>NC_044384.1:25283927-25589927 GCF_006542625.1 Nomascus leucogenys | reverse complement strand
TCCACAGGATAAAGAAGCTCAGGCAAGGAGTGTGGTACAGAACTAGAAATGAAACTTTCGTTTATGCTCCACTTACCCACAAGCCTCTGACACCATTACAGGCTGACTCCACCTGTTCTCAGGTTAGGTCCACCACCTGCTAGTGGAGATGTTGCTCAGCCTTTTAAGCAACTCCACGTACCCTGAAGCGCATGCTGAGAGCCACAGACTAGAGTCGCTCTCCCTCTCTGCATTTCACTTAGTCATGTTTCCTTAAGACTATAGATGAGTCTCTGATCTGAGAGTTTCAAGAAAGGTCATTCTTGATCTCAGCCCTCACACCTCATCTGGCCTCGGCAGATTTTTCACAACTTTGTGATTTAGCAGTAGCATCATGTGTTATTATTTATTATATTTTCTCTTGACTCTGAAACTCAATGAATATGAATACTCCTCCTATCAGGGCTCATATTCCATAATGGCAGTATTTCTGCAGGCTGCCTCAAGTAACACTCCTCCCAGACTGACCCTATTGCTCTTTCTTTGTCTGCCTGATTTTCCTGGTGTAATAGTTGCCATTGGCGCTTGCCACCATCTAAATGTTTGTGTCCTCCCAAAATTCTTGGAGCCCTCATGAATGGGATTAATGTGCTTATAAAAGAGACCCAAGAGAGCGCTCCCTTTCCACCCCCTTTTTTTTGTGAGTCAGAGTCTCACTCTGTTACCCAGGCTGAAGAGCAGTGGTGCAATCTCAGCTCACTGCAACCTCCGCCTCCCAAGTTCAAGTGATTCTCATGCCTCAGCCTCCTGAGTAGCTGGGATTACAGGTGTGCACCACAATGCCCAACTAACTTTTATATTTTTAATAGAGATGGGGTTTCTACTAGTCTATAGTACCATGTTATCCAGGTTGCTCTGGAACTCCTGGCCTAAAGCAATCCACCCACCTTGGCCTCTCAAAGTGCTGGGATTACAGGCAGGAGCCACTGTGCCTGGCCTCCCTTGCCCTTTCTACATGTGAGGACACAGCAAAAAGACAATGGTTCATGAACCAGAAAGCAGGCCCTCACCAGACACAGAATCTTCTGGATTCTTGATCTTGGACTTCCCAGACTCTGGAACCATGAAAAATAAATTTCTGTTGTTTATAAGCCACCCAATCTATAGCATTTTGTTATAGGAGACCAAATGGAGTAAGAGAGTACCCTACCCAGATCATCTGGGCTGATATACCCATTCCAGCTGCTTGGAGAATTGGAAATTGCCCACTCCTCCAGATAATTGCCTATGATCAGGAGCCACCTTACCCAGGAGGAGAAGGGGAAAGGAGAGGGAGACAGCCCAAAGCCAATGACTGATTGAATGAGCACACAAGGCCAGTCGTTTACCTGAAGGAGAGACAGCAGTGGTGTGTGTTTGATTTATTTTCTTGACCCTTTCTTCTCCCATGGACCATGCCAAGACTAGACTTTCCCTGAGACCACACCCTCACTCAGTTCCTTCCCCTTCCTCTCCTGCTCTCCTCACTCTCTTACAGGTTTTCCTGAAGATTCTCCCTCACTTGCAGCCAAATCTTGCATTTTGCATCTAGAGAACTCTACATAAGATATATGGCCTTGGAGGTTAGCTGCGGCCACTCATTGAAGACACTAGCTGCTGTCAGGGTCAACACCTCGACCTAAAGAGCCTTGGAGGGATTTTAATTCAAATTCAAATTCTGGGATTTATTAGCTGCTTGAAATTGGTCACATTATTTAACCTTTGTAAGCTTCGATTTCTTCATATCTAAAATTAGATATTAGTAGAAAATTAGGCCAGGTGAAGGGGCTCATGCCTGTAATCCCAGCACTTTGAGAGGTCAAGGTGGGCAGATCACCTGAGATCAGGAGTTTCAGACCAGACTGGACAAACTCTCTCTCTACTAAAAATACAAAAATTAACCAAGTGTGGTGGCATGCACCTGTAATCCCAGCTACTTGGCAGACTGAGGCAGGAGAATCACTTGAACCCGGAAGGCAGAGGTTGCAGTGAGCCGAGATCGCACCATTACACTCCAGCCTGGTGACAGAGTGAGACCCCATCTCAAAAAAAAAAAAAGAAAAGAAAATTATTGTGAGAATTAAAAGTTGTAATGCTGCTAAAAGTTTCTAGGCTGGTGCTAAACACATTTCCTCTGATATGTCAACATTAGTAATAGTAGTAGCTAATGTTTCTTGGGCATTTACTATGTTCCAGGATCTGCATTAAGCGCGTTACATTCGTTATTGGATTTAATCCTCACATCAGCCCCTTGAGGTAGGTTCTACTATTACTCCCACTTTAAAGTCAAAGAGACTGAGACTATAACTTGACTAAAGTCTCATATTTAGTAAGTGGTAGAGCTCAGATGTGAAGCCAGGCAGTTGGTGCTGCATTTCGTATTCAGTAACATTACATCTGCTTTCTCAGAGCCACATCTTCCCTCTTACTTTCATTCTAAGCCCCTAAACTCCTGCTTCCCTTAAGATGCTCACTTATTTGTAGCACTTCACAATTAAATGCCCACATGCTCTTGGTCTCTATCTCCCAACAAAACTTACCCCTGTGTTCTAACCCCTATGTCCCATTCTGCATTAGTTGACTCTAATGATCCCAAGCTTGCACAGGTATTACATGACTGAAGACAATGATTGTATGTGGATCAAGCACAGATAACCTTTGTGTTTTAAACTTGTCCTTCAATGACATCTCCCCAAGAAGTGCATATACTGTCATAATTTCAGGCATTTTGGTGGGTCAGTAGAAAAAATATATATATTTGTTGCCGGGGTGCTTATTCCCAACATTCCACAAATCCTTTCACATTGGTGATTACCACTTTCTCTCTGCAAAACATTCCTAGCCAAACCTCTGTCTCAGAGGGATTACACACCTGATCACTGGAGGATCAATTTTCCATTAGCTCAGCTGGACATCTCCCTTTCAGTTATCCCTGCCATCATAAACATTATGTATTCCTCTCTTTTAAGGCAGAAAACATGTTTTTATTTCTAAAAAGCACCAGGGTCTGTTTTAGCATCTTCCTTACAAACAGGGGAAAAGAGAGAGAAATAAAAATGGAAAATAAAAATGAGCTTATATCCTCTCTTTTCTAATATGTCGCATTTTATTTTAGTTCACTTGCGCAAGTATCTAGATTATGCTTAAACAGCAAAGCTTTCTTCTTTTGCAGCCCCTTGCAGACATTTGCATTAGGTAGAGAAAAGAAAGGTTAAGAAAAAGTTCCTCTGAACAAATGAGCCTTTAGATGGGAACTTTCATTAGGCACACAGCTCGTTGAATCTAATCAGAGAGATTCAAAGGAGGGTCACACTTGACCTCAGCCCTCTTCCGCTGGGGTAGATAGTAGGTGTTCAGCTTGGTCCTCGATTTCTGAGTGTCAATTAGAGAGGAAATGTCCATAAGACATGCTCACATGGATGATGCACAATGAAATTGGGACTTTAAATCTGTTTTTTTTCTTTCTTATCCGCACAGGGAACCCAGCAAGTTCCTTAATAATCAGAAAATATGCTTCACAATTCAAAAAAGTACTACAGGTTCACATTTCAGATATAATGGCTAAAAATCACAGCAAATAAGCCAGAAAACAAGGCTTACAAAGTGAAACAAAAGAAATCAGATAACAAAAGTTAATCACCTTAGATCGCTAACTAAAAAAGAAAAAGCACAGTAGCCTTACACAACAGTATATATAGTTCATGTTGGTTAAAAAAATACACATATATATGCATATGCATTTTTAAAAGATCTAGAAAAATATTCAATAAAGTGTTACCAGTGATTATATCTGAGTGGCAGGAAACTATTTGTTATGGTTTGAACTGTGTCTCCCAAAAAGATATGGTGAAATTCTAACCCCTAGTACCTCGGAATATCACCTTATAGAAAACAGGGTCAATGCACATGTGATTAGCTAAGATGAGGTCACAATGGAATCGTCCCTTAAGCCAAGATGAATGCTATCCTTATAAGAAGAGGAGGAAGTCATTCAGGGTAAGGGACCATATGATGACAGACACACAAGGAGAGGGCCACATGCTGACAGGCAGGGATTGGGGTGATGCAGCTGCCAGCCAAGGAACTCCAAGTCTTGATGGCCCCAGGAGAAGCTAGAAAGAGGCAAGGAAGGATTCTCCCTTGCATGTTCCAGAGAGCTACCCCGTCGAGGCCTCAGTGTGGGATTCCTGGCCTCCAGGCTGTGAGAAAAGAAATGTCTGTGGTTTTAAGCCGCTCAGTTTGTAGCACTTTATTATGGAAATCCTGATAAACGAATACAATAATTATTTTCAAAATTTTGCTTGCCTGTAAGTTTCTACTGTCAATGCACATATACTAATTTTGCATATACACTAATGCATATATACTAATTTTGTAATTTTGAAAAGGTCGTTATAATGAAAGAAAGAAGAGAGGGAAAGGAAGGAAAGAAAAAAGAATGAAGACAGAAAGAAAAGATGGTGAGAATAAATTCTCTTATTGTTAAGTGAATCACTTTAGATGATCCCACAGGAGGTATTTAATAAAAGAATAATAAAAATCTCATCTGGCTAGGCATGGTGGCTTACGCCTGTAATACCAGCACTTTGGGAGGCTGAGGTAGGCAGATCATGAGGTCAAGAGATCGAGACCATGCTAGCCAACATGGTGAAATCCTGTCTCTACTAAAAATACAAAAATTAGCTGGGCGTGGTGGCACACACCTGTAGTCCCAGCTACTTGGGAGGCTGAGGCAGGAGAATCGCTTGAACCCGGGAGGTGGAGGTTGCAGTGAGCCAAGATCACGCCACTGCACTCCAGCCTGGCAACAGAGCGAGACTCCATCTAAAAAAAAAAAAAAATTTCACAGCTGACAGGAGCCCTGAGATGCCAGCAGCACAGTTCCTGGGGGCCTCTCTCTATATCCCTTGGTCACTCCATTTGCTGATAAGTAACTATGTCATACCCTCTGCTAAGTTCCTCCAAATACTAGCAAAGTGCCCGTCTGCTGCTGCTCCTAAGCCCTCTCCATTTCACTTCTCAGTACTGTCATCCCAGAGCCCTGCTCTCTGCATTGGATTCTCATAAGGAGCGTGCAACCTAGATCCCTTGCATGCACAGCTCACAATAGGGTTCACACTCCTATGAGAATCTAAAGCCACTGCTGACTTGACAGGAGACAAAGCTCACGCGGTAATGTTCGCTTGCCCACCACTCACCTCCTGCTATGCGGCCCAGTCCCTAACAGGTCACAGGTCATAGCCTTTTATTCATTCACTCATCAGTCATTTGCTGAGCACTACTCTGGTCCAGGCAATGGGCTACAGATGTAAAAATAAACAAGAACAGTCCTTGTCTGCACAGAGCTCACGGTCTAGTGGAGCAGAAAGGCAAGAAACAGAAAGTTCATCAGAGCAGCAGTCCCCAGCCTTTTTGGCACCAGGGACAAGTTTCATGGAAGACAATTTTTCCACTGACCAGCATGGGGGCTGATTTCAGGATGATTCAAGCACATTACACTTATTGTGCACTTTATTTCTATTATTATTACATTGTAATAGATAATGAAATATTTATACAACTCATCATAATGTAGAATCAGTGGGAGCCCTGAGCTTGTTTTCCTGCAACTAGATGGTCTTATCTGGGGATGTTGGGAGACAGTGACAGATCATCAGGCATTGGATTCTCATAAGGAGCGTGTAACCTAGATCCCTCCCATGCACACTTCACAATAGGGTTCATGCTCCTATGAGAATCTAAAGCCACTGCTGATCTGACAAGAGACAGAGCTCAGGCGGTAATGCTCGCTTGCCCACCACTCACCTCCTGCTGTGTGGCCCGGTCCCTAACAGGTCACAGACTTATACTGGTCTGCCAGCCCTGGGGTTAGGGAGCCCTGTATTAGAGGTTTGTAAGTGACTCAACATGGAGGTCTTGCTGGAGTCAGGGGAGAAGGTACTAGGGGTTGTGGAATGAAGCCTCTCACCGGATTTGAAGGATGTGATGGTTAATATTAGGTGTCAACTTGACTGGGCAGAGGGATGCCTAGATGGCAGAGGAAGCATTGTTCCTGGATTTGTCTGTGAGGCTGTCACCAGAGGAGACTGACATTTGAGTGGGTAGACTGGGAGAGGAACCCCACCCTCAGTGTGGGTGTGCACCATCCAACCAGCTGCCAGTGTGGCTGGGACAAAGAAGCAGAAGAAGGGGCACAAGCAGCCTGCAGAGTCTGCTCCCGCTTTTTCTCCCACTGCTGGACGCTTCGCTTCCTCTCTTCCTGCCTTGTACCTCAGACTCCAGGTTCTTCGGCCTTTGGACTTGGGGACTTATACTGGCGGCTTCCCTGGGGTTCTTGGGCCTTTGGCCTCAGACTGAGGGCTGCACTGTTAGTTTCCCTGGTTTTGAGGTTTTCACACTCAGACTGAGCCGCTACTGGCTTCTCTCTCTCCTCAGCTTGCAGATGGCCCATCGTGGAACTTCATCTTATAACCGCATGAGCCAGTTCTGTATGATAAACTCCCTTTTATATTCACATACATTTTATTGGTCAGTCCCTCTGGAGAACCCTGGCTAATACAGGAGGGCTGTGGGCTAGGGAAGGAGCTAACTCCTCCTGATTGCTTAAGTCTGGATTAACTAATTGTTCTATGAGCCCCATGCACTGCCCCATTGCAGCATTGACTTCATCACCCTATAATTCTTTCCATGTCCAAACTGAGCCCCTCCCTGGACTGCAAGCTCCATGAGGAAAGGACCAAGTCCACGGTATTCATCACTGTGTTCCCAACGCCTAGCTTGGCACTGGAGTTTCATATATTTATCATGAGTGCATAAGTGAGTGAATAATTTCATTAATTAATTAATCCAGATGAAGGGGAGAAGATAGGGAGTTCAGGTTTGAACATGATCAGATTAAGGTATCTGTAAAATATTCAAATGAAGTTACCGCACAGACAACTGGAAACAGGTTTATAGAGCTCAAGGGAGTATGTTTGGGCTAAAAATAGACAGTCAGCATTAGCAGCCTCTATAAGATAAAAGAACAATGAAGAGACCTGGAAAGAAGCAGAAATATGAGAAGAGGTTGAGTGAGTGAGTCACAGTAGGTTGGCTGATGTCTCTGTGCTCTGAGGTATTGCCCTGCCATTTAACAAAACCAATAGTAAATCTCTTATGGATGATGACAGCTTTCAGAAATTCTTTTTATAGATGGAACTCTCTTGGAACTCCTCAGAAAACACCATGTGGGCAGCCATATGGTGAACTAGTCCATCTCTCTTAGTTCCAGCTGCTGTAACAAAGTACAGATGGTCCCCGACTTATGATGGTTGGACTTAGAATTTTTTGACTTTGCATAACCCTACTGTAAGGCTAGGAGCATCTGTACCACAGACTGAGTGGCTTACAAACAACAGAAGTGTATTTTTCACAGTTCTGGAAGCTAGAAGTTCAAGATCCGGGTGCCAACATGGTCGAGTTCTGGTGAGGCTGTGCTTCCAGATTCCAAACTGCCATCTTGTGCCCTCACATGACGAAAAGAGGGCAAGAGGGCTTCCTGGGGTTCTCTGTAGAAGGATACTGATCCCATTCATGAGAGAATCCACCTTCATTGCCTAATTACCTTCCAAAGGTCCCACTTCCTAAAACCATCATATTGGAAGTTGGGATTTCAACATATATGTTTTGTGGGGACACATTTAGTTCATTGCACTACTACCTGTACATTAGTCTATCTCTAGTAGATAATACTGACTCAGTACTTATCATGTGACAGGTGCTATTCTAAATGCTTCACATGGATTCTCTCATTTAATCCTCACAATACTGTCAAGCAGTTCTTATCATCCCCATTTCACAGACATGGAAACTGAGGCCATGAGATACAGCCTATTGTGACTCCCTCTTAAACCATAATGATAGCTCTCTAGATATATTAGAAAATGAAATTGTTTGGTTGCTAAAATCAACTGTCCAGAGAATGAGGAGAGTCTCCAAGCCAATAAGCTCCATGTGATTCACCTGTAAGATCTGGGGGTTTTATCCATTAAGAGCAAAGCACCATCCTCCCTTAGTAGAAATGCCCCTTCTAGACTTCGTTCACTGGCAATGCTTCCTGGGCACCCATTCCTGACAGCTGATTGAACACATTAAATCAGCCCACAGGAATAAGTCAAACTCTATTAGTAACTCTGTAGAAATGCTAAGTCTATTTATTTATTATGAGTTATTCATAAACATCAAGACTAGACTTTATAATTTAATACCACCTGCAATGATTCCTGAAAGTGGAAGTATTTTACCACTACTATCTGATTAATTGACCGGTTCAAACAGAGCTCCAAATCAAGCATAACTTCCCTTTGACAGAAGTGTATTCATCTTCATCTCAAAGCCGGCCTTCTTGACTCATCAGGGGAGAACAAAACAGCTCATCTAAGGGAACCAATTAAAATCATCTGAAATAATATGGAAATTCTACTAAAGAAATATTTATAACCTATTAATATTTTCTTTTCTAAAAATATACAAAGGAGTACACACTTTATTATTTCAATCATATATGTTCAAAAATACACAAATGTAATGGTGCTGTCAGAAGGCAGGACAAGAGTTTTCCTTAGCAGCAGAGGCTGAGAAGACCTAATCCCTGGGGTAGGGCATGAGAGGGGCCTCTGAGGGATTGGACAGCCTCTGGGTGCTGAATTGTGAAAATTCATCATATGCACACTTTTCTTTATATATGTCATATTTCAATTAAATGTTTACCAAAAATTAAGGGGGAAAAAGGCAATAATTCATACTCCAGCAGCACCACCAGTCAGAGGCTTAACTGAAGACAATACTTCAGTTAAACTCCTCCAACTCCCAGATGTAATTACTAGATAGGCAAATCACATTAAATGA
This sequence comes from Nomascus leucogenys, assembly GCF_006542625.1. Lineage (NCBI taxonomy): Eukaryota > Metazoa > Chordata > Mammalia > Primates > Hylobatidae > Nomascus > Nomascus leucogenys. The sequence continues at coordinate 25,581,023 of NC_044384.1, read as the reverse complement.
ACCTCAGTTTGCTCGCTTGTAAAGTAAGAACAATGCCCCTTCATAAGTGGATGAAAAATGACTATAAAAATTTTTATATATGTTTATATGTATATTACTATCTGCCATTTTGTAACTTGCTATGAAAATTCAGTATTATGCTACTATTATTGTTATAATTATTATATAATCCTTAATTTCTTTTCTTGTTTTTTGTAACAGGGCCTCACTCTTATCGCCCAGGCTGGAGTGCTGTGGCACGATCTCGGCTCACTGCAACCTCCACCTCCCAGTCTCAAGCAATTCTCCAGAATTGCTCAGCCTCCAGAGTAGCTGAGTCTACAGGCGCACACCACCATGCCCAGCTAACTTTTTGTAGTTTTAGTAGAGATGGGGTTTTGCCATGTTGCCCAAGCTGGTCTCGAACTCCTGAGCTCAGACAATCCACCTGTCTCAGCCTCTCAAAGTGCTAGGATTACAGTCGTGAGCCATCACACCGGCCTGTAATCCTTAATTTCAACAAAGATGCATCTACTCTTCCTGACTGCGCCTAAGCAGAGAGGTTAATGCATTGACTCTAAAATTACTGTTTAGATTGGCCCTGAAATAATAAAAGGATTAAACTAACTAGAGGCCAATATTTTGCCATGTCGATGAGTCTTGAAATCCCCTTGTTCATGACAGTCACAGGCAGGGCCAGCCTTTTACCAGGATGAGTTAGCAGCCCCTTGCACAGGACTGTTCCAGACCTTTTCCTCAAACCCTAACCTAAAATTCAAACATGAGGGATTCCTCTGATTGACAATAGAGAAGAATACACAATTTGGAAGACAGAATCCAGTGGACCGTTCTCAACCTTTTCTTAAATTACTAAATTTTCCAGCCACTCATTAAGGAAGCAGGATGCTGGGTGGAGGCATAAAGGAAAGGGAGATTTTCAGCTCTAGAAGATCAGTTGCTCCACCACTATAGACTGGATGTGTGGGGGCCAATATCTTGTTCCTTTTTTTCTTAGGTCAATTGCCACAGACAACTTCAGATGAACTCATTCTTTTTAATGATATCAATACAGGCAAATAGTTTACATTCAACATCATTCATTCTACAAATGAGCAAATGAGTATGAATATGTGTCAGGTGCTGAGGACGCTGTTGGGAAAAACCAATAAACTCCTGCTCCCACTGGGCTTATAGTCCAGCAAAGGCTATAGAAGGCTTTCACGGTCAGGCAGGTATAGTCAATATTGCAAACGAGGTTCCCTCAGCAAGGAGTCACAATATTCATTAGGAGTAAATGAACTGAACTCTCTTTACCACCATGTTTCAATCTCAATTAATGCTTTCATCACAGAACACCCATTAATTCTAGAACCCTAAGAAACAGTGATATAGATTAAAATTGCTCCAAGAATTCAGGAAAATAAGAGAGCAATAAAGAATGGAGTCATTAGAAAGGTTTAAATAGAGGAAAAGGCTGGCTGTGGATAGCTTTGATCCTTGTTTTAAGACAGCATGCCCTCAAGCATTAAGGATGAGTTTCAGCCTCTGTTCTACAAAAACACCCAATGTAAACAAGCTTAGCATTTAGCTGGTTCCCCAAGGACACACTTGACACGAGGCCACTTGCTTGGTAGCCTGGCCATGTCTGTCACTTGACCTTTCTAGAATGAAACAGGAATCTTGAGGCCTTGCAAAGGAGTTTTTCTACCTACAAGGGACCTTAAAACTATCTAGCCCAGAGTTTCTAAAGCTGTGATTGTAACCTATGAGTGAAATCCAATTCAGTCAGCATTTTTCTTTCAATAAGATCAAATGGAGGCCAGGCATAGTAGCTCACACCTGTAATCCCACCACTTTGGGAGGCCAAAGCAGGAGGATCACTTAAGGTCAGGAATTTGAGAACAGCCTGGCCAACATGGAGAAACCCCATCTCTACTGAAAATACAAAATTTAGCTGGTTGTGGTGGTTAGTAACACACCTGTAATACCAGCTACTCGGGAGGCTGAGGCACAAGAATTGCTTGAACCTGAGAGGTGGAGGTTTCAGTGAGCCAAGGTTGTGCCACTGCACTCCAGCCTGGGCGACAGAGTGAGACTGTCTCAAAAAAAAAAAAAAAAAGCGGATAGATAGAATGGAATTGAATGTATTAGAAAATATCAGAGCACCATACACAGAAAGAGTAACACTATTTTTTCATGAAACTTTGTGTGTCTATTCATATATGTGTGTATGTATATACACACATAATATTATGTATATATACACACACATATATATTATGTGTGTATATATATACACACATATATATTATGTGTGTATATGTGTATACACACATAATATATATGTGTCTATGTATATACACACATAATATATTATGTGTCTATGTATATACATGTGTGTGTATATACATAGACACATAATATATTATGTGTGTATAGTATACTAGGTTATAATATAAAATTTATTTCTTACTGTGAGTTGTAACCAAAATGTTTAAATGCCCGTGTTACAACTTAACAGCCTCATTCTATATATGAAGATACTGAAGAAAAGTAGAGTCAGTTGCCTAAAGACACAGAGCTACAGGCCAGACGTGTTGGCTCACGCCTGTAATCCCAGCACTTTGGGAGGCCACGGTGGGTGGATCACCTGAGGTCAGGAGTTCAAGACCAGCCTGACCAACATGGAGAAACCCCATCTCTACTAAAAATACAAAATTAGCCGGGTGTGGTGGTGCATGCCTGTAATCTCAGCTACTTGAGAGGCTGAGGCAGGAGAATCGCTTGAACCCAGGAGGCAGAGGTTGTGGTGAGCCAAGATTGTGCCATTGCACTCCAGCCTGGGCAACAAGAGCGAAACCCCATCTCAAAAAAAAAAAAAAAAAAGACCCAGAGCTACTTAGTGACAAAGCCATAATTAGAATCCAGCTCCTGAGACTCCCTGTTCAGTGCTCTTACCACTACACCAGCTATTCAAAAACAAAATTACACCTCATTGCTGCCTTTTAATACAGCACATTCCTGCCTTTAAAACTTGTTTAAAGATGTATTTACAATAACTCTCTGTTCATTGCCTTAAAACTCTAAGCAAGATAATAATATCGACCTTTGTTGAGCTCTATGCCAGATAGGCATGGAGCCTGAGGAAAACCTAAAGGTGTTTAATTTTTTGCCTTGTAAATTTTCTCACTAAATACGACAGAAGAGAATATAGCTGGAAGCACTATAAAACACCTATTAAAGAAGTTATCTCTTAAATAGGTACTGTTTACAAAATAAACCATACAGTCCCATTTTCTCCTTTATGATCTAATTTTCTTGTCAGCAGAGCTTATTTTTTTTCTAAGAAGCAAAAAAAAAAGAAAAGACTTCAGCTGCAGTGGTGTCTTTACCTCCCAATCAACCAGAGCTGGTTATAAACAATAACAACGTGATCCTAGCTTTATGGTAGCTTTTAAATTGCAAAGAATTCTCTCAAGGGATTTGAGTCAAGGGGAAAAAAAGACCCTAACATATAGCATTTTCAATTAATCTGCTTACTGGCAAAAGTTGCTAAAGAAGAGAAGGAAAATGAATATTGTTTTTGTTTCTTCTTCTTTAAATCTTTTACAAATAATTACACAAGGAACTTTAAGCTATTTAATTTGAACTTCAAGCCTGCAAAAAAAATATTTGTGCTCACGTTTCTGAAGAGAAATTCTCTAAAACAATAACTGGCACAGGAGAAAATACATGCTGACAGGTATTTCAAAGGCAAGAACTTTTATTTTTGTTTTGTTTTTTCCTCCAGGGCAACTTTGTGAGCCATCATTTTTCTTGCAAGATTTCCCTCCCCTGAGGTGTTCCACATATACGCTGTAATAATAAATGAAACAGGTGCAATTCAAAATGTATAGAAAGAGGATGTGGACAGAATGGATTTGATTCTGATCCCATGATACTGGCCAGAGTGGTGAGAATTTCACGGAAATGCCCCAGACTGCTGAGATATGTTAGACCCGTTCACCTCACTCTCCATCCTGCACCTCATTTGTGAGTCCACAGAGCAATTGCCCTGACGCAGTTCCAATAAAGGCAAGTCCTAACTTACCAACATTTGTCTTTCAAATATTTGCTTTTAATGTGGTTATTTGTAGCTAGACTCTCACATTAAAAAACAATGCAATGCTATCTATAACAAGGATAACAGTAACAATAATAGTTCATATTTATTAAGTATATTCCTTGTGCCAATTTTTGTTCTAATTGCTTAGCATGTTTTAACTCATGTCTGTAATCCCAGCACTTTGGGAAGCCAAGGCAGGAGTATCACTTGAGCCCAGGAGGTTGAGGCTGTAGTGAGCTCTGATGACTACGCTGTACTTCAGCCTCAGTAACAGAGCGAGACCCTGTCTCTAAAAGAAAAAGAAGAAGAAATTGGTTGGCCAAATAACTAGATTCAAGTTGTCAGGAAATTAAGTCATTATCAAGATATGCACAGAAATAAAGAAAATGCGTGAGGATGGCCTGAGACATAATTAGACATGTGGCCTCCAATTTCCTCTTATTTTTCACTAGTATCAGGAAAATATTTTTAAGTGTACACTTCTAATATAGGTATTTTTCTTTTAACATAAAAACGTATCACTGTATTACTATATAATAAACATTATAAACCATATGCACGAAATGTTTTTAATGAGATGAAAATAGTTAAATGTCACTATTTGCCTATAACACATCATTTTTTTCTCAGAAGTAGATTTTACTGTGGAAGGAAAAGGAGGGGATGAGTCCTTGATACATGAATGAAGGATGTTCTAAAAGCCCAGCAAAGGCTCCTCAAGGAGAGTATACTGTAAACAGTGAGAATGATGTCCTCTTGGTCAAGGTAACATGTTTCAAAAGATGGAAATTTCAAGAATGTCAAATTCCCCAAAGTAATCTTGTATCATGGTGCCACCTTATTGGTCCACATCAAAGAGCTATGCTTGACTTGACAGCATCACATTCATTTTGCTCTTGATAATTCTTCCACTATATTTGTATGTGTTTCCGACATATTACATATAAAAATCTTGTGATCAAGGCCAGGTGTGGTGGCTCATGCCTATAATCCCAATGCTTTAAGAGGCCAAGGTGAGAGGATCTCTTGAGACCAAGAGTTCAAAACAAGCCTGGGCAACACAATGAGACTCTATCTCTACAACAAATTTGAAAATTAGCCAAGTGTGGTCATGCATATGCCTGTGGTCCCAGCTACTCAGGGCGCTGAGGCAAACAGATCCTTGACCCAGGAGTTTAGGCTGCAGTGAGCCATGATCACACCACTGCACTTCAGCTCAAGTGACAGAGTAAGACTTTATCGAGAGAGAGACAGAGAAAGAGAGAGAGAGAAAGAGATGTTGTGATTACAGTCATTTTACAGAAGAGGAAACTTATGGTTATACAATCAGTACATTATGGCTTTAAGATTCAAATGCTGAACAACTCATTCTGAGTTCATGGGTTTTCTTATTGTAATAAACTGTCTTTTACTTATAGAGTTTAATTTGCCTTTAATTATCATTTTAAAAAACAACTTTTTAATATTTTTTCCACATACCAATGAATCATTGCACATTGTGGCATACATTCACCTTCCTATTTGGAAACCACTGATGAGTTGACTGAGGCAGTCTGTTTTTAACAACTGTGCTTGCTTTTCTTAAATTCATTTCATCTTTGTCTTAAGGTGGTCTTGCTCATGGCAGTAATAAAGTTTAATTTTTTTTCTGGCCACAACCTTGCCTAATCTAGATTTTTTCCACACAAAAATCAATAAAAGGCAAATAGTAGCTAAAACACTGTACTGAATCCCACATCACACGCTCATTTTATGTCATTCCCCAAAGCCATGAGATATTAGGAGAAATTTCTCCTTTCACAAATCAAATGAATAAGTAATTTGCTGCAGGCACAAAAAGGCAATTCAAAAGAGAAATAGACATAGCCAAATCATGGAAAGAATAGCCAAAACAATCTTGAAAAATAATGAAGTTGGAAGACCCAGACTTCCCAATTTCAAAACTTACTTCAAAGCTCCGCTCATAAGACAGTGTCTTACTGGTATAAAATACATGTACAGTAGTCCCCACTTATCCCTGGGGGATGTGTTCCAAGATCCCCCAGTGGATGCCTGAAACCACGGATAGAACCAAACCAGATTGCCATAATCACAACACACTTCTGCTCACGTCTTCTACCCACAAATTTAATGCCTTTTCCATCTTAACTAAACATGTATCATGCACTTTGGATGTAACTTTTGCAGTTTGAGGTGCGACAGCAAAACCAGATTTCTTTTTCTGTCTTCACAATTTCATAGATTTATTTGTTCTTACCACAAATCTTAGCAACCTCGGCATATGGGGATTTTTTTATTTCCTTATTAAATAGAGAACTTTCAGATTTTCACCTAAAGGAAGCACTCAAAGGCTTCTCTTTGGCATATGCAAATTGCTACCATCACTACTTTTGTGCTTTGAGGCCATTACTAAGTAAAATAAGAGTGACTTGAATTCAAGCACTGCATGACAGTCTATCTAATAACCTAGATGGCTCCTAAGTGATTAACTTAGGGTGGGGAGCTTAGACAGCAGGGATCTGCTGGACAAATGGATGATTCATGTTCCAGGCAGGACAGAGCAGGATGGCACAAGATTTCATTATGCAACTCAGAACAGCATGTAATTTAAAACTGAGGAATTATTCATTTGTGGAATTTTTCATTTAATATTTTTGGATCGTGGTTGACCACAGGTAACTGAAACCTCAGAAAGCAAAACCACAGATAAGTAAGGACTACTGTATGTATCAATGGAATAGGATTGAGTGTTCAAGAAATAAATTCATACCTTTATGGTCAATTGATTTTTGCAAGGGTGCTAAGGCAACTCAGTGGGGAAAGAACAGTCTTTTCAACAAATACCGCTGAAACAACTGGATTTGCCCATCTCAAAGGATGAAGTTGGACCCATCCCTCGTGCCACATATGAAAATTAACTCAAAATGAACCAAAGACTTAAATGTAAGAGCTAAAATGATAGAACTCTTAGAAATCGTGAAAAGATGTTTAAAATCACTAATAATCAAAAAAATACAAATTGAAATAAGAAACTGTATTTTATTTATCCAATTGATGAAAGAAATTCTAAAGACCAGTACAGGTTCAGTTTGGAGGACATGGAACATGGATACACATTTTATGGTTATGTGTATTGGCCCTTTCTGGAAAGCAGCTTGGCAATCTGAATCAGTGTTAAACTGTTTAACTCAGTAATTTCATTGAAAAGGGATTATCCTAAAGACATCTTGGGTAAGGATACAAAGTTGTACATGCAAGGATGCTCATTTAAGTATTTTAAAGAAGAGCAAGAAATTGAGAGTAAAATAAATGCTCATTTGTTAGGGTTTGGTTATAAACAGATATACAATAAAGTAATAAGCAACCATTAAAATCATTGATTGATAGGTATATTTTATTGACATAGAAAAAATGTTGAGAATTTATTAAGGTAAAACAATTAGGCAACAAAATAGTGTACTTTTTCTTTTCTTTTTCTTTCTTCCCAACTTTTATTTTAGGTTCAGGGAGTACATATGCACACGTGCAGGTGTTACATGGGTAAACTCTGTGTCATGGGGGCTCGGTATACAATTTATGTTGTCACCCAGGTAATAAGCATAATACCTAATAGGTAACTTTTTGATCCTCACCCTCCTCCCACCCTTCACCCTCAAGTTAAGCCCTGGCTTCTGTCATTCCCTTCTTTACATCCATGTGTACTGAATGTCTGCCTCCCACTTATAAGGGAGAACATGCCATATTTGGTTTTCTTTCTGCGTGAATTTGCTTAAGATAACAGCCTCTAGCTCCATCTATATTGCTGCAAAGGACATTTCCTTTTATGGCTGTGTAGTATTCCATGGTATATATGTACCACATTTTCTTTTTCCAGTCCACCGTTGATGGGCATTTAGGTTGGTTCCATGTCTTTGCTATTGTGAATAGCACTGCAATGAACATACACATGCATGTGTGTTTATGATAGAATGATTTACATTCTTTTGGGTATATAGTAAGTAATAGGATTGCTTAGTTCAATGGTAGTTCTGCTGTAATTTATTTGAGAAAACTCCAAACTGCTTTCCACAGTGGCTGAACTAATTTACATTCCCACCAACAGTGTATAAGTGTTTCCCTTTCTCTGCAACCTCACCATCATCTGTTATTTTTTGACTTTTTGATAATAGCCATTCTGACTGGTATGAGTTGGTATCTCCTTGTGGTTTTGATTTCATTTATCTAATGATTAGTGATGTTGAGCATTTTTTCATATGCTTATTGGCTACGTGTATGTCTTCTTTTGAAAAGTGTCTGTTCATATCCTTTGCTTATTTTTTAATGGGGTTATTTTTGTTTATTAATTTAAATTGCTTATAGAGTCTAGATATTAGACTTTTGTCAGATGCATACTTTGAAAATATTTTCTCCCATTCTGTAGGTTGTCTGTTTACTCTGTTGATTACTTCTTTTGCTGTGTAGAAGCTCTTTAGTTTAATTAGATCCCACTTGTGAATTTTTATTTTTCTTGCAGTTGCTTTTGGAGTATGTCATGAATTCTTTGCCAGGGCCCAAGTCCAGACTGGTATTTCCTAGGTATTCTTCTAACGTTTTTATAGTTTTAAGTTTTACATTTAAGTCTTAATCCATCTTGAGTTGATTTTTGTATATGGTTAAAGGAGGGAGTCCAGTTTAAATCTTCTGCATATGGCTAGCCAGTTATCCTAGCACCATTTATTGAATAGGGAGTCCCTTCCTCATTGTTTGTTTTTGTCTACTTTGTCAAAGGTCAGATGGTTGCAAGTGTGTGGCCTTATTTCTAGGTTCTCTCTTCTGTTCCACTGTTCTATGTGTCTGTTTTGTGCCAGCACCATGCTGTTTTGGTTACTTAGCCTTGTTGTATAGTTTGAAGTCTGATACTGTGATGCCTCCAGCTTTGTCCTTCTTCCTTAGGATTGTTTTAGCTATTCAGGCTCATTTTGATTCCATATTAATTTTAGAATTGTTTTTTCTAATTCTGTGAAAAATGTCCTTGGTAGTTTGATAGGAATAGCACTGAATCTGTACATTGCTTTGGGCTGTATGGTCATTTTAATGATATTGAATCTTCCTAACCATGAGCATGGAATGTTTCTCCATTCATCTGTGTCAGCTCTGATTTCTTTGAGCAATGTTTTGTAATTCTCATTGAAGAGACCTTTCACCTCCCTGGTTAGCTGTATTCCAGGGTAGTGTGTGCATGTGTGTGTGTCTATTGTGAGTGGCACTGCATTCTTGATTTGGCACTCAGCTTGGACATTATTAGTGTATAGAAATGTTACTGATTTTTATACACTGATTTTGTATCCTGAAACTGTGCTAAAGTTGCTTATCAGATCTAGGAACTTTCGGGCAGAGACTATGGGGTTTTCAAGGTATAAAATCATATCATTTGTGAAGAAAGATAGTTTGACTTCCTCTCTTCCTATTTGAATGCCTTTTCTTTCTGTCTGTCTTTCTTTTTTTTTTTTTTTTTTTTTTTTTTTGCCTGATTCCTCTGACTAGGACTTTCAGTGCCATGTTGTTAAATAGGAGTAATAAGAGCATCTTTATCTTGTCCTGGTTCTCAAGGTGAATGCTTCCAGCTTTTGCCCATTCAGTATGATATTGGCTATGAGTTTGTCATAGATGGCTCTTATTATTTTGAGGTAAGTTCCTTCAATGCCTAGCCTGTTGGAAGTTTTATCATGAAGGGATGTTGAATTTTATCCAAAGCTTTCTCTGTATCTATTGAGATGATCATGTGCTTTTGTTTTTAGTTCTGTGTATGTGATGAATCACACTTATTGATTTGCATACGTTGAACCAACCTTACATCCTAGGGATAAAGCCTACTTGATTGTGGTGGGTTCACTTTTTGATGTGCTGCCGGATTAAGTTTGCTAGGATTTTCTTGAGGATGTTTGCATATATGTTCGTCAGGGATATTGGCCTGAAGTTTCCTTTTTTTTGTTGTGTTTCCACCAAGTTTTGGCATCAGGATGATGCTGGCCTCATAGAATGAGTAACAGAGGAGTCCCTCCTTCTCATTTTTTTTGTAATAGTTTCCATAGGATTAGTACCAGCTCTTCTTTACATATCTCATAGAATTCAGATGTGAATCTGTCTGATCCAGGGCTTTTTCTGGCCGGTAGGCTATTTGTTACTGATTCCATTTTGAAACTTGTTATTGGTCTGTTTGGGGTTTCTATTTCTTCCTGGTTCAATCTTGGTGGGGTAGTATGTTTCCAGGAATTTATCCCTTTCTTCTAGGTTTTCTAGTTTGTATGCATAGAGGTGTTTGTAATAGTCCCTGAGGGTTTTTTATATTTCTGTGGGTCGATGGTATTTTGTCATTTATGAGTGTGTTTATTTGGATCTTCTCTATTTTTTAATTAGTCTAGCCAGTGGTCTATCAATCTTATTTATTCTTTCAAACAACCAACTTTTGATTTTGTTGATCTTTTGTATGGTTTTTCATGTCTCACTTTCATTCAATTCAGCTCTAATTTTGATTATTTCTTTTCTTCTGCTAGCTTTGGAGTTGTTTTGTTCTTGTTTTTCTAGTTCCTCCAAGTTTGATGTCAGTTTGTTAATTTGAGGTCTTTTTGATGTGGGCGTTTAGCACTATAATCTTCTCTTTTAATACTGCTATTGCTGTGTCTCAGAGATTCTGCCTTTTCATAAAAATAAGAAGATCTATAATCTCATTTTGTAAAAAGGCATAATCAATCTCAAAACGTTAAAATATTTTTCTCTGGATGTCGCAATTAGAGCTGATCTTCATGATCTTCTTTCATATCTTTTTTTTTTAGTTTTCTGCAATGAGTTTCCATTCTATTTGCAATTTTTAAAATACATGGATGCCACTTGGAAAAAAGAGCCCCTTTCTTAACAAAGAAGTATGCAGCTATGTATCTATTCTACTAACTCTCATATAGTAGCCTCACTTGCAAAATAACATGTGATTGGAAAAGCCCCTCTACTCCCACAAGTCTACCCTTCCCCTATAACTGAGGCTGAAATTTCTTTAAGAGAAAACAAGACCGTGGAGCCATATTTGACAATAAAATTACATTTTTCTAGGAAAAGTAGCACATAACTCAAGCACTGAGGGTATATCTTATCTTATTCCTGTCCATTCCTCTTCATACCTTTCTCTTTTGCCTCTATTCCTTCCTTAACACCAGTATACTTTGCTCAACAATTGTCTGTTGAATGAATTAACAAGCTCTGATTATAGATTAATCAGAGAATTTTCTTAAAGCTGATTTTGATAGGAAGATATGGAGAGCCCATGAACACTGCATACCTAAGACAAGGAAGAGAAAATGCACAATAGAATAATAAGCAGCCATTTAAATTGTTAATGAATATGTATATTGTATGGACATGACAAGTATCCAAATCTTATTATTAAGGTTAAAAAGAAAACAACTATGCATTCCTGCCTCAGCTGGGGAGTACGGAAAAGGGAAATTTAACATCCAGTAGGAATACTTGAGTTGCTGAGTTGAAATTTGTCTCCCCCTCTGCTTTTTCTTGGGTCAAATCTGGCTGTGTACTTCCTTCAATAAGCTACAGTTTGATTTTTTCTCTTATAAATGTGTCTGAGAAGTACATCATGTGCTCCAAACAGCTTCTGGGCTGAAAACAATCCAAACATTTAGACCAACAATTATATGCTAATCCAATAATTTTAGATTGGCTGGTAGATGTCAAGGAGCATTATTAGACAGCCTTCTCCTATTACTGTAGCCTATGGAAAGAGGTTCTAATCTTTTTATAATTGGGATTGATGACTCTGAGTTACTGGATAATCCCAAAGACTCTAAATCCTTTAATATAAAACAAATCATAACAACCGGCATTCTCAGCTAACTGGTGGTAATCCTTTGTAGTATAAAACACAAGCCTGAGAAATCCTTCCATGCTCACTCTTAGTTGGAACCCTCTGGAGAAAATGCCTGTCTGACCCAGGGAAGAGATGTATTTTTTCCTCCCAACAAACTCCCTGGCGACATGCCTCTGTCAGTACAACTAAAGCCTACCCCACCCCAAATGGAGCAAAAATCAATATCTTTGCTTCCTATCTCCTTCAGGAGAGTGCTTAGAGCATTAAAACAGCACATAAAAGATAAGAGATCAACTGCTTTTATCACTTGTCAACTGCTTGAGCTACATTTCATAACATATTTGGACACACTTCCAACAGCCACAAAAGAAGGTCCCTAGACGTACTACATTATGCACGTGTCCAAGAAAACAGGCAGCTTGTAAAGCCCCAGAGAGAAAATGCCAAGGACTGAGGCACCTGTCTCAAAAGCTCCTCCTTCCCTTCCAGGTGTTAAACTAAAGCACACACATTTTCATATACTATCCATGTGTCACCCAGGCACAAAGGAGATTGACATTGCAAGCAATCAGTCAAGTGTATATTTAGTTTCACTTCTGAAATGCTCAATTAAATGTGGCTGTAAGTTCATAATTTTTTTTAGAAAGTTGGGCACACATCTGTAACCCCAGCTGCTTGGGAGGCTGAGGCAGGAGAACTACGTGAGCCCAAGAGTTTGAGACCAGCGTGAGCAATGTAGCAAAATCCCATCTCTAAAAAAAAAAATTTAATTAAAAAAATTAAAATACTTGAGTAAAGTTAATGTTCCATACAAGTTTCACATCTCCAAGTGGAAGCTATTTCCCAAGGTGGAAGAAGAAGGATTGCTTGTCATGTAATTCCAAGAATCACTAATGAGACAGCCTTAACTTTCTATTCTGTCCCTTTCATGAGAAATCTGTGCCCCTGGACCATTGCCTATGCCAGCTCAATTATCCTCAAAGATTTAAACCTCATGATATTTTACCTTATTCTGAATCTGCCCTTCGAAATTATTCTTGCCACCAACTCTATTTTTGAAACCCCATGAGATACAGGGTGTGGAATTTTTTGAAGAGAAGCACTACTTGACTTTTGCAATGGGGGAGAGATGTATTTAATAGTGGCGCATGTAAAGCACCTGGTGCCCATATGTCTATCTAACTGAGGATACATTTTTAGTTCTAACACTGATCAGAAAGTGACTCTTGCTGTCAATAGTAATGACAGTTAAGGGGTAGATCATGGAAAATACAAGGGAAGATGGCCAAAGCCCTGAAAGCAATTGGATTGAGGATCAAAGAGCTATCAGAACAAACAGCTGGCATCCCATTCCTGGGATAATAATAACAACAGTTTTCAGAGCCTTCTGGAGGTAATAAGCTTCATTAGGCAAACAGCATAAGTGAAAGAATATCTTGCTTCTTCTTAAAAACAAAATCTTTTGTTTTCCTGCCACTGGGTTTCATGATGGAAGCAAATGAAATCTCTGGATACACGAGTATGGGGGAAAAAAGCATAAGAAATTCTTCAGAGAATAATCACATTTTATATAATGGAAAAAGAGATGCCCAGAGTAGACAAGAACAGGGCCTCTTCTCTTTACATTCATTCATCATTTTCTTACTGAGAAACTTTCTACCAGAACCCTACTTTTGATTTGTTGTGTATATTTAAGTGCATAGAAAACTTGTGTGACTTTCATTCCGAAGTATGAGTTCAATCATTACGAACTAATATATCCTCACAAATTTCTGAAGTAACAGCTACCTCCAGATAGCATGGGGGACAGATATCTGAACACAGGCGACCCAAATGACTACAGTATTTAGGATTCTAGCACCAGGAGGGAGCTGTTCCAACTGCAAAAAGAATGTTACTCCAGAAAATCACCCACCTCCTAGTATGTTACCTTGGCAGGATTTTTAATCCATCTGGGAGGACTCATTGCATTTCGTTCAGTACTTAGATGACAAAGATGTGATTCTTTCTAAGCAAAGCCTAGAAAAGAAGGCCTGTTTTTAAAAACCTTATCTGCCTATGTGAACAAGCAAGGTTTCCAGCAGAGCTGAGTTCTTTGTATTGACCTGAGAAGTGACTCCGTGCATAAGCATAGCCAGCCTCTGAGATAAACAAGTTTGAGATGTAACTGGTTAGTAGAGATTTTCAGTGAAGCAGCCATCATTTTCTTCTTCCTCTTTAGTGTTTCATAGTTATTGACATTCAAATATAGTCACAACTTCTAAGCCAAATACTCATTTTTATTATCTGATATTTTAGATGAACTGCATTACTCCTGCCTCTGTGGGAAGAGATAACACATCAGTGTTTCACCAGGTTTTTGTAGCTGCTTTGCTCAGAGGTCAAATTCTTGCTCCTTTCTAAAAGTATCAGTAATTGTGCAATAGATTGCAAAGACTTTCATCCAACAAGCTTGTGTGAAATACTATTACATGCTAGACACTGGATGCATAACAATGAGAAAAACAAAGTCCTTGACCTCCAAATACCCTAGAAGAAATGGTCAAAAACACAGATTGCACTATAGAAATATATCTACCATATTAGAGATATGAACAAGACCCATGCGAATCTAGGAGAGCTGGTGATCACAGTGGCTATTTCAATGTGGTTTACCAGTTATAGATAATATTTTGGGGCCCAAGAAATATTTTTGTGCTGTTGCTCAGTGTTCTGCTGGAATTTATCTGCTTTCCCTAGGCAAGGTTTTACTGCCAGAGAGGACTTTACAAGCTCAAATCGAGTGTTAGTACCACTATTACTATTCATCAGGCTGAAGGGTCGTTTTTCTTGAATTCATCTTTATGCGTCTCCTCTGCTAATTCAATCTCAGTGAGGTCTTTGGCTTCATAAGGATGTGAAGCAATAGGGTTATATAGGTTGGTAGATGAATAAAAAGAAGTGATTCCAGATTGTAGACTTAGAGAAATTAGGATGAAATGGGAAAAAGAAATGAGAGAGCTGGTTAAGAGCTCTTTCAGAAATTTATTAATAAAGAATGTGCACAAAACTACTATCTGTACAATCATGTCTCAATTTATGTGTTATGTGCCATCTTAAAAACTGGACTGTGAAGTAATATTTGAGTCAAATTCTATTTCAAATGTACCTCAAGGCAATTTAAAAAAATAATTTGGAAAATGTCTCTGTAAAGCAAAGACTCTCTTATAATGTGAATAATCACGTCCCTATTGTATGTCTTGTAAGTTGGATTTTTGTCAGGTTTGCTTAATGAACGACAAACTGCACCTTCTATTTATGTTAAATAAATAAGTAATATTGAAGAGTATGCCGGAAGACTTTATCTTTCCGTGCAGTCTCGTCATTAGGTGCATGAGATCAGTTGCTCTAGTTCTGAACCACTTGCACCAAATAGACCAGTATCCCAGAAAATAGTCAGAATAGGAGGGGCAGTCTCTGCTCCAGGAAACCTTAGGTTAAAAAACAAAACAGAAAGTGTTATCTAAGCCAGCACTTTTCAAACTTTAACTCATACATAAAGCACCTGGATTTTGTTAAAATGCAGATTCTAATTCAAGTGGTCTGGGGTGAGGCACAAGGTTCTGCATTTCTAACAAGTTCCTGGGTGCTGATGCCAATGCAGCTGGTCCATGCACCACGCTTTAAGCAGCCAGGATCTAAGCTAAGCTGATGAAATAAATGGCAAGAAGCATGTGTACTGTGCAGTTTATCAGCAACCTGAATATCCAGGCAAAATATATTTGAGGTTTCCAAACCATATCAGTGATGAAACAGGCAGGAAAAAAGGGGGACTCGTTGAGACAATGTTTTCTGTTTCCTCTTGTTTTCTCCTGTCGCATTCCCATCCCCATCCTCACTTCTGTAGAAGGGGCCCTCTGTTTAGTGCAGGGAGTCAGCTACCATAACATTTCCAGCAGAGTCTTTCTATTTCACCACAGCAGTGAAAAAGCAGGGTAACTGGGGAAAGGTCAAACGTTTAGCTTTGATCTCGCACAATATCATTCCTCTGAGCCTCCTATGCGCACTCTTTCAAAAAAAAAAATTAATGCAATGCCTTTTACTCTGGCTTCTTCCTCTCTTGAGATGTCTCTGGAACAATCGAGAGGTGCTGGATATGCTAAGTTTTTCCATTGAACTAAGGCAAAAGGAGTACCTAAGCCCCAGAATACCTTTGGGCTCTAAGCACTGTATCAACTTTGAAACTAACTATGAGATTATAGTTCTATATTTTTAGAAACACATCTTTAACTGAAAAATTGTGGATAAGCCATTGCACCAACTTTTTAAAAGCCATGGCCCCAAAACAGGCACATAAAGAACTTCACCCTCTCTGGGCCTCAGAATAATTTCTGTACCTTGGTTTTCTCAATAGTCAAAGAGTAATCCATAAGAAGACCCACCTCATATTGCCATTGTAAGGCTTCCGTTTCCACGTGGTTTAGAGAACTCCCTAAAACCACAAATCAATCATGACACTCAAAAGGATTTAACTTCCAATCAGTAGAAGTAAATTGCAGAAAAGATATTCAAAATCAAAATATTGCCACTTAGAAATTGCAGATCGCTATTCTACAAGCTGAAAAAAAATCAGCCTATCAGAATTGTTTTTTCAAAGATATATCAGGCAAAAGTAGGATATAAGAGCAAAAATTCTTGCAAATGGCATGCCATGCCAATTAATTCTACATTTATTTCTTCTTAAAATCTCTTTTTTGTATGATGACTAGTTTATGCTTCAAAGGAAAACCAGGGTATACAAAACAATTTCTATTGCTAAATACCCTTTCTGTGTCCATAAAACCACTATAAGAATACACATTCACTTAGGATAGATATCAATATTATATATACTAATATACTCTAGATGCTCGTAAATATTAAAGATTTGCAGAGAAGGATACAGGAACATAATCGTTAGGTTACATTTTTTACTAATGTGGTTTTTATTGTAAAACATAACCTGTGTGTGTTTCAATAGATATGCCATATCTGCCCTCTAGTGGAAAGATGGGATTAGCACTTCAAGCTTGCTTTTCTGGTTTCCACAACAGAAATTTGCCTGCAACTAGAGGAACATCGTTACTGAACTACCAGAAGAGTACGGATTCCGTCCTGACTGTCATGTCATGCTAGGAAAAAGACACATCTTGGTATGTCTTTCGGTTAGTTGGGTAGGCTCTGCAGAGGTATGAGATATGAGAGACCAGAGAAATGGAGAGCCCTTGGGTAAGAGCTCAAGCGGAAGCCATTATGCCCATCCACTTGGTCACATGACAATGTTCTAGACGCCAAGGGATAATTTTGGGCACAGCACGTATCCTTCACTCAGACTGTCCTCTGGCCCAAGAAGCTCTGGTCTTCTGCTAGAATTTTAGAAAGCTGAGAGCTGCTCGTAAAAACCGATTTATTTTCAGGGTTATCATGGAAGCAGAAGGTAGCACTGCCCTGGAACCAAGAGTGTGTGACACAAAGCTAGGGGAATGATGTCCCCTCACCTCCCCTGTCAGCACAGCATGGCACCATCACATCAAGGGCACTGGACATGAAATAGCCTCAGCAGTGTCAGTGTTTTAGCACAGGGCAATAACTACAGGACCCTTTAAGGATGGCACAGCACAACTTCAGGGGCCAAAAGCAAATATTGATAACCAAGAGCTACTTAGCAAGCAGCAGCACCAGAACCAAAAGCAACGAGGCACCATTCATTGCAGGGATCCACATCACCAATGACCTTGGCAGAACAGGTCAGGATATGTTGTCAAATAGAAGGAAAATGGAAATGTTTTGTGGTGGCTGACAGGATTATATTCATGAGCAGCATGAGATACTCTCTGAAGATCGCTAGAAATAACTGGCTGTTGGAAGATCCTAAAATTGCAAGACAGGAAAGAGCCAGACAAGTAGTATTCACACTACTATTGTGAGCAAGCTAATGTGGCTTGATAAAGAAAGTCCCATCAGTCCTGTGCACCATCTGGAACATTGTCATGACTTACCAATATGCAACATAAATTTTCTTGCTGATAAGGCGGCAACAGTTCTGATGAATGAACACACATCAAGAACAAAGGAAACAGAAGAAGGCTGGAAGAAACTAAATAGTTTGGTTAAGACTGGAACAACCCAGGCTCCATAGAGAATAAAACCCAGAGAATCTTCAATTGTCTAAACCTCAAACATACAAGGAACCTGTCAGCATCTTCACTGTGTTAATTATTCCCACCATGGGAGTTCATATTTTCTATGTTTCAGTTGAGCTTTTCATTTGGGTATCCGAACTCCTTATCATCATTCATATCAAACTTGTCCCACAGGTTTTCACCTCTGGATTTTTCCACCCCACTTTTAAAATCTTTTTCCTCCACAGTGTCTGGTACAACGTAAGGGACCAATACATTTTAAATAAACATATTTTATAAGTTAAATATCTTCCCCAACACAGAAGGCAACCCATTCTTAAAACTTACATGGAAATCAGGCTTCACTTTACTCCACCTGCTTTTTACATCTATTCCTTCAGAATTAGTTAGACGTTAGGAATATCCCAGGAATAAGACATATCAAAATCATCAGATGCTAAAATTCTCATCCATAATTTCCGCACTATCCAAGTTCCCTAAAATCAGTGTGTATTACCTTTAACATCAAAGTCAAAAAACAAAATTTTAAAAATCCTTCCAGCTTAAGTATCTTCTCATAAACCATTTTTACCTACATTTTTACTCTCTGTTAATGGTAGGGCCACACCTCCCAGTCACCCAGTATCAAACCTCAGGTGTTTCTGGATTCTTCCTTTCCCTGTTGCTCACCTCTCAGATGCAAACAGTCTCCAGATTACATTCGGGCTTTTTTCCCACCTTCATAAATTATCTTGCAAACATCTTTTTTTTTTTCCATTTCCTCTGCCACTACCCTGCTGAAGATTCTATGACCTTATGGCTAGATAGCTACAATCTCCTGTTGCACTTCTAGCTTTTCCCTGCTACATCCTGAAAATATTGCAAGGTTAACCTTAACTTAAAAATGTATAGGCTGGGTGTGGTTGTTCATGCCTGTAATCCCAGCACTTTAGGAAACTGAAGTGGGAGGATCCCTTGAGCCCAGGAGTTCGAGACCAGCCAGGGCAAAACAGCAAGACCCCATGTATATAAATTTAAAAAAAAATAGCCTGACTTGCTGGCATGCACCTGTAGTCCCAGCTGCTTGGGAGGCTGAGGTGAGAGGATTGCTGAAGGCGCGGAGATAGAGGCTGCAGTGAGCCATGATTGCAACACTGCACCTCATCCTGGGCAAGAGAGACCCTGTCTCAAAAAATAAATAAATAAAAGATAAATAAATAAATACACACACACACGTATAATTTCTTTGGTTTTGAGCAAATCCCTCCAGTCAAAACTGTCATTGGTCCCTGTATTAGTCTGCTGTCACACTGCTAATAACGGCATACCTGAGACTGGGTAATTTATAGAGAAGAAGAGGTTTGATGGACTCACAGTTCCACGTGACTGAGGAGGTCTCACAATCATGGTGAAAGGTGAAGAAGGAGCAAAGGCACATCTTGCTCTTACATGGCAGCAGGCAAGAGAGTATGTGCAGGGGAACTACCCTTTATAAAACCATCAGATCTCATGAGACTTATTCACTGTCATGAGAACAGGACGAGGGAAACCACCGCTGCGATTCAATTATCTCCACCTGGTCCCTCCCATGACACACGGGAATTATGAGAACTACAATTCAAGATGAGATTTGGGTGGGGACCAAAAGCCTAACCATATCAGTCCCTCCTTGCCTTGAATAAAAAATCCAAATTTCCTAGTTTGACAAAGTTCTGTCCAGCTCCCGCTTGGCGTTCAGGTACCCTCCTAACTTCCACAGTCCCTCTTCTACGTACCTCATCACCACCTTCTATGAATTCTCTGCTCCAAATAAATGGGCCTGCTCTCTGTTATTCATACAGACCATCTTATTTCCCCCAGTGAATTTATGTCACTCACTTTTCCACACTTCAACATTTTCTCCCGCCTCCTTTCACTAAAAAAATCTTCCTCTTTCTGGCCGGGTGCGGTGGCTCTTGCCTGTAATCCCAGCACTTTCAGAGGCTGAGGCAGGCAGATCACCTGAGTTCAGGAGTTCGAGACCAGCTCTACCAACATGGAGAAACCCCGTCTCCACTAAATATACAAAATTAGCCAGGCATGGTGGCACATGCCTGTAATCCCAGCTACTCGGAAGGCTGAGGCAGGAGAATCACTTGAACCAGGGAGGTGGAGGTTGCAGTGAGCCGAGATTGCACCATTGCACTCCAGCCTGGGCAACAAGAGCGAAACTCCATCTCAAAAAAAAAAAAAAGAAAGAAAGAAAAAGAAACTCTTCCTCTTTCTTCAAGGCCTAGGTCAAGGCATCCCTCTTCAGAGATTCTGTGAACTCCCAGTCTTGTAGTGATTGCCTTTTCCTCTGAACCTAGAACATTTATGGTCCACATTACACATCTGATAGTCTTCCTTAATGGGACCAGTTGTCCCCAGTTTGTGTGGAACAATCCTGGTTTGCACCTGTATTACTGGTGAAGTACTTAATAGCATTTACAAATGCTCAAAAATGTCCCAGTCTGGATGATAAAATGCAACCATCCACCTTATCAAACCTACCTTTGCAAAAATCTAATCTCCCTGGCTGAGCTGCAAAGGACTCAATGGTGGAACTATGTCCTATTCCTCTGTACCCCTCTGCACGCACTACTCTGTGCTTTGCCCAAAGGAACGGCTCAAACAGGACTTGAAAACCAAGTCTTATTATCCTTGACAGTGGGGAATGCTTGTTTTGCTTATAAACAGATAATTCCATGGGGAATTACCTACCCCATCATCCTCCCCTACATGTACACACACACAGAGAGAGAGAGAGAGAGAGAGAGAGAGACTGACCAGAGTACAGAGTCTAAACTTCCACAGACACCATATTATTCTCTTCCTCATCCCAGCTCAGGGTGGGGAAGGGGTTCCTTTGTACCTTGCAGAGCACAGAACTACACTTTTATATTTTAAATGTCCTTACTAGGGATTTGCCTGAAGTAAAATTCTAACAACATTTTGTCATCAATAACACTCATTTTCTCTTTTAGCACATCCACTGCCTCCTTCATTCACAAAACAATGAATATCTGCCTTGTGCTAGACATGAAGCAAGATCCCGTGGACTCAAAAACTCAGCAGCAGTCTTTCCCTCTAGGAGCTTAGAATCTGTCATCAGACAAACAATTAGAACTCTACAGGATACACACTATTGAGAAATGGATCCTGGGGTACCATAGTGGAGAAAGCACCTAATTCTTATGGGTCTGCTTGGATGAGTTGAGGAAGATTTCCCAGAAGTGACATTAAATCTCAGTGACCAAATAGAGAATTAGTAGGAAAAGGCACACCAAACAGAATTGCAAGGAAATTGTCCTGAAAAATATCAATTAATTAAGTGTGTAAGAAACACGCCAGGCATAGGGGCTGGATATGGGGAAAGGAATGGGCAGAAAACATGGTTGAACAGGGAACGTGGAACCAGATAGAGCCTTGGATAACATGGTAAGAGGTTTAGGATTTATGTTATAAGCAAAGATACACACATACACACACACACACACACACACAGAGAGAGAGAGAAGATTTGTTAATTTGGGAAGTGGTGTGACTAGATTTATGCTTTAGATAGCTCTCCCATGGAGAAAGCTCCAAAACTCATACACAGAAGTTTAAGGGCAGCTTTCCTCGAATGAGAGGTTGCATGGAGAAGCTGTGTTTGCAAAGAAACTACATCATTATACTTCCAAGGTATGTTTACATAGGATGGCTGGATGGGAAGGGTGGTTTAATAGAGATTGTGAAAAAGGGTCTGGGTTCGTTGGCTCAGGCCTGTAATCCCAACCCTTCGGGAGGCCAAGGCAGGCAGGCCACTTGATGTCAGGAGTTTGAGACCAGCCTGGCCAACATGGTGAAACTCCATCTCTACTAAAAATACAAAAATTAGTCAGGTGTGGTGGCACATGCTTATAATCCCAGCTACTTGGGAGACTGAGACAGGAGAATTGCTTGAACCTGGGAGACAGAGGTTGCAGTGAGCAGAGACTGGGCCACTGCACTCTAGCCTGGGTGACAGAGTGAGACTCTGTCTCAAAAAAAAAAAAAAAGCTAGAGCCCTCTCCACCAAATAATTACCTATTTTACTCCTTTGGCACTTCATATATGCCCTTTTTTATGGTTGGATTTTGAGGGAAAGGAAGCAGCCATGATGGATCAGGAACGTGAGGAATTGAAAGAGAGGAAGAGAAGCACCTGGCTTGGGCTACCAGATGGATAATGATGCCATTAATAAAGGTGGAGAATATAGACCACTGAGATTTGGGGGTGTATGGTGAGCTTGTTTTTGGACATGCTAAATTGGAAATGTTTGTAGGAGTTCCAGATGGAGTAATTCAATTGGTTATAGAACTAAGTTAGAAGAAAAACTTAAGACAAATTAAACTTAACAGAGTTTAACTGAACAAAGAACAATTTGTGAATCAGGCAGCCACACACACCAGAATAGGTTCAGAGTGACTCTGGGCCTGCCATATGGTAGGATAAGATTTATGAATAGAAAAAGGGAGTGAGGTCCAGAAACCATAAGTGAGGTGCAGAAACAGCTGGATTGATTACGGCTTAGCATTTCCCTTATTTGAACACTTGAATAGTCAGCCTCCTGTAATTGGCAGATTCTCCATGATTGGCACAAGAGTAGAGTACAGTCTGTTTACACATCCAGTTGGGTTACAGTTCACTATATAGGAAGAAACCTTTAGGCTGAACTTAAAATATGTAAAGAGGACTTTGACTTAACAATTGTCAGTGTTAGAGATCAGGGGAAAGATTTGTTCTCAAGCTAGAGATTGGCATGTTTTTTGCACCTGAGTACTAATTGAAATGGCAAGAAGAGATGATGTCATCCACGGAAAGGCTGGATATCAAAATGAAATGGAATCAAGGATTGTAGGAGAAGCACAATTAAGGGAGGCTGGAAAGGAGGTTTCATTTACCATGTTGACATTGATCAATTGGTAGTGCCTGCAGGGAGTCCCCAAGGAAGACTCTAGGGCTACATTCAGGGTGCCAGGATGGATTCAGAGTTGTTAGTCAGCAGGGGAGGTGGAAGTGGTGGCACCTCAGATTTAGGAGGCTGACAGAGGAAAAGGAGGCAGCAAGAGGTGACAGTGCAAAAGAATGACAAGAAAACACATCAGAAAGACATGTTTAATGGAGGCAGGTGCATCAGACGATGATACAGAATTACAGGCTGAAGCAGGGAGGCTGGAAATTAGACATTTGTGATTTCATGGAGAGCTGTCTCATTGATTTCGAGGGGGCAGAACTGAGGAGAGTTGAAGAGCAAAGGGGAGGAGTTTCAATGACCTTGGTGAGGAAAGACAATGCACTCAAGAAATTCCCAGTGTCTTACCCACACTGTGAAGCGGCCCAGTTCTACCTAAAGGAGCCTTGCCCTTCCAAGACAGCATCTCTGGTTTTAAACTGGCTTTGTTTGCACCTGGCCTAGCTAGATCAGGACTCAGAGCCACCTGATCGCCACTGAGTAGACGATGCTCCCCAGCTGCCCTGGAGAGTTCACTGGGGTCAATGGGAGAAGCTGCATGGTGTCTGGGATCCTCATTGCCAGACTGTCTTTGTCTGAGCATGTGAGAGTTCCAGTGAAGGTCCTAATCAATTTTCCTCTGCGTAATTGCACTCCAGCCTGGGCAACATAGTCTCCAATGTCTGCCCAGGAATATCAGCAGAATTCTTCATCCCAGCCTACCACTTTGGTGTGTCCTGTGCTTTTTGGGGTTTTGTTTTTGTTTTTGTTTTGAGACAGAGTCTCACTCTGTCACCCAGGCTGGTGTGCAGTGGTGTGGTCCTAGCTCACTGCAGCCTCCACCTCCCAGACTCAAGCAATCTCCCGCCTCAGCCTCCCGAGTAGTTGGGACCACAGGCAACCACCACCACACCCAGCAAATTTTTAGTTATTTGTGGAGACGAAGTCTCACTATGTTGCCCATGTCCTGTGTTTTTTTTTAAATCATCTCTCCCAAAAAACCCACACTACCCACAACATGCCCTAAACTTAACTATTCTTTGATAATATAATGAAAGAAGTTAGGAAGTTTCCAATTTAAAAGACAGGCTGGGTATGGTGGCTAACGCTTGTAATCCCAGCACTTTGGGAGGCTGAGGCAGGTGGATCATTTGAGGTCAGGAGTTGGAGACCAGCCTGGCCAGCATGGTGAAACCCTGTCTCTACTAAAAACACAAAAATTAGCCAGGCGTGGTGGCACATGCCTGTAATCCCAGCTACTCGGGAAGCTGAGGCAGGAGAATCACTTTAACCCAGGAGGTGGAGGTTGCAGTGAGCAGAGACTGTGCCATTGCACTCCAGCCCAGGTAACAGACTGAGACTCTGTCTCAGAAAAAAAAAGATAAAGGCCAAAGGGACATAGACATACAAAAGGAAAAGGAAACACACACACACATATACACACACACAAAAAAAACAAACCAAGGCTCTTTCACTAAAAGAAATAGAAGTTGGGGGCAGCTAAAGGGAAGTAAAAGAACAGCAGGCCCTGCCCACCCTGGCAGGAACCCATGAAAGGACAGTGGGAGGGGAGAACCTTCTAGGTTCAAACAGAAAAGGTGAAAAGCATCATTTTTGAAAATAGCATTCCCAATCCTAAATTTCAAATTAGAGCTCCTTTGATTGCAAATGTTTAAACTTATATTAAAGGAAAATGACCATCAAGGGGATTGTTTCTGGAGTCAGGCTCAGCAGCATGAAGTAATGGGACTGTTACCTCGTTAGAATGAAATAGGAACAAAGCTATTCTTGAAACCTTAGAGACCCGGCTCCAGGGCCTGAGCTTTGGCCATCTTTTACGCTGCACTGACCCCTAGAGGTTCTTCCTTTTCATTCACAATGTGCTATACACTTGGCCCAGGGGAAGAAAATAAAATAAGGGAAAATGTTGCTTTTCTTTCTAACGATAAAAAGGGGTATGAAAAGTAGGAAAAAGAAGGAAAGCGTGATCTCACTGCCAAGTGCTATCAATTAAAACCACCTTAATAAGAGGAGCAAATCTTGTCAGTGAATTTCTCATGCCCCGAGCACCAGCAGTTAAGCTTGCTACAGTATTAGTAAAACACATTGGGAACAAGTGCTTGCATTTTAAATGTGCATCTTTGATTCCCTGCCCCATGTCGCAGCTAAGACCCTAGACCAGCTGCCAACCCCGTCCAGTCCCTTCCCAATACAAGGACGGTGGGAAGTCGTGGCGCTGTCTGAAGACCCAGTTGCTTGGATTGCCTTATCACTGCCGCATTGCTTAATATCTCACCCAGAGGAGAAGTTTGAGTCCCCAGAGTGCCCACAATGCACATTAGGTTGAAACACACCTCTGCTCGGGGAAGTAAGCTGCATCATTGTTATCGCGTAGGGGGAAAAAGAGCGTGGCGTGTCAAGTCTTCACAAGAATCTTAATGACACTCCTATGGCAATAGAAAATTTGATTTTTAACCCACAGGCCATCCAGAGATCTGTCCTCTTATGGAGAAGGAAGGGAAGAAGTCAGAAATATTGAGGGAGCTGGAATTTCCAGTCTGCAAGTGTGACTTGGGGGCAATTTTAAGAGTGTATGTCCCTCAAATTAAGGAATTAATCCCTCTTCAGGGCAGACAGTCCAGAGGAATAAGAGTTCCAAGAGGGGGCTGGGACATGTGCTCTAAAATTCAAATAATCCACAACTGTGCATCCATCATTACAGTTATATAGATTACATGATATAGTTATATATAATCTACATCATCCATAGTCTCACTAAAAGGGAAGAAGGAAAAATGTAAGGCCCTTTGGAAACAACGGTTTGAAAACAATAGCTTGGTTACTCTCTATACATCACGTACAGATTTTCTCACATGTGAAGCTGCCCAGTTCTACCTAAAGGAGCCTTGCCCTTCCAAGACAGCATCTCTGATTTTAAAGTGGCTTCATTTGCACCCAGCCTAGGATCAGGACTCAGGGCCACCTGATCACCACTGAGTGGACGATGCTCCCCAACTGCCCTGGAGAGTTCACTGGGGTCAATGGGAGAAGCTGCATGGTGTCTGGGATCCTCATTGCCAGACTGTCTTTGAGCATGCAAGAGTTCCTGTGAGAGTCCTAATCAATTTCCCTCTGGGTAATAATGGTCTTACCTGCATGACAGCTACCTGAAAGCTCCTTTCCTCAGCGGTGGTGATCGTTACCACCTCAAACAAAGCTGGCCTCTCCAGAGCATGCACCTGGGAAGAGGCTGAATGTATTGAAAACTGGTGAACCTGAAAGAGGTAATCTTAGGTAAATCTCTTTATCTCTACGAACTGTGGAGGAAGCATTTTTAAACCTGTATATATATGGGTGAATCTTATTCTTATGAAAAATGAATATGAGAAAAGAACTTTTATCTGAGGCATGCAAGTCTTTGTAACTGATCAGGCCCAGAGAGACACAACAATGAGACAGCAATCACGCACGACTCCCCACTTTCAGCTATGTATTCATCTCTTGAAACTGCTTACTAGTGCCACAAATAGCCATAGAGTCACCTAAGAATGCTGCCCCGGACACGATTACCCACATCCTATAACTTAACAATGTATAGCCAATCACTAATCAGTGTCATTTCTATAAACCCATGAGAATTCTTGGATTTATACAAAGCAATTTTGTATCAGCCACTCCCTTTCCCTCTTTTTTGCCTTTAAGAACGTGCTTGTAATAAAGGCCAAAAGAAGCTCATATCCAAGATTACTAGGGTTTGCGTCTTCCAGGCAGCTGTCTTCACTTTGGCTCAATTAAACTCTTTACATTGTATGTTATGCCTCAGGCTCTTCCTTTTAGGTCTACAAAACTTACAAGAGGAGGGAGTTATTTCTAGTCTAGACATTTGATTTGACACCAAAAATAAAAACATGGAAAGTAATTAAACCACTTACGTCATGTGGCTTAACCACTTGCCTTTTTCATGAAATTACACTTGTGCCTTAGACACTGGCCTAAGCATTACACATCTGGAATTTCAGGCTGTATTTACTACTGATCATCTAGTAATTGATTGGGCAGTGATCTGATTTAATGGGTGAGCTAGCTGAAATAATTGGATTGACAATTTCCATAGATAAGGTGTTCACTCACCACACCATCTTTCACCCATTAGGATGTTATGCATTTACTCCAATAGATTCAGAGAATCATAATTATTCACAAAATTTTCCAATTCCCCACTGCAGTTGTCACTCAGAAAGTATGCCGAGAAGCTCAGCAGAAGAAATGCCTAAATATGTAAGTCATTAAATGATTCACCTCACTGTTGGCAACCTTCATTCTAGGAGCTCCCATTTTCATTTACTTAAGGAACCTTGACACAGTCCTAAGGCATACAGGACTATGAATGCTTTAAAAATGTATCCTGTTTCCTTACACATATATTGAGTTTCCAAAAAGTATCAGAACAAACACCAGCTGCAAACTTACAAGGCTTCATGGTTACAGCTATAATTTCTGAAAAACTGGGAGCATACAAATATTTCCCAATTACAGAAAGATGTCACTAATATTTACTTTCCCTGTCAGTTGTGTTTTGTTAATTAAGCATCTTTTGCCTGAGGGAATAAGGCACTTCTTCTTCTCCCTGGGGTTGGAAGGTAAAAGTAAGTAGAGATTAGGCAGCCACTGGAATCACAAAAGCAAGTAATGCCTGGCTAACTCCCGTCCCCACCCCAGCCCAAGACAAATGATAGAATGTTCTATTTAAAGAAGCCCATTGACAATACTATTGTTCTTTCAAAGCCTAGGAGAAAGTAAAAATTGTACTGAGAATCTTTTTTTTTCCCTGCCTTCAAAATGTTGGGTATACATAAAGTGATTGACAAAAGAAAAATAACTCAGAGAAGTCTGAGCTATGTGAGCTCTGCAAAATGCATCAGTCCCAGAAAGGCATGAGTATGAGACTTCAGTAATTTATCAAGCCCAGAAAGATATGAGTAAGGGACTTCCATTCCCACCAACCACTGCCTGGGGGCAGTTGTTTAAAGGCATTTTGTTCCTGACTTGCTGCTTCACTTGTAGTCTTTATGTTTCTGGAATTTGTGACACAAAGAACAATGTATAGCCAATCATAGCTTATTATTTTAATGTAGATTTTTGGTTAACAATTTAGGAACTCTCTCTTTTCCTTTAAAAACCTACTTGAGGCTGGGCACAGTGGCTCATACCTGTAATCCCAGCACTTTGGGAGGCCAAGGCGGTCAGATCACTTGAGGTCAGAAGTTCGGGATCAGCCTGACCAACACGGAGAAACCTCGTCTCTACTAAAAATACAAAATTAGCCAGGTGTGGTGGTGCATGCCTGTAATCCCAGCCACTCAGGAGGCTGAGGCAGGAGAATCACTTGAACCCGGGAGGCGAATGTTGTGGTGAGCTGAGATCACGCCATTGCACTCCAGCCTGGGCAACAAGAGTGAAAATCTGTGTCAAAAAAAAAAAAAAAAAAAAAAAAAACTACTTGTAACACCTGCTAATAGGAGTATATATTCAGGGCAACTTGAATCTATGCTTGCAATCCTCAAGCATGACCCAAATAAACTCTCTACTTTTATTAATTTTGCTTCTGCTTCTTCCTTTTAGATCAACATACTATGACATTCTAGAAAGCTGGATAAAGTTTTAAAGATCGTTATTTGTATTATTAAAGCGACTTCTGATTATTATTGAGTTTACATGCAATTATCATTGTCCATACATCCCAGGCAAATATAAGAGTTTAATTTAGGAGATTTGGATGTTGCTTGAATGCAAGATTGTAGAAATACAAAATTATTGACTAAGTGGAGGTAGAGAGCTGTAATACTAGCAGTTACCAAAGTGAGATGCATACACAGCAAGGGCTTTCACAGAACTTTCAAATTCCTTCTCATTGTAAGTTTTGGGTAAAAAAAATGTAAGTTATGCCAATAGTTATTGATATAGTTTGGATATTTTTCCCCACCCAAATCTCATGTTGAAATGTAATCCCCAGTGTTGGAGGTGGGGCCTGGTGGGAGATGATTGGATCATGGAGGAAGATTTCTCATGAATGGTTTAGCACCATCCTCTTGGTGCTGTTCTCAGGATAGTGAATGAGTTCTTGTAAGATCTAGTCGTTTAAAAGTGTGTGACACCTCCCCACTCTCTTGCTCCTGCTCTGGCCACATGACCTGCCTACTCCCCCTTCACCTTCCACCATGATTATAAGTTTCCAAAGGCCTCCCCAGAAGCCAAGCAGATGCCAACACCATGCTTCCTGTGCGGCCTGCAGACCTGTGAGCCAATAAAAGCTATTTTCTTTATACATTACCCAATCTCAGGTATTTCTTTATATTAATAGCAATGCAAGAACAGACTAACACAGTAATGAAGATCATTGATTCTGTGGGTGCAAATAACATGGCTTGGAATTCTCGTGTGTATTATGATGAGAAAGGAGAAGTAGTCCAAGGTCGCGGTTAACACTCTTGAGCCAGGCACCTAGTTTTGAATCCTGGCTCTGCCATTTGCTAATTCTGTGACCTAAGTTTCTTAACCTTTGTGTACCTCAGTTCCCCATCTGTAAATATTACCTCCCTCAAGTGTCCCTGTGAGGATTAAATGAGATCCTATTTGGGGAAGCACTTAAAACAGAGTCTGGCACATTGTCAGGGTTATACAATGCTATATATGTGATGGTTGAATACAGAAACAAAACATGGAGTGTTTGTTATTAATTGGAAAGATATTGTGAGATGAACAAGACAAAATCCCTTTAGGTCAGTCATTAGATCATTTTTTTGCATGACAAACATTTTAAGAGTCTGATAGAAAAGTGTTCATAATGTATAACATAATAAATTTTGGCATATGATTTCAGCATGTTTATGGACCCCTACCCCAAGTAGCCCATGGGCTCTAGATAAGAAGCCTTGCATTAAACCAAGGTCATATTTATAGTGAAAATATGCTTGCACAATGAACATTCATATACATTTAACAAATATAAACATCTGAGATGTTGTATGAGGTATTTAGGGTGTTAAGTGCAGAGCTGTGTCCCCACATCCCCAACCCCTGCCAAATTCATATGTTGAATTTCTAACTCCCAGTAGCTTGGAATGTCACCATATTTGGAGATAGGATCTTTAAATAGGTGATTAAGTTCAAATGAGGCCATTAGGCTGGGCCCTAACCTAATACAACTGGTGTCCTCATAAGAAGCAGAAATTTGGATGCAGACAGGCACAGAGTGAAAACTCGGAAGAGAAGATGGTCACCCACCAGCCAAGGAGAGAGGCCTCAGAAGAAACCAGTCCTGCTGACATCTTTATCTTGAACTTCTAGCCTCCAGAACTATAGGAAAGAACATTTCTGTTGCTTAAACCACTCCGTCTGTCATACTTTCTTATGGAAGCCCTAGCAAACCAATAGCCAGGGTAATAGAAACAGTGGGAGCAATGAAGTACGCTACACCAGAAAGGGAAACGTGGCAAAAAAGAGGAAGAACATTTATTCCTTTTATTCCTTTATACTTTGATGTGTTGATATTGAAAAAAGATGAAGAAAAACTGAATTCTGTTGGAATTGCTATTATGAATTTTATTGGGACCTTGTTTTGAAATACTACTACATGCTTTGAAATTCCTAAAATATTATAATATGATGATACTCTGTAAGATACAATTTATTACTCCCAATGAGTCAGCAATAAATACAAAGCTTTTCATATCCACATAAATTCAATTACATGGTAAGAGGAAAAGAATTCATAGGCAAGTACTCACAAGCATGAAAGATGTAGATGTAGGTATTTATGTTTGGGGGAAAACTGTGGCTGTCCCTTGTTAAAAACACTCATTGGGTTTGGCCAGAAGGCAAAAATTATATCTCCCTGTATAGTACCTAGACTATCAGCATACATAATTGAGGGTAATGGTAGGGCTGTATTTCAGGTAGATGGGATGTGAATGTTAACACCAAATGCAGGTTCAAGGGAAATAATTGCTCAATTCTGTCAGCCAACCCTGATTGCTTTTCCTCTCCTGAAACAGATTCTGAAATGAAGCTATGCACACTGTGGTGCTAATGAGAGAAAAGAAAGAAGAGGAGAGGAGGATGGGTGGGGTGGCTCATGCCTGTAATCCCAGCACTTTTGGAGGCCAAGATAGGAGGGTCACTTGAGACCAAGAATTTAAGATCGGCCTGGGCAACATAGCAAGACTCTTTCTCTACCAAAAAAAAAAAAATTAGCTAAGGGATGGTGGTATGTATAAGCCCATAGTCCCAGCTACTCAGGAGGCTAAGGCAGGAGGATTCCTTGAGCCAAGAATTCAAGGCTGCAGTGAGCTATGATCAGGCCACTGCACTCCAGCCTGGGAGACAGAGTGAGATTCTGTTTCAAAAAGAAAGAAAGAAAGGAAAGCCTCCCCATCCTAGAAATGGTTCTCTTTGATGTAGCCTGGACAATCATTACATACCAGCTCTGTAAAGGAATCACGACAAAATGTCTGAGTATGGTAAACTTGAATAGGACCTCAGAAGAGTTATTTTAGAAATTTAGCAGTAACTTTTTAACGCCTGCTTCACGGAACACATTTCATTTTAAGTATTTCACTGACATTGATGAATGAGCTTGCAATGCTCATCTTAAATTTTCTTGAATAAAAATAATTCAGAAACTGGTTTGCACACATTTTTTATATTATTTTTAGAAAGAATGTAGCATTCAGGAAAGACATTAAATTGATGACTTATTCCCAAGAGTACAGAAAGTTTTCCATTTACACTGCCTGGGTCATTAACTCTGCTTGGCCCATCTGAACCTGAGCTATCTGGAGAGCTAGGAAAAAAATGAAGGTAATGATGCTGCCTCCCCAGCCAAAGGCTAGAAAAAGTGAAGCATTAAAGAAACACGGCAAAGATGCAAAATGCTAAAGCAGCAATATTTTCTAACATATCTAAATGTGGCTGCTTTCACCAGGGGACTAGCAAAGATGCAAAATGCTAAAGAAGCAATATTTTCTAACGTATCTAAATGTGGCTTCTCTCACCATGGGACTATTCCTTTATTTTCTTTCAATCTTTGACACAAGGTTTTGTTTTGTTTTGTTTTAATCATCATTTTTCCTTATCATTTCCTGTATATATGAGTATGGTCCCATATATACATTTTAAAATAGGGAATAAGGAATATATATGTATGTATTTCTACCACAAGCCACATTTTCTCACCTTTCTCATTCTTTCCTCATTCCCAATTCCCTTACTGTTCTCAAACTCTCCATTCACCAGTTGATAGAGATTATTTTACTTCTTTCAGTTCTGGAGATTTTACAATAATTGTTGCCAAAAAGTTTGTTCTCTCCCTTTAACACAATCTTTCTTGTTCTAGGATCGTGGTGGTTCCCCAGTGCCATTATTTCTCCAAATACACTAACCTGACCCACACAGAGAGAATTGAGAGGTGAAGATGGTGTCCTGTGTGGACCTGGCACCACACTGCTGGGGTTCAAGCTCTGTCTGCAGCCCACCAGCTGAGTGGCCTTGCTGAAGGTCCTCTAGGACTCAGTTCTCTCATCTGCAAAATGGGGATAGTAATATCTCTCTTGTAGGGTTACTGTGAGTTTAAATTGAGACCATGTATATCTGGTGTTATTGTTATTACAGTTGACCCTTGAACAACATGGGTTTGAACAGCGCTGGTCCACTTACATGCAGGTTTTCTTCTGCCTCTACCACCCCTGAGATGGCAAGACCAACCCTTCCTTTTCCCCCCTCCTCCTCAGCCTACCCAATGTGAAAACAATGAGGAAGAAGAACTTTATAATGATGCGCTTCCACTTAATGAATAGTAAATGTTTTCTCTTCTTTATGATTTTAATAACATTTTCTTTTCTCTAGCTTACTTTATCACAAGAATGCAGTATATAATACATAAAACATACATCATATGCATTGACGGTTTATGTTATTGACAAGGGTTCCAGTCAACAGCAGGCTATTAGTAGTTGAGTTTTGGGGAAGCTCAAAGTTACGTGCAGATTTTTGGCTGTGCACATTATTCCAGGGTCAACTATATTTCATGAGCTAGGCTCTGGAACTTCACCAATTCAGTAAGGACTGATTAACATTTTCTATGGAAGCCAAAATGGATTGTGGTAAGAAACAAGAAAGTAATATTTATCCTGGATGTGTCTTACCTATGTAATTTCCCAGGCAGGAAGGGCAGTCATTGCAGGACATTCTCTCCCTTTTCCAACGTGGCCCCCTAATTGATCACAAGAGTGACTCTGGGTTCTTGCCTCCTATATCTCTTCCCCTTCTCATCTGTTTCTTCACACAGGGTTCTAAAAGTAGTTGCATCTTTTCATAGCACATCACTGAATCAAACTGAGAGTTATTTCCTACGTTCACTAGTTCAGCCTGCCAATTTTTCATTATTTAGGATTACTACAGATGATGAAATCAGATTTCACCTTTTCTTCTTCAGAAATTAACCAAAAATTGCCCCCCAACTATCCAAGAAAACACAGAAATTAGTCTGCCATCAAGAAAGGAAAGAAATTAAAACTGAAATGTATGTAGTAAGGAAGATGCTATTATGACTTATAAGTTCCACA
This sequence comes from Nomascus leucogenys, assembly GCF_006542625.1. Classification (NCBI taxonomy): domain Eukaryota; kingdom Metazoa; phylum Chordata; class Mammalia; order Primates; family Hylobatidae; genus Nomascus; species Nomascus leucogenys. The sequence goes on along the minus strand of NC_044384.1, from coordinate 25,547,329 downwards.
TTTGGACTACCATGGCCAAGATCTACCTAGAAAGTCTGCCTTTTCTCAGAGCTTGAGGAGGGTCATATTACCATATTATTTTTATAATATGGTAAAGTATACATAATATAGAATTAAGTACATTCACATTGTTATACAACCATCACCACCATTCATCTCAAGAATGTTTTCGTCTTCCCCAACTGAAACTTAGTACTCATTAAACACTAACTTCCTTAATATCCCTTTCCCTAAGCCCCTGGCAATCACCATTCTCTTTTCTCTGATAAATGATAAATGAGAAAGGCAACACACCCTTTTCTGGCCAGATCTGCTGAATCTGTCCTGCAGATTTGTGGTATGGCAGATGTTGCAGCCAGACGTGTAGCCTCCTATCTACATTTATTTAATAGTATGATAGCCAAAGAAATTCTGATCTCTAAGGATGAAAGTCACTAAGATAAGAAAAAGGTCACTCAAAAATACTAGAGAAATGTGGAAATAAATATCAGAATTAAGTTATAGTTCCATAAGAATATCATTAGCATTATACTCTATTGTTTCCTTTTTCTCTTTAGCCCCACAAAGATTGTGATTACCAGGCAAATCACATCTCCATATTATCTTGGGTTAGGCCAGAGGATAAAAGTGATGTCTAACTCATTATCTAACATAACTATTTTATTTTTATCTTTATAATATGGTAAAATATACATAATATAGAATTCACAGTTTTAACAATTTTTAAGTGTACAGTTCAGTGGCATTAAGCACATTCACATTGTTGTACAACCATCACCACCATTCATCTCGAGAATGTTTTCATCTTCCCCAACTGAAACTTAGCACTCATTAAATACTAACTTTCTTAATATCCCTTTCCCTAAGCTCCTGGCAATCACCATTCTATTTTCTCTCTCTATGAATGTAACTATTCCAGATATCTCAAGCAAGTAGAATTATACATTATTTGTCTTATTGTGACTGATAGATATGGTTTGGCTCTGTGTTCCCACCCAAATCTCATGTTGAATTGTAATCCCCAATGTTGGGGGAGGGACCTGGTAGAAGGTGATTGGACCACAAGAGTGGATTTCCCCCTTGCTGTTCTCATGAGAGTGAGTTCTCATGAGATCTGGTTGTTTAAAACTGTGTACCACTTCCTTGTTTGCTCACTCTCTCTCCTGCTGCCATGTGAAAATGTGCTTGCTTCCCCTTTGCCCTTCTGAGCCATGATTATAAGTTTCCTGAGACTTTCCCACCATGCTTTCTGTACGGCCTGCAGAACAGTAAGTCTATTAAACCTCTTTTCTTTATAAATTACCCAGTCTCAGATAGTTCTTTACAGAAGTGTGAGAATGGACTAATACAAAAAAAAATGGTACCAGAAAAGTAGGATGTTGCTATAAAGATACCTGAAAATGTGGAAGCAACTTTGGAACTGGGTAATGGGCAGAGATTGAAACAGTTTGGAGGGCTTATAAGAAGACAGAAAGATAAGGGAAAGTTTGGAACTGTCTAGGGACTTGTTGAATGGTTGTGACCAAAATGCTCATAGTGATAGGGACAGTGAAGTTCAGGTTGAGGTCTCAGATGAAGATGAGAAACTTATTGAGAACTGAAGTAAAAGTCACTCTTGGTGTGCTTTAGCAAAGAGACTGGTGATATTGTGCCCATGCTCTACAGATCTGTGGAACTTTGAACTTGAGAGAGATGATTTAGGATTTCTGGCAGAATATTCTAAGCAGCAAAGCATTCAAGGTGTTATCTGGCTGCTTCTGATAGCCTATGCTCATATGTGTGAACAAAGAGATTATCTGAAACTGGAACTTATGTTTAAAAGGGAAGCAGAGCATAAAGGTTTAGAAAATTTGCTGCCTGACCATGTGCAAGAAAAGTAAAACCCATTTTCCAGGGAGAAATTCAAGCCAGCTGCAGAAATTTGCATAAGTAAAGAGGAGCCAAATGTTAATAGCCAAGATAATGAGGAAAATGACTCCAAGGAATTTCAGAGAACTTTGTGGCAGCCCCACCTATCACAGGCCCAGAGGCCTAGGAGGGAATAGTTGTTTCATGGGCCACGCCCAGGGCCCCACTGATCTGTGGCCTGGACATGGCACCCTGTGTCCCAGCTGCTCCAGCTCCAGCCATGGCTAAAAGAGGCCAAGGTACAGCTTGGGCTGTTGTTTCAGAGGGTGCAAGCCTCAAGCCTCAGCAGCTTCCATGTGGTGTTAGGCATGCAGGTACATAGAAGGCAAGAGTTCAGGTTTGAAAACTTCTGCCTAGATTTCAGAGTATATATGGAAATGCCTGGATGTCCAAGCAGAAGTCTGCCGCAGGGGCAGAACCCTCATGGAGAACCTCTACTAGAGCAGTGCAGAGGGGAAAAATGGTATAGGAACCCCCACACAGAGTCTCCATTGGGACACTGCCTAATGGAGCTGTGAGAAGAGGGCCACTGTCCTCCAGACCCTAAAATGGTAGATCCACCAACAACCTGCACCATGTGCCTGGAAAAGCCATAGGCATTCAATGCCAGCCCATGAAAGCAGCCACAGGGGCTGTACCCTGCAGAGTCACAAGGGCAGAGCTTCCCCAGACCTTGGGAGCCCACCCCTTGCATCAGTGTGCCCTGGATGTGACACATTGAGTCAAAGGAGATTATTTTAAAGCTTTAAGATTTAGTGACTTCCCTGCTGGGTTTCAGACTTGCACTGGGCCTGTAGCTCCTTTGTTTTGGCCAATTTCTCCCTTTTGGAATGGGAGCATTTACCAAATGCCTGTGTCTCCATTGTATCTTGGAAGTAGCTAACTTGTTTCTTATTTTACAGCTCATAGGCAAAAGGAATTTGTCTCAAATGAGACTTTGGACTTGAACTTTTGGGTTAGTGCTGGAATGAGTTAAGACTTTGGAAAAAAAAAAAAAAAAGACTTTGGGAGACTATTGGGAAGATGTGATTGTGTTTTGAAATGTGAGAAGGACATGAGATTTGGGAAGGGCCAGAGGCAGAATAATAGGATTTGGCTCTGTGTCCCCACACAAATCTCATGTTGAATTGTAATTCCCAATGTTGGGGAATGGACCTGGCAGGAGGTAATTGGATCATAGGGGTGAATTTTCCCCTGGCTGTTCTCATGATAGTGAGTGATTTCTCATGAGATATTGTTGTTTAAAAGAGTTTACCACTTCCCTCTTCCCACTCTCTCTCTCCTGCCACCAGATGAAGATGTGCTTGCTTCCTCTTCACGCTTCCACCATAATTGTAAGTTTCCTGAGGCCTCATATCCATGCTTCCTGTAGGGCCTGCAGAACCATGAATCAATTAAACCTCTTTTCTCTTACCAGTGTCAGACGGTTCTTTATAGCAGTGTGAGAACAAATACTCTGGCTTTGTTCCATCTAACAGTTATTAAAGTACCACCTAAAAGTAAGCAATAAGTGCTTTCTGGTGATATAGACTTGCTATTCATTCAAAAAATATCTGGTCTCCTCTATGCCAAGAACTGTGGGGAATAAAAAACATTGCTTAGTCACTACAATCTGGTTATGAAGATGAGACAAAGCAATAGGATTGGTTAGGAATAAGACTGCATAGAATAACAACCCCAAATGACTGTAACCAACTGCCAGAAAGTGGGATACAGACAACTGATGTCATGAACAGCAGAGGTGAGAAAAGATCAAAGTTGACTGGAGTAAGGGTGAAGTGATTTATAGAGAAAGGGCCTTACAGAATTGATTATATTTCTGTAGAACTAAAGGGGAAAGAACTGGGGACAAGAACAAGAGCAAAACCAACATTAGTGGAAAGACAAGGACAGAAGATGAGCCTAGCAGGGTATGCAGGTTACTCAGTGTGCCCGCCTGTCCCAACCCATCTTTCTCTGCCTTGCCCTGTGTTCCAGAAAGCTGGGCTCTACACACATGCCCTCTGGCTTCCTGTTGGGTTCTTGGTGTGGCTGGTCTCTGAATGTTTAACAAGCATTTGATTCAAATACTGCCAACCCCTATGAAAATAATCCCTTCACTGAGTTCCTTCCTTGAGTAACATTTAGTTAATCTCTTTGAGGGCGGCATCAATTTCCTGCCGGGCTTTGACTATTATGCTGGGATACGTGTTGAATTTGTAGAGTATTTTACATTTTCATGATTGCATCCAGCACAATCCTGAGCATATATTAAGGTGAATGAATGCAGTTCTCTGAAGCAAAAAACACAATGGTTAAAAACAGAGCAATTGCATCATTTGTGCCTTTCACCTACATTGAATTTGGAACTTCATTATGTACAGGATATAAGGCTTCTCTTGTATTTGATTCTCCCAACACAAAAAAATTTCAAAATGTGTCAAGGTTATCAATCTTTGCTATTAGAACAGAATGAAGTATTATCCTTCAACAGGTGAAAGGATAACAATGGATTTTAAAAATCTATGGCAATACAATAATAAATTCTTGATACATGAATTATTCTCAATGTATAATGCTAAGTGAAAGAAGCCAGACCCATAAGTCTACATACTGCATAATTCCATTTATACAACATTCTGGAAAAGGCAAAACTATACAAACAGAGAACAAATCAGTGGCTGACAACAGATCAGGGTAAGGAAGGTGTTGACTACAAAGGAGTATCACTAAGGAATTTGGGGAGGTGATAAAATAGCTCTGTGTAATTACGGCAGTGGATTCTATTCATTTGTCAACACTCAGAACTGCACATCAAAAAGGCTAAATTTTAATGTATATAATTTTTCAAATAAACATAAGTTTTGTTTTAAACCAGAATGGGGTGGGGCTTTTGTCTCTCACTCCAGACAGAGCTCCAGTTTCTGTCTTCACTGCTCTGTGTTCTCTGCTCCTATATGGCCCTGTGATCTGAAGGTATTGGGAGATCCCTAAGTCAAACACCAGGTTCCCTGGAAGCCAGGAAATGAAGCTGTTGACTTTATGTGGCCATAGAATTCTCTCTGGAGAAGTGGAAATTCCTGGACCCTGCTCAGCAAAATTTGTATAGACATGTGATGTTAGAGAACTATGGAAACTTGTTCTCCATTGGCCTCGTTGTCTTTAAGCCAGGTTTGATCACCTCCCTAGAGCAAAGAAAAGAGCCCTGGAATGTGAAGAGACATGAGACTGTAGTCAAACATTCAGCTACATCTTCTCATTTCACTCAAGATCTTTAGCCAGAGCAGGCTGGGCGCGGTGGCTCACGCCTGTAATCCCAGCACTTTGGGAGGCCGAGGTGGGCGGATCATGAGGTCAGGAGATCGAGACCATCCTGGCTAACACAATGAAACCCCGTCTCTACTAAAAATACAAAAAATTAGCCGGGCGAGGTGGCGGGCACCTGTAGTCCCAGCTACTCAGGAGGCTGAGGCAGGAGAATGGCGTGAACCCCGGGGGTGGAGCCTGCAGTGAGCCGAGATTGCACCACTGCACTCCAGCCTGGGCGACAGCGAGACTCCATCTCAAAAAAAAAAAAAAAAAAAAAAGATCTTCAGCCACAACAATGCACAAAAGATTCATTAAAAAAAAAAATACCAATACTGAGAAGGTATGGAAATTGTGGTGGTCATTATAATTTACACTTAAGGAAAGACTCATGATATGGTATGTCTCTGTGTCCCCACCCAAATCTCATCTTGAATTGTAATCTGAGTTGCAGTCCCCATGTGTCAAGGGAGGGACCTGGTGGGAGGTGAGTGAATCATGGGGATGGTTTCCCCCATGATGTTCTTGTGATAGTGAGTTGTCACAAGATCTGTTGGTTGCATAAATGTTTGACAGTTCCTCCTTCACACGCTCTCTCACCTGCTGCCATGTAAGACGTGCCTGCTTCTTCTTCTGCCATGATTGTAGGTTTCCTGACGCCTCCTCATTCATGTGGAACTCTGAGTCAATTAAACCTCTTTTCTTTATAAATTTCCCAGTCTTGGGCAGTTCTTTTATAGCAGTGTGAAAATAGACTAATACAACCGGGAAAGTTTATAATGACTGTATGGATTTACATCCACACCAACAGTGTGCAAGCATTCTCTTTCTTCAAATCTTTGTCAGCATTTGTTATTTTTTGCCTTTTTAATAATAGTCATTCTAAAAGGAGTGAGTTGATATCTCATAGTGGTTTTTATTTGCCTTTCCTGGATAATTATTAATGTTTCACATTTTTAATATATCTATTTGTTATATATGTGTCTTCTTTTGAGAAATGCCTAAGTTTTTTCCTTATTTTTAATACATATTTGTTTTTGTTATATAGTTGGTTGAGATTCTTAAATATTTTAGATATTAATTCCTTGTCAGATTCATAATTTGGAAATATTTTTCCCATTCCTAGGTTATCATTCCATTGATTGTATCTAGTGCTATGCAGAAGTTTTTCAGTTTGAAATAATCTTATTTTTCTATGTTTACTCCTGTTTCCTGGCATTTTGAGGTTAAATTCAGAAAGTAATTGCCCAAACCAATATGTATTTTCTTTTCCCTTATGTTGTCTTCCAGTAGTTTCAGATGTTATATTTAAGTGTTTGATTCATCTTGAGTTGTTTTTTATATGTGGTATGAGATGAGATGAGGGTCTCATTTCTTTCTTCTGCATGTGGATATCCATTTTTTCCCAAAACCATTTACTGAAGAGACGGTACTTTAACCATTATGTGTTTTTTCACCTTTGTCTAAAATCAGTTAGCTGTAAATGCATGGATTTATTTCTGGGCTCTCTATTCTGCTCTATTGCACTATGTGTCTGTTTTTATGTCAGTACCATGCAGTTTTGCTTATTACAGCTTTGTTGTATATTTCAAAGTCAAGTACTGTGATGCCTTCAGCTTTACTTTATTTTGCTCAATTATTTGGACTATTCAGTGTTTTTTGTGGTACCATATAAATTGGGTGATTCCTTTTGTATGTGAAGAATGTCATTGTTATTTTGACAGTGATTGTATTAAACCTGTAGATCATTTTATGTAATATAAACATTTTAACAATATTAATTCTACCAATTTATGAATAAAGAACATCTTTCTTTTTGTCTTTTACTTAATTTTTTTTTTCCAGACAGAGTCTTGCTCTATCACCCAGGCTGACATGCAGTGACACAACCATGGTTCATGCAGCCTAAACTGCCTGGGCTCAAGTAATCCTCCCACCTCAGCCTTCTGAATAGCTGGGACCAGAGGTGCATGCCACTATGCCTGGCTAACTTAAAATTTTGTAGAGATGAGGTCTCTCTATGTTTCCCAGGCGAGTCTTGAACTTCTGGGCTCAAATGATTCTCCTGCCTTGGTCTCCCAAAATGCTGAGATTACAGGAGTGAGCCACCATGCCCAATCTTTACTTAATTTCTTACCTTAATGTTCTTTGGCTTATAATGTAGAGATCTTTCACTTTCTTGGTTAAATTTATTTCTAAATATATATTTTATAGCTATTGTAGTTGTGATTGTTTCTTGATTTCTTTTTCAGAGAATATGTTCTTACTGTATAGAAATGCTACTGACTTTTGTGTTTTAATTTTGTATCCTGAAAGTTTGCAGAATTTATTAGTTTTAAGATTTTTGGTAGAGTGTTTAGGATTTTTATTATATAAAATTACATCATCTGCAAAGAAGGACGATTTAACTGTTTCCTTTACAATCTGGATGACTTTGATTTTGTTCTCTAAAGGCTCAGATTTGGACATCCAGTACTATGTCGAACAAAAGTGATGAAAGTGGCCTTCTCTGTCTTGTTATAGCTCTTAGAGAAAAAGCCTTACTTGTTTTTGTTTAGTATGATGTTACCTGTGCGTTTGTCATGCATGGTCAGTATTGGGTTGAGGTACATTTGTTCCACACTGAATATACTGAGAGTTATTATCATAAAATAATGGCAAGCTATGTCAAATATTTTTTCTGAATCTATTTAAATGTTATACTTGGTCTTGAGGTCAGAATTTTGGGAAATGCATCCATACCTAGAGGGGTCCCTGATAGGGCATCACATTTAACATTCTGTGGACATGATGACCTGTAAGTGTCTGACGCCCAAAAGAGAACTGAGGCCCAGGATTGTCATCTTTGTTCACTGAATTATGCCTAGTTTTTTAAAAAGCAACTGTACAAATTAAGTGCTTAATATATGTGTTGAATAAATGAACCCCAACCAGAAACACAAAAACAAAAATAAAATGGTATGTAGCTTTTCAGGCATGCGGGAAAACTTTAGAATTCTCTACCCTCTCCTCCACCCTCCATTCATTTCTGGAGATTGACAGTTACCTGAAAGGCAAAATGAAATGATCAGACATCTCCATAGCCTGAAAAATATGTATTTCCTTAAACCGGCATTTTGGCATTATTGATATTTTTGGGGTGTGTCCTGTGCATTGCAGGACTTTTAGCAGCATGCCTGACCTTTATGCACTTGATGTCAGTAACGACTGCACTATTCTCCCCTCACTGTGACAACAAAAATGGTTTAATGTTGTCATGTATTTCCTAGGAAGTCTAAGGCAAAGCTGTCTTAGACTGAGAATCACTGCTTTAGACTAATTTTAAGAACTACTTTGGCCAGGCCCAGAGGCTTATGCCTATAATCCCAAAACTTGGGAGGCCAAGGCAGAAGGATGGCTTGAGCTTGGGCAACATAGTGAGACCTCATTTCTATTTTTAAAAAAAGAAATTAGGTGGGCATGGTAGCATGTGCTGGTAGTCCCAGCTACTGGGAGGCTAAGATGAGAGGATCACTTGAGCCTGGGAAGCCGAGGCTGCAGTGAGCCAAGATCTTGCCACTACACTCCAGCCTGATTGACAGAGCAAGACCCTGTCTCAAAAGGAAAAAAAAAAAAAAAAAGAATTACTTCATAGAATTGAATATGCCAAACTATATATGGTGTACTTTATAGGGGTTTAAAAAGTTTTCTAGGGTAATTTTGACTGGGTGGATAGAGAGAGATGTTTTTCACCTTGTATATCGACTTTGGAACCTCAGGACTGCCCAGATAATGATGACTTTATTATAGAAATAATATATGTCAAGACTTTGTCTCTTGTCCTATAGCCTCACTGAGTTGGTTTATCTCTTTTATTAGAGTCATAAGATTAGAACCAAAATAATTCTAATATGATATAGGAAAAAAATGGACTTAAAAAGTTTTAAAATATATTAAAGATAGGAAAGACCTATGGCTTTGTAATTGCTGCAATAACTATGTATTATTGCTGAAGTTTAACGGAGATCATTGCCTTTGCTTTCCAGGAGGTAAAGTGTTTGCAAGATTACTCAGTCTATATCCTTGTTGTTTATTCTTGAACCATTTATTTGCTCTAGATTAAGGAAAAAGAAAGCAATTACATCTTAATTATCTTATATAATTTGTGAAGAAAGCACAACAGAGAAATTATCTTGCTTATTTTATGCGATGATTACAAGAAAGTATTCCTGCATAGAAAGAATAAAGTTGAAAAACAAAGCGTTAGTGGAATGGCATTAAATGCTAATTGTTCTTAAAATTTGATCATTCTAGAATACCTAAATATTAATTTAATTATCAAAGGAACCTTCTTAGGGCCATAGTAATAACCAAATTGGTGTTTACTACCAAAATACTTATCACGAAGTATGAAATAAAGAATTTGGCCTTGCCCAAATAAAGAACTAGCCTTTCCCCCTCAGTGTCTGGGGGATATTCTAGGTCATATCTGATAAAACGTGTCTTCTTTTTAGGGTGTGACCTGGTCAGACTGGATTTTAGGGTAGGGCCACATGTGTCAGGGTAGGATCTGACCACTCCAGAAAGATCAACCACGTGACTTAGGGTGGGGATTTTGTGTTATGCATTCAGTTGACCTGGAGACTGAGTAAAATCGTGTGGGCAGTCAATCAATCACGTCTTAAGCACAGTCCTGGTTAAAAACCCTGAACACCAAAGCTTAGGTGAGTTTTCCTGGTTGGCAATACCCCGTATATATCACACGTCAATGCTAGGAGGGTAATGTCTCCTCACTCAATGGGAGGAGGACAATGTGGGCTTTAAGTTTGGAACCCTTGCAGACTGTGTATCTCTCTGGCTAATGTTAACATGTATTCTTTCCCTACAACAAATCATAACCATGAACATAATCATTTTTAGCAAGTCCTGTGAGTCCTTCTAGCAAATTATCAAACTTGAGGGTGGTTGTGCAAGTTTAGGAGATTGCAGTGGTGTCAGAAGTGAGGGTGGAGGACTGTGTCCTCCAACTTTGATACTTAACTCATTTGGGAATGAGTTGATGAACTCATGCCCAAATTCATTCTTTTAAAAAGTCATCGTTCATGTCTTAGAGGAACTCAATAACTTAGGTAAGATGAGAAGCATTTGAGGAACAGGCAATATGTACTCATATACAAGGTGTCAGGCAGAGTAACGCTACTGAGAAGGGACAGATTGGAGGGAGGAATGCACATGACAAGGCTTTAGGAAAGAAATGTGATTCTATTTTTTCTTTTTTTGGCTTAAGTAAAAGAATCTGGAAAAAAAAAAAGAAAAGAAAATATAGGGTCTGGACTGATTGTGAGGAAAAAAAGAAGCTAATTCTACAGAGAAACCAGTAAAAATGAAAGCACAAAGGTAGGGGAAATCACAAAAGAATAGCAGGCAGTTTGGGACAGAATATTGAAGCAGGTGTTGTGGTTGACTCCCCAGCAGCCCTGACACTCCCATATGATGATTAACCTAAGCCATCTGGGGTCATTCCAACCCCCTTTCTCAGCAACTAGTTTAGGAATGTGCGTGTTAACCAATTCTAGCCAATGAAGTACAAGGGAAAGTGTTTGGGGCCTTCTAAAAAGCAGGCATATGGCTGGGTGTGGTGGCTCATACCTGTAATCCCAGCACTTTGGGAAGCTGAGGTAGAATTGCTTGAGATCAGGAGTTCAAGACCAACCTGGTCAACATAGAGAGATCCTATCTCTATCACATATTTAAAAGAGTAAATAAATAAATAATAAAAAGCAGGCATAGGAATACATCTATCTTCTCCTTCTGGCCATTGTCATGTCTGGACACCTGGAACCATCTTGCTACTGAGCTGAGGCTGAAGTCAATTCATGAAGGGGAGGCCATGATTAGAAGACCACGCAGAAGCAAAGCTAGAGCCCTGTAGTTTGCATTAAGAATCTAAAGTAGCCTAGAATTGTCTTTTAGATACATTTAATATACATTTCCTTATTGTTTAAGCCATCCGAGACTGATAATCTGTTACTTGTAGCTAATAGTATGTAGCAGGCAGAAGGCCCTTTCCCAAAAAACTACCCATGCCCTAATGTCTAGAAATTGTAATCATGTTAGGTTACATGGCTAAAGTGATTCTGCAGATACAATTAAGGTTGCAGATCTCAAAATGGAAAGATCATCTTGGATTATCTGGGTGAGCTTAATCTAATTAAATGAGTTATTGACGGAAGATAACTTTCTCTAGCTGGAGTGAAAGACATGAGGCAGAAGAGGAAGTTGGAGCAATAAGACAAATTGACCTGATTTCTGGCTTTAAAGATGAAGGCAGCTGGCTGGGCACGGTGGCTCATGCCTGTAATCCCAGCACTTTGGGAGGCTGAGGCAGGCGGGTCACCTGAGGTCAGGAGTTCAAGACCAGCCTGGCCAACATGGTGAAACCCCATCTCTACTAAAAATATAAAAATTAGCCAGGCATGGTGGTTTGCATGCCTGTAATCCCACTACCCAGGAGGCTGAGGCAGGAGAATCACTGGAACCCGGGAGCCGGAGGCTGCACTGAGCCAAGATCAAGCCACTGCACTCCAGCCTCCAGCCTAGGTGGCAGAGCGAGGCTTTCAAAAAAAAAAAAGATGAAGGGAGCCATGAGCCAAGGAATGTGGGCAGCCTCTAGACATTGAGAACAAACTCTGACTAACAGTCAGCAAAAAACCAGGGACCTCAGTCCCACCCTATCAGGAAGAAATTTCCCTGAGTAGTTTGAATTATCTCCATTCTTTAATTCGCACCCATATTTCCTCTTGCCTTTCTATTGATCTTTAATAATATGGCAATAGAGCCTATGGAACGTCATTGTAAAAAAAGAAGAAGAGGAAGAACAACAACAAAGATTGTGACCATTCCTTGAATGAATACAAAGTTCCAGTAAAGTTGAGTGTGTTTCTGACTCACTGAGTAATAACGCATTCAGCCCTCCACCCCCAGTGTTAAATGTTTTCAGAGTTAGGTGACTAATTCATCCTCTTCTCACAGCAGCTTCTGTAAAACCAAAATCTTGTTTGTTCCAAAAAGCCACATGAGTTTCTTAAAATAAAAGTCATAGTTGTAAGGTTATAGTTTTCTCATTTGTAAAATTATACTAAGTGATTCGGCTCTTGTAGGAGACAGAGGAGAGGAAGACAAAGGTTTAAAAGAAGGCATTCATTCCCAGTAGCACATTCTACCATGTTGCTATTCGTATCAGTCCCCTCAAGTTTCCAAATGTTTCTGTTTTCTCACAACTAGCTATTGTTGGGTGTAAGGCCTTTGTATGAATCATGCTGTGCTCAACAAGCATATTCTTGCTTGCTGTCAACCTCTCCCAACACACACACAATTAACTCCCTGCTTTGGTTCTCTCTCAGTCCAGGGAGTATTTATCCAGTCAGCAAAAAATCAAGGTAACTCCCCAAAAAGCATATTCCAATACCTAACAATTTACCAGCGTTTTTTGTTTGTTTTTGAGGGAAGCGGTTGCTCCCATTTATGAAATACATTACCATACGGAGGCCACTGTATTAGGTATTTTGTTAGCATTAATTCCTTAAATCAAAATGGAAAGTCATTTGGAGGCTACCAACAAATGCAGCAACAACAATAAATCAAGCTGTATGTGCCAGCCATTCTGCCTCAAGAGTGAACTGAAATCACTAGACCAGCCCTCAGTGGTTCTTTCTTGGATATACATTCCCCATTGAGAATTCTACAGAAGCTACTGATACTACCCCAGGAGAAAGGCACATCGTCATAAAATTGTGTATGTAATGGCAAGAGTCTGGCAGGCTCCTTGACTCCAGGGAAATATGGACCCCCGATGAGGAGTCCTGCACTGGAGCAGTGGTCTCAAAACTCCTTTGCTAATAAATCCTTTCGGAGACAAAAACGTATTCCCAAATTGATGGATATTTACTTACAAATTATACACATGTACTGTTCTACTAATATGTATATAAAAAAACACTCAAAAATTAGAATCACAAAAACATTAGATAAAAACAAATATTAAAAGGTCCCACTCCCAGTGAATGGTTTTACACATGCCCTACATCAGGGGCCCCAAGCCCTGGGTGGTAGCAGACTCGGACTGATCTTCAGCCTGTCAGGAACCAGGCCACACAGCAGGAGGTGAGCAGGTGAGCAGGCATTCCCGCCTGAGCTCCGCCTCCTCTCAGATCAGCTGTGGCATTAGATTCTCATTGGCGCACAAACTCTACTGTGACCCGCACATGCGAGGGATCTAGGTTGCACACTCCTTATGGGAATCTAATGCCTGATGATCTGAGGTGGAATAGTTTCATCTCAGAACCATCACCCCACCCCACCCTGGTCTTTGGAAAAATTGTCTTCCATGAAACCAGTCCCTGGTGCCAAAAAGGTTGGGGACTCTTGCCCCCAGGGCCTATGGTCCAGTTGCATCTTGCTGCCAGATTTCTCAGAGCATCAAGTTCACGAGGCAAAAAGCTGAAAGTACTACAAAGAAAACGCTAACCGTCAGATAAAAATAATTCCTAACATTCTGTGATTAAGAAGCTTTACCTATTCTCACCTCTTTTATAAGATAAATAATCCTAGTAAAGATTTCTCAGCAAGGGGGTTTACTGGAAAAGCTTTGACTAGTCACCCACAAAAGGACCAGATTTCCTAGGAAGAATCACTCTGCTTTCAGGCCACAGTCATACTGTACTTGTTAAACCAAACTGTGTTGCTTTTCATCAGCTTAAGACCTGAGTGGAGAATAGCATTGGAAGGTTGCATGGCGTTCTAGAAACAGAAAACTTTTACATTCAAATTTCCCTCTCTGAATCTTATTGGCTAGGATAAGTCATTTAACTTGTCTGGGTCTTAGATTCCTTAACTCATAAATGAGGAAAAGAAGAATATGTACATATTACATGGCTTACATGTAGATTAAAATTCAAAGATAACATTAATGGGGTGAAAGTGTTCCATAAATTATAAAATGCTATATAAATGTGAGGAAATAAAACACTTGGTTTTCCCATCATTAAAAGTCAAATAATTGATAAAAGTAACTATTTTCACGTAAAATTTGCATGTGCCCTTATAGAGAAAACCAGCATGCAAATTAAAATTTTAAAGCCCACTCCAGATCCTTTGAGGCATGCATTTTGACAGCCTGCTACTCCAAGTCCAAATCCCACAGCTAACTGCTAGCTAATTGGGTTGTAACTGACTGGTGTTCCCTGCCCCACCTGTGAACTTTGGGGCCCTACCCCCCAATCTGATGTCCCCTGTGCCCGAGAAACATGATCCAGAGGTGTCCTTCATGGATTAAGTCATTGAAGATGACTTACACAAACAGTTTTAAAGCTTCAAAATTTATTGCTGTACATTTTCTCATAGCATTTACTATGGAAATACTAATAGTGCAAATATTTATTTTGGACTTCATAGCATTTGAGAAATCACAAAGCTTGTTTATATCTTTGCAATTATTTATGAAGATCTATATTATTTTAAAAATCCAAACGAGTAATCTTATATTCAAAGAGATTGTATAACACTCTCTAGATCTCCTTTTTAGACCAAAAAAAAAAAAAAACCCTGGAAGCCACCGAGGGCATTTCTTTCCTTTATAATACATACAGCTTCTAACACTTTCCAGCTACATGACTCTTGTTCATTCACAGATTCATTCAACAAATATGTAATGACAAGCTATTATGTGCCAGGCACTGCGCTAGGCTCTAGGAACATTAGGATGAAAAAGCACAATCTCTGCTTTTACGGTGCTTACAGTCTAATAGTAGAAACAGACATGCAAAAAAATTACAATACAATACAATAAAGTGCTTCCATGGAGGTATTTACAAAGTGCAGTGGGAAGGCGGAAAAGAACATCTGCCTGGAGAAATCAGGGACAACTTCACAGAGGAGGTAGCCATTGAGCTGAGACTTCATCAATGATTAGGAATTCACCATGTAGACGGGCAGGCAAAGGGTGTTTCAGGCAAAGGGAACAACAGGTACAAAGACACAGAGGCCCAAGGGGCACTTCAAAGAAGGAAGTAAAGAGGTTTTTCTTGAGCTGAAGGTGCAATGAGGAATAGTGGCAGGATGAGGCCAGACAGACAAGCAGGGATCAGATCAAGAAGAGCCTTTTGACCATTCTTCCATTTATTCAGCAAACAGTTACTGAGTCATTACTAGGTGCCAGTCACTCAGCTAAACGCTGGGGCTGTAACGGGAAATCAGACAAACACATCCTTGCTCTCATGGAGCTTACATTCTAGTAGAGAAATAGACAAAAAGCCAACAAATAAATAAAATACAGATTTAGAAAATGTCTACAAAGGAAATAAGGTGCTGAGGCAGAAAATAGTGTCACAGGGATAGGCGGTAGTTAGGGTTATTAGCAAATGCCTCTTGGAAAGGATGTAAAACTCACACCTGCAGGGATAGGGACAATAGTGTGCTCCAATGTGAGCACCCACTATGTGCCAGGCACTGTGCTACACACTTCAGAAACAGTCTATCTCATTGAATCCTCACAACAACTCTATGAGGTAGGTATTATTATTCCTATTTCACTGAGGAGGGACAGGCTCAAAGAGATTAAATAACCTGACAAGTCACACAAATGGCAAAAATCAGGATTCAGACACAGGTTCTCCTAATTTCAAAGTGCGTGCTCTTAAAAATCACTCTAAACTGCATACAAAGATAAGTGAGGGAAATAATACAGTCACATTTGCCTGTTTTGATATCTTTCTGATGACTATATGGAGGGGGAAAAAGGGGGATGGAGAGAGGGAAGGGGAAGAAAGTGGACAGGTGAGCAAAAAAAGGAAGCCACTGAAAGTCCAGGGGACAGGAAAGGCAGTTCATATGAAGGCAGTGATCGTGGGGATGGAGGAGATGTGGGGTGCAGTCAGTAGTTCTAATAGGATTGATGAGAAGTCAGAAGCAAGGGAAAGGGCAGCATTGTGCTCACTCCTGGGCTTCTGCCTTGCGTAACTGGAGAAGATGGCTTGCTTTTACCAGAGTGAGGGAAAGGAAGAGGGTGGTAGGTTTGTGGGGACCAGGTGATGAAGTTTTGAACATGTTGTCTTGTGGGTATATTGGGAACACCCTGGACTTATGGGATGGTCCCCAAGGGACACCATATAATGGCTTTCATACCTTGTTCTCCACCTGAGCAAAGTATATGAGCAGAAAAAAAAATCAGTTTTATATGTGTATACATTGTGTTTTTGCTTTTACAAGCTGTTTAGAAAAGCACATGTATCTTGGCTGGATTGGTTTGTAAAAATAATATATGATCACCAAGGTGAAGTTACCCCAACCCCGATCACAAATGAAGAATCATGGACTCGGGGGAGGAAGAGAAAAGCCCTTGGACATCCATTCTCACTAGTCATACTAGCTTTTAAAAAGAAATCACTATGATCCTTACCCCCACCCCAGTTGGGACAGTCTGACGGGGTGGGCAGGCACCTTCTACCATTGGCCTCTCAGGGTCTACAAGCTTCCCTGCTCATCCACCAGCAGGACTGCTTCAAGGAAACTAAGGGCCCTAGGGTCCAGGGATCAAAGTTGAGCGTAAATCAGGAATTCCAATAAGTATTTATGTAGTTTGGCATAAAAGTCCAGGAAAAACAGCAGCCCAAACCTAGCCAGTCATATTGCTTTGACTATTCCCTTCTTCTTCCCTGCCTTGGGAACTGGAGGTAGTGGTAATAAAATGTACAGGTGACACTCATGTGGAATTGGTCATACCCCTGACTGCATCATTTAGGGTCTAATTTTAAAAGAACTCAAGAATTAAGAAATAAACACACCCTTTCTATAGAATGATTTTACTTTTGCTCTGTCTCTCAAAATTTGTTTTAATTTGCTTATAACCACTCCCTCCCTTCCTTGGTATCAGATTAAGTATGTTTTGATTTTAGAAATCGTTTAATAATGTAATGCTAGTTTTCATAATTAAATATCAATAAATTCAAGTGGTATGAAAGTTACACTCAAGAGTTTCAACAGAAAAAGAATGTTAATATTTTGGAGGCCAGGCCAGGTACAGGTAATGGTTTGTAAAGTATTACAAACCCTTTCATTAAGCAACTCGCCTAGAAGCTGCCTCTCACTGTAGCCAAGAGTCTGACCTGCACCTGTTAACTCAGTAAGCTAGTGGACGTTAGAGAGTGCCAAACATTCTTTAAAAAACAATAAACATGGATGCCTTCTAGTAACACCTGAAGGGTACTTGTGTATTTGACTCATGCCCAAGGGAAGAAAAGGCCTTATTCTTATAGAACTATCAGAAGTCCGAGTCACAGGCAAGGAAAAAAAATTACACATGCTAGATGATATTTAGCAGAAATTCTTAGAAATTCTGGTGAAAGCACAATTCTCACAATGTCCAGAGGCAATAGTTCATACTGCAAATGTATGCGCTATCTTCCTCCACCTCCATGTCAAACCTAAGGCCCAGGGATCAGAGTTGAATGTAAATCAGAGGAAGGCTAACGAGGGGTTCTTTATTGTGTGTGCTCTTCAACAGAAAGAATTCCAATCAGTCTGTGAATATAATCATTTATTTGTCTTTACAGTGATGATGGAAGAATGTACAGGTGTCCCCTTTCAATAAAGTATAAAAATATGTTTATATACAGTGAAGTCACAATAATCTTTAACTGGGAAATTTATTTAGAATTCCTGATCTGTTCTTATTAAAACTGTGGGGGAAACAAATGTTTTACGTAAGTGCTACATTTCCAGTAGATTGCACCTGGCATCAAAAGCTCAGCTTCATCTTAGGGTCCTGCTTGATATTACAAAAGACTAATTTTAAGTCCTAGGACTCAAAATAAACATGATTTTTTGAATAATAGATATATACATCAAAAATACATCTAAAAAGGCATTGGTTAGTGCTATTAAAAAGCTCTATGTGCTCGGGTACATTTTTTTTCTTACAGGCAAAAGCCAGTGGAAACATTTTTGTTCAATTTCTAGGCATTTTCTCTTGGGGAAAGTCGGTCGAAAGTTACCTGTAAAAAAAAAAAAAAAGAACAAACTTAAGTAATCCAGTGATTTATCAGGTGAGAGGTCAGCAATACTCAGAAAAGAATTAGAGATTGAATTCCACTTAGAACCATGCTTTTACAGCCTTGATGAACATGTAGTTACAGCACTTCATAAATAAAAGGTGCTCAACATATCCCCTCATTGTTTTGTTTCATTTTGATGATAACCTTTACTATCCTGTTAATTTTCCAAAGAAATCATATGTATTCTTCTATATGTTTACGCAAATATTTTCTAACTACAATTAACTACATCGGCATAAAAAGAGAATTCAAAGGGCATACAAATGAAAAAGCAGAACAGATACACACCAATCCAAATATATTTTGAGAAAATGTAGAAAAATTTCTACTCAAGATACTTTATTTTACTTCACCATTTCTTTCACATGAGAGCATTTACAGATGACACGTATGCACCGAGTCTTCCTATTGTTTAAGCTGGGTGAAATGGCACTGTGCAACTGCAAATTGAACTGTTTATGTATTTGATATCCTATCTCATGTATAGCTAAATATATTC
The DNA here is from genome assembly GCF_006542625.1 of Nomascus leucogenys. Lineage (NCBI taxonomy): Eukaryota > Metazoa > Chordata > Mammalia > Primates > Hylobatidae > Nomascus > Nomascus leucogenys. The sequence goes on along the minus strand of NC_044384.1, from coordinate 25,528,549 downwards.
ACACCTTTGTTTTTGTAGTCATCTTCTTCTTACAATCAGTCCTAAAATGTTTGTCTAATATCCTGGCACTTCTCTAGGATTGTAAAATTTAAGTAACACAGTAAATTGCGACCTGTTATTTAACTAACCAAATAAATAAATGAATAAACACCCACCTTACTAATAGGAGGATTAGAAAGAGCTGAGGCATGATGAGGCTGGCCAACCTGAAGGGACCTTGGTTATCTCTTATGAGCCCATGAAGATGGCCACATCCCACCCTTTGCCCAACTAAGTCCTACCTATACCACAGGTTATTACGGACAGCTGATTAAGTCATGTGGTCATGCTTTAGTTTATTAAAACTTTTAGGTATATATGGGGTTATTTGAGTAAGGTAAATGTAATTTTCATAATTAAGAAGTACATCTAAATCTTCCCCAATCTATAAGTCTAATGGCTTGGTCTAATAATGCCATTCTCAAGTTTGGAAGATTACATAAATAATGTGAATCTCTCCCTACCTAACATGCCAAAATAATGGCTACTTTTAAAGAACTGATTAAAATTCTAATCATTCAACATTAGTTTGTTATTACTATTATCCACATTTGTGCAAGGCAATGAGCAGTTGCCAACTTCTATGTAAGTATAGTGCCAGTGCCTACAACACAGGCTCGCTCACATAAACAAGGGTATAGTCTGGATGTCAATCTGCCAAGTAATCTGTAAAGGAAGCAAAAGTCGGCCGGTGGCTCATGCTGTAATCCCAGCACTTTGGGAGGCTGAGATGAGCAGATCACCTGAGGTCAGGAGTTCAAGACCAGCCTGCCCAACATGGCGAAAACCGTCTCTAGTAAAAACACAAAAAATTAGCTGGGCATGGTGTCAGGCACCTGTAATTCCAGCTACTTGGGAGGCTGAGGCAGGAGAATCGCTTGTACCCGGGAGGCAGAGGTTGCAGTGAGCTGAGATTGCACTCCTGTACTCCAGCCTGGATGACAAGAGCGAAACTCCATCTCAAAAATAATAATAAAAAAAAAAGGAAGCAGAAGTCTAGTAAAACCTCAATTAGGTGACCCTTGATTATCTGAAATGATTTCATGAGAAAAGTCTAGAAAAAAACCAAAAAGCCCTGACAGAAGAGAATGGCTTTCTGAGAGTCCATTCTGAAGCAACAGTGCAGAAGCTGGATCAGGTGAGATCCAGATCCCTCTGTGCTCCAGCGATGGTGTGGCTGAAGCCGTGGACAGTAGAAACACACTTCAGACTTCCCTCTGAAAGACTTCCAGCATATTAAGTATACTCATCAAAGCCCATAAATACATCCTTGCCAGCTTGGAAAACAAAATCCAAGTATCAACACAGCATTTTCATGTCTTCAATAAGGGAAGAGAAAAGAGCTAAAACAGCACTGAACTGGATTGAAACGATTCTTTTTTTTTTTTTTTTTTTTGAGACGGAGTCTCACTCTGTCACCCAGGCGGGAGTGCAGTGGCGCGATCTCGGCTCACTGCAACCTCCACCTCCCAGGTTCAAGTGATTCTCCCGCCTCAGCCTCCCAAGTAGTTGGGATTACAGGTGCCTGCCACCATGCCCAGCTAATTTTTGTATTTTTAGTAGAGACAGGGTTTCATCATGTTGGCCAGGCTGGTCTCAAACTACTGACCTCAGGACATCCACCCACCTCAGCCTCCCAAAGTGCTGGGATTATAGGCGTGAGCCACCACACCCAGCCTGAAATGATTCTGTATGGTCAGGAAACTGTGACCCAGAAGTGCTGCCATGAGTGGACATGTAAATGTAAGACATTATATGTATTACTGGATTTTGGTCTTGCTGTGGCATGAAAGATAAAGGCACTCATGGAAGGGGATAATTGTGTTAACAATTAAACTCACCCTCCCTGCAATCCCTACCCTTAGCCTGTTCCCCTACCAAACAGAGTTCCCTCCCACCCAGCTCAAGTGATGGCTCAAGTGAAAACCCTGAGGCATCCTCGCCACTCTCTCACCCTCACTTCCAGGCAGTCACCTGGTCACGTGATTCTTTCTCCAGATATATCTCAGATCTACCCATCTCTTCTTCTCCCAACCCATTGGCATGTCAACATCCTCCTAAAGCCATCATCATCTCTTGTGAGACTACCACAGCAACATCCCAACTGGTCTCCTTGCTTCCAAGCTTTCCCTACTCCAATCCTTGTATTCATGCAGCAGCCATAGGGCTCTTGTAAAGAAGCAAAACTGATCATGCTACTGACTCTTCATTGATTCCTACTAATTTTCATGATCAATCTCAAGTGGTCATCAATCTCCCTAACAACCCACAGGTCCTACGTGACTAGGTTCATCACCCACACATTCCCCCCGCCCCTCCCCAGACATACTACATTCCAACCACGTGGATAATTTCTTCATTCCTTAAAGAAACCAAGTTTCTCCTTGCTGTTCCTTCTAATGGGAACACTTTTACCCAAACTTCTCCTGGCTCACTCCTATGTATCTTTCAGGCTCAACATAAATGTCACTTTCTCAGAGAGGCTCTGTTGACCCTTGACATCATATTAGCACCCCATCCCTCCCTCTGTTTTGGCTTCAAAGGAAACTAATAAGTAATTGGTTTTGGGGTGCCAAAAAGGAAGACATGGCCTGCCAAAACAAAGCAGGATGGAAGCCGGGAAGCAATACGCCACAGAAAGCCTTAAGATCTGCATGTGCTTCTCTGAAGACAAGGTATGCCCATGGCATAGAGCCAAGAGCCTGGAATGTGAGTTTGAGATAAGATCAAAATGTGCATTTTTGTTGCTGTTTTTTGAGTCAGAGTCTTACTCCATCCCAGGCTGGAGTGTAGTGGCACAATCTCGGCTCAGTGCAACCTCTGCCTCCTGGGTTCAAGCAATTCGTGTGTCTCAGCCTCCCGAGTAGCTAGAATTACAAAATTCCAGCTATTCTACCACACCCAGCTAATTTTTATATTTTTAGTAGAGACAAGGTTTCACCATGTTGGCCAAGCTGGTATCAAACTCCTGACCTCAAGTGATCCACCTGCCTTGGCATGCCAAAGCGCTGAGATTACAGGCATGAGCCACCAAACCCAGCCTAAAAATGTGTATTTTTTAAGGTAAAGTATTTATTATACTTTTTAGTGTCCTTCTTGTTCTCCCTGCATCAAATCTGGGCTAGGGAGAATCTAAGAAGAAAAAGAAAGAGATTTTGCCTGCTTTGCCACCATAATTTTAAAGAGGAAGCAATATGCCCTGGAGGCTACTGTGATAGAGATGACAGTCACCTTCCTCTCCTGGGGCCATTCCTCCCTACCTGACAAAGTCCTTTTCTTCTGCTGCTGCTCTTCTCTAGTGACACCTTAGAGGCTTTCCAACTGGTTTTAATAAAGGAGACTAGATCCCTTGCAAGTGACTGCAGGGGTGTGAATGTCCTCCCAGTATGAGAACAAAAGGATGCAATAACTTATATGGTCCTTCAATCCAGAGAGAAGAACCAAACAACAGCACATGCGGAGCAGAGCAGTTGCTTTTTCATTCACTGCTGAAGAAGCTAAAGGGTAAATAACAAGAAAATACAACGACGCCTTTTTTTTTTTTTTTTTTTTTCTGAGATGGGGTTTCACTCTGTTACCAGGTTGGTGAACAGTGGCACAAGTTTGGCTCACTGCAACTTCTGCCTCCCAGGCTCAAGTGATCCTCCCACCTCAGCCTCCTGAGTAGCTGGGACCACAAGCACACAATACCACAGCCAGTTAATTTTTTGTATTTTGGGTAGAGATGGGGTTTTGCCATGTTGCTCAAGCTGGTCTCAAACTACTGAGCTCAATTGATCGCCCGCCTCAGCCACCCAAAGTGCTGGGATTACAGGCAGAAGCCACTGTGTCCGGCCAAGAAAATACATCTTAAGTTCCAAGTCACTCTCTCTGGTGTCAGTTTACCTGATCATATTCTTAGGCTTCATCTCCACTGTCCATTTCAATATCCATCTCTTCTGTGTCAGCAGCTCGTGACAAGATGTCTGCCATCAGTGCTTCTTCCAATTTCTTGCGTACTTGCTGTACTCGCTCTTCCTGTTTCCTTTTTAAAAACAGAATAAAAAGGCACTGAGAATTTGGCAAGTAATGACAATATGAATCTGCTACAGAAGTTCATCCTTACTTCAAAATCATTAAATTCCTAAGAAGAATAGACTTCCTTTTCAGATTTTTGTGCAGAGGTTGCTTCTACACACAAATCAAATCTCACCAATGAGCCTTGCCAAAAAGAGGAATGTTCACACAGGCAGTTATCCCTCATCACACATGAAATTCTAGAAAGAGCAGATTGACGTCAGTGACCTTTTCTTCAACTTCGAAAATGTCAACTGTGTCAAGATTTGGGTTTATTCCTATAAGGACAATTAGAAATAACTTAGAAGCAGGAATAAAAGATGGAGGGAACATAAATAACGAAGGAAAAGTGACTTGTTCATAGAAGCACTAAGAAAGATGGAGGAAGCAGAGACGTGATAAGCTGGGATTTAACTGACATTCTGAGGCTAGGTTAGTTAGGAGAGATCTCTCTCCTGGGTTCCCAGGTCTGCAGGCAAGAGGTCAGCATGAAGGAGCCAAGACCACATGATCCTGCACACCGAGGACAGACACTGAAAAGCCTCTCTTCAACTAAGAAAGTGAGTTGCTTAAGAACACACCATGAGTTTCTCTGTGTCTCAGTGATTACAAAGGAACCTCAAAAGTGAGGGTTAATAACTCCGAGTCATTAAAAAGGCTCTGAACCATTAAAGCACAGGAAGAAAGGCTATCAGTATACACTATCTTTAAAAAGTAAAAAAAAAAAAAAAAGAAAAGAAAAAAAGTAGATCCCCCAGAGGGTAAGAGATAAATTCCTAATATGGGTCTAGCAAGCAAAGCTCGGTAAATAGAAATTGACATCTAGAACCAAGTAGAGAAGCAAAGGTTGAAGAAAGACAAGAGAAAAGAGAAGACTGGTAGGAAAAGGTTCCAGTGGGAACAAGAACAGAAGGCAATGGCAGAGGAGGGAGGGTCAGCAGAACAGAAAAGGGGGCAAACCTCTTGAGACCAGAAGAAAAGAGATAAGGAAAGATGCAGACAGGGAGATGAAGATGCAACAAGGAATATACTAACGGTTCTACTGGAAAAAAAAAAAGTAATTTTCTCTACCAATAACTGAGGAAGACAGATTGCAGCAATTCCCAAACTTGGGACAGCAGAGAGGTAGAGGAGCAATGCTATAGAAGATTGCACTAAGGGTCCCTGAGTGCATAGGGGTTCAACCAGCTGCCAAGTTATATTCAGTCTACTCAAGATCACACCCCTTTGACCAAATAAGACTATGTCCAAGGTAGTGAAGGTAACATATATGTACTGCTTCCCACAAAAACTCTGGATATCTTTATTAAACTCCAAAACACCACAAAGAGTTAAAAGGTATAGACTTCCACTCATTAAATGAATTTTCAAAAAGAGGGAAGCTGTCACTGGGTCAGTCTTAGCTCTATAGCCTCTGTCATATTAAAAGAAACTGGAATTCGACAGATTTTTCATGTCATGGGGCAGGGTCAAGCAGAACACATTTGTTTATTTCTTACACAGTTAGTCTCACCTCTGGGTCAGTGATTCAAAGTTTATGACAAATGACATATCGATTTCACTGGCAGTCTCTCACTAATAAGAGTACAAGAATCTTCACAGCTGTCCTAGAGTAGCCTCATTAGGAAGATGGAGCAAATGGCACCATAGGCAGTAATTTGGATGGAGAATTTTATCTTAAACTCTAACATTTGCCATTGATTTTCTTCCATCTTGAGCATTACTTTCCACATTTGTGAAAGCTGAAATGTAATCATTTGCCCATTGCTGCAGGCAGAATTGTAAGATGTTCCCCAACAGTACCCCTTCCCCAAAACCACCCTTACGTGCACTCTTTATATAATTCTCTCCCCTTAAGGGTGAGCAGAACTTGTGAATATGATGGGATATCTCTCCATGATTAGGTTACCAATCAACTGACTTTCAGTCAATCAAGAGAGAGATTATTATAGTGGGCCTGACATAATAGGACCCCTTAGTGGAGCTGGGATCTTCCTGACAGAAGCATAAAGGGGCACATGGAGGAGCCACGAGACAAGGAACTACAGGCAGCTTCCAGGAGCTAAGACAGCCACCATCCCATAGCCAATAAGAGAACAGGGGCCTTAGCCCTAAAACACAAGGCATGAATTCTGCAACCACCATATGAGCTTGAAAGAGAACCCCAAGCTTCAGAAGGGAACACAGTCCGGTGACACTTTTAAGACCCAAACACAGAACCCAGTCACACCAGGCCCAGACTTCTGACCTCACAGAACTTTAAGCTAATAAATGGGTATTGTTTTAAGCTGCAAAGTTTGTGAGAATTTGTTATAAAGTGTTAAAAAACGAAAGTACTCATCAATGCAAACATTATCAAATATGCTAAAAATACTTGAGATATATCTTGTTGGGGTCTTCAGTTGGAGGTTTAATGTCGACAGACTATTGGATACCCAATTAGGTAAAGAGTGACAGTTCCATTTGCAGTAATTTATTTTGAACATGTACTAATTCAACAAGGAGTATTTGCTTCCTAATTTCTGTCATGACAATTAAATCAAATGAGCAATTTGTTAGACAAATTTACCCAAAAAGGAAATCATCCAGAATTGGCTTTGAGATAGTTTCCTCAACTACCAAAAGAACTGGTGTTGAAGCCGTCAATATTCCTGTGATATAACTCAGAGAACCTCCATCAACACACATAAGGACCTGGCAGAATCCCTGCTGATTAATTCAGTATTCATTCCAAGATGGAAAAGAACTTGTCTCTGGAGTAATTTTCTTCCTCAAGGATAAGAACAATCCAACGAGCAAGTTGATTCCTTTCATTGATTTTACATTTTGTTTTCTTAAAAAATAAGGTTTTTAAGAAACTTTATTCATATTCATATGTAATAAGGCATATGAATACAACTTGGCACCACTTTTTATCTTTGCAAAATAATTACTTTAAGACCCAAGAAGGGCTTTCCCATTATAAACCTAGCTAGACTTACCCATTTAAAAACATTTTCATGTCAACTTTGTATGGGTTTTTTAAAAAAATACAAATATAGGCTGGGCATGGTGGCTCACACCTATAACACCTGTAATCCCAGCACTTTGGGAGGCCAAGGCAGGCGGATCATGACGTCAGGAGTTCAAGACCAGCCTGGCCAATATGGTGAAACCCTGTCTCTACTAAAAATAAAAAAATTAGCTGGGCATAGTGGCGCTCGCCTGTAGTCCCAGCTACTCGGGCAGCTGAGGCAGGAGAATTGCTTGAACCCAGGAGGCGGAGGTTGTAGTGAGCTGAGATCGTGCCACTCCACTCCAGCCTGGGCAACAGAGCAAAACTCTGTCTCAAAAAACAAACAAACAAACAAAACAACAAATATAAAACATTTTAAAATTATATGATTCGAAAGTGTCATCTGCTGATTTTGTCTAGGAATAATACTCTCATTAAACTGATTTACATTCAGGGGACAGAAATAGTGAAGTATACACAAGGTCATATTTTTAATACACTATACTATAATATACTATAATATAAATGCAATATACTACAGTATCACTATAAAGTAATGATATTGAGGTCATAAAACCCATATAAGAATTGCTCTGTGGTCTTACTAACTGGAGTACTTTTGCTTTTCCTGTGCAACGGTTTGCTTCTACTTTCTGGGTTCTACCAAACTGAGCTGGATGTTTTCCTTTTACCATTTGCTGCTGAAACCCTAACTTGTGAGTCAGCCTTAGAAAGAGTGAAAGACGTCAGTAGACATAGTTTGTGTCTTGTCTCATTCCTGGCTCTGTTTTATTGCTTTACCTGTGGCTTCTTCTTTCTTACTTGCTTCTCTTCTGGCTCTACCATGTCACAAGTAAGTTTAAGAGCAGCATCACTATCATCTGATTTAAAGAGAGATTGGTTTCCAGACAAACCAATGAAGGAGGCAATCAGAAAAGGCATAACTGAGTGAAAGGGGTTCTTTATTTTTATTTTTCTAAGACAGGATCTAGCTCTGTCACCATGGCTGGAGTGCAGGGATGTGGCCACGGCTCACTGGAGCCTCGACCTCCCATGCTCCGGCAGTCCTCCCACCTCAATCTCCCAAGTAGCTGGGACTACAGTTACACACTACCATGCCTCACTAATTTTTAAAAATTTTTTGTGGGGATGGGGTCTCACTATGTTGCCCAGGCTGGTCTCAAACTCCTGGGCTCAGGCGATCCTCCCACCTCGGCCTCCCAAAGTGCTGGGATTATAGGCATGAGCCACTGTGTCTGGCAGAAAGAGGTTCTTTAGAATACAAAGTCAGAATCCCAAATTGCAAAAGACATTGTAAAAATGATGCTTAGGGAATATAACCGATCTGGTGCCTGTCCTTTGGACATGACCGTGATGATACCCCTGGCATGCAGCATTTATACCCCTTTCAAGCATGTATTTGTTATAATGGTCTTTTTTCACCTTCTATCAGTTTCTGAAAAACTCTGTTAAAAAAGAAAAAGTATAACTTTCTAGGTGATATATCACTTACTAGACATGCCACTGAACCTAATGAACAATATAAAATTTACCTAAATGTAAAAACCCAAGTTTATGAGGTCATGTTAAACTGCATTACCTGATGTCTTCATCTGTGACAATAAAAGCTTTGCAGAGGGGTTGAGATGTGTTAAGCCAAACAGCGGGGTTCTTTTCCACAGCAGCGGAGACTTGCCCTGTGATTGGCGCAGAGCTTGTGTGCAAAGCACTGGCAACAGCAGATAAAAGGGTCTCATCATTGCTACCTGGACCAACTCCTGCAATGATAAACAAGTACTAGTTAAAGGAAATGTCTCAATGTGCTGAGCAAACTTTATGTGACCTAAAACAACTGATATTTTTATATTCATTTGGGATCATATATGTAAAACTGACATAAGACAAAGCAGCAAAAGATAATATATCTGCTTAATAGATATGACACGCTAAAGAAATAGTAACAAAATAGCTGAGCATTTTTTCTTACTTTAAAAAACAAATCCTCATGCTTGCTGTAAGCTTATAGCTGAGCATTTTAATAATACTTTACCAGAACTTTAAAATGCATTTTCCAAGGTACTAAACTTTTAAAAAGTTGGCTATATTTCCTCAAGCAATGCTAATTATTTTAATGAGGTAAGACCTTGTAAAGCGACTATACTCAAGTATCCCTTTTAATGTATTCCTAGAGTACTGGTATAGTTTCTCCTTGTAGCTTTTAACATTAATTTCCAGCAATATCTCAACAATTATCTTCTTTGTCTCAGGATTCAAAGAAAACACCAATGCAGGCAAGCTGTACCTGTGGCTTTAACAGCTTTTTTCATAAACCTAACAAAATATCCAAAATCAGAGAATTAATAACTGCACACTTTGATTACTTGTAAGATACTGGCACCATGGTCACATTTAAATGCAATGCTTAAAGTCCTAAACCTGTTTAACTAGTTAAGGCCAACATTTCCAAGAACATAAAGGGATAAGGCAATAATCTAACCATGAATTATCAGGATTTTTGAGCAATCCACAATATATCAAGCTTTAGAAGCCAAAGTTTTAATACTTGAAAAATAACTCTTCTCTAGAACTTGGAGTTCTCATATAGCATGAAATGTAGACTTGTGACTGAGTTTTCCACCCCAGATCCCACTGGCTGCTGTTGCTGGACCAAAGTGCATCTGTTCCCACTGCTACTTAGAGCACCAGTTTGTGGAGGGAGGGGCAGAAGGAGAGCTGTTAGTTGTTCTTTTGGGAAGAGGATGAGAGAAAGAGCAGGTGATAGGGCCAGATGCTGCTATAAGCAGGAAGCTTTCAGAAATTCTGTTACTCATCCGAAACCAGTGCTAAAAGCAGCACATGGGTTAGCTTCTATGATGAACCTAACCTAAAGCCAAAGTTTTTACAAAGAAAAAAAATCTAAGATAATATACTACACTGCAGCATCCCTGCAACATACAAGTTTCTCATGTACCTTCTTCTGCCTGGCTTTACTAAAACACAAGAGGTACGTCATCCAGCAAGGCATATGACCTCCCAAAGCAAAGACCTCCTGTCAGTCATTGCTGAATCCACAGCATCTAACAGAGTGCCTGGCATGCAGTAGATACTTGATAAATGTCTGCTCAACTGAACTTAGATAATACCTTGAAGACCTTTGGGTAGTTCCATGGTTTTTATAATTTGTTCTGTTACATCTGATGCACTAAGTCCTTGTAGCCTCTTCTCCCAGAAAAGCTGTAAGGCAAAATATCACTGTTAATAGATACATTCTTGAAACAAGAAAGTAGCGCATCGATGCTGTTGAATAACGAAATTTAAATCATTTCAATAGTTTCCTATAATTTCCTCATTTGTTCCTTATAAAAAGCTAAATGATATTCCAAACATGAATTATTTCAACACATCATAATCCTCTCAGATGGTATTGCTCAAAAAAGGTTGTTTTACGTAACCTATTCACTTGTTACAGTACTATAGATGGTTATATGCTGTATACTATGTATAGTTTCTTATAAGGTGTCTTCCAAAGCAAATAATTTGAATTTTTTAAAGATTCACCTGGCATGAAATTTTAATGCTACGATTTATTAGGGAAAAGAAAACAAATTATATGATGTGTTATCCCCCTTTATCCAATATCGTTAGAGAAAGAGCTACTCCAAAATAGGATTTTTCCAGTACAATGAAGTTTAGCCCTTTAGCACACTTTAAGGGAGAAAAGACCATTTTCAATGAAAAGTTTTCTAAAATGTTTTAGATGCCTCCTTTATTTTTAAACTGGATGTCACATTCGTGAGTGACTCTTTCCCTGCTGCACAGGGCCTGGGTCACCATGGTCACTTAGTAGCCCCAGGTCATCATTATGGGCATCAGTGAGTACACTGAGTGGCTCCTCATGCCCTAGGGGCTATGGAGCCTTTTGCTTATTCAAACACTAAATGGTCCAAGGCAATTATGGTTTTTATTTTATATCCTTTTCATATTTGATTCTCTCTCCTAGTTATTACTTTTCACTAATATCACTCATCCATTCGACATATCTTTATTGAGCCCCTACTAGGTGCTGTGCTCACCCTGCAGATGTGACAGTCAGTAAGAGAGACAATGTCACTGTCCTCATGCCTCATCTCTTTTCTAGTCTGTTTCACATTTACTGCAGCCAAAAAAAAAAACAGATAAAGGAATTCTATAGGACTCTGTATAACTGTCTTTAATCCTGGATACCAGGGCCTGTTACATAGTTGGTACTGAAAAAATATTTGTGGGAATGACTGAAAATGGGAGCAACTGGACTCAGCGTGAGGATCTGGAGGACACACAAACCCATACTGAAATCTCAGCTGCAACACTATCTCTAGATAGACAACCTTGGACAAGGTCTAAACCCATGCTGAAATCTCAGCTGCAACACTCTATCTCTAGATAGACGACCTTGGACAAGGTCTATAACCTCTTCAGAATCTTCAATTTATTTCCTCTTCTATAAATGTGGCAACAATGGCTATCACAAAAGATTACTGTGGGAGTTAAATAAGGCAATATGTATAAAGTATCCATTATATACTGGGCACAAGATTTATCTCATTTGCTTTTAGCAAACTGTGGCCACTCTGAGGGCTTTTGGGGCTTACATTCTGACTTCTGGATATATGTGAAGTATCAGATAATTGTCCTCCAGACAAATGAGAAGATGAAGTAGTGTAATTCTATTTATGTCAGAAGAGCAATATGCTGAATTTGTAATAAGCACAATACTAGCACCAAGGAAGGCCTTTGGTATATGGTAACATTTCCTTACCTCTCCCTGCTAATCACATTATCAGTAGAATATGTTTTCAATATAAGCAGGTCAACAATATGAGGATATAAATACATTAATCATCATGGATGAAAAGTAGTAAGGTGAAGGTAATAATTGATGAATGCAATAAGTGTCTCAAGAAAACCTGCCCTGCCTGTTTTCTATTTGCTCTCTGGTGGAATAACATCATCTGTGTTTTGAATATCACAGCTATAGGAAAAAAAAAAGGAAAACAAAACCCAGTTAAATTTCTAATGAAAAAGCATCCAGGAGAATTAGTGAGGATAAGATTAGTAAGTGCTTTTATAATTAAATATAATTAAACATTTATATATATATGTGTGTATATATATACACAATTATAAAAGCACTTACTAATCTCATAGTCACTGATTTGTAAAAATAAATCAACACTACCACATAAAAACATGTGAATTATGAACAGATACATTGTTTATATTTTACATCTAAAAGTTCCAATTCCAGATATTAAAAAATAATTTGTTTTATTCTATCATTTTTAATTCTCAACTTTTAAACTTCTATCAGTAACAAGGAAAACAATACAAAAAAATTATAAAGAAAAAATTAGTAAAAATAAATCCTGGACTGAAATACAAGTATATGGCTCTAGCTTATATCACATCCTGGTACCACCACATGTCATCTGATACCCTGCAACTACAGCTGAAGTTAGAATCTGATATGTGTGGATGCCCTCTTTATAAGAGAGGACATAAGAAACTAAGATTTTGCATATGCTCTTTCGATAGTAAAAGCACCATTTCCAGAGTCCAGGAGCAAAAATAATAAAATTGTTATGCCATGAAAATGGAGATATATATATATATATATATATATATATATATATATATTTATGTATGCATATTTTGTGTGTGTGTGTATCTTCTCCCATCCCCAACCCAGGGGAGAAATGGGGAGTGAAAAAGGTCAGAGAAGGAAAGGAGGCTAGTTTAAAAAAAGAAAACACTTAACCGGTCAAGGTCACTTCCTCTCCAATCTTTCCAACACTCACTCAAAGCTAAGAAGCTCACCTAATTTCACTGAAAACTGAAACAGTCTTCAGGAGGTAAATGTCTGTTTACATCTGAGGATGTTCCTAACTCACCTTTTCTGTACATCCATCTTCTCAGATCCCTGTTTTATTTGTTTGGGTGGGGGACGGGGGCAAGGATTCTTTGCATTTTAAAATGCATTTTAAAGGTACATACAGTAGGCATTATGCTAAGTGAAAGAAGCCAGTCTTTCCCACTCTGTGTGATTCCACTCCTATGATACCCTGAAAAGGAAAACCTATAGGGAAGGTTGCCCCAGATTGGGATGGAGGGGAGTCTGACAACAAAGGCTCAGCACAAGCAACTTCTTTGGGGTGCTAGGACTATACTTTCTGATTTTTAATACACTGAAACTTTATCCAGCTTATATAAAGACCATTTTCTTTTCTTTCCAAGCCTATTCCTCAAGGAATGGCCCAATGTGCACTATCGCCCTTTCCAAAGCCAACTTTATTAGCCCACCCCCTTTCTAGCCAACTTGCACTAAACATACTCTAATAGTCAGTCAGCTCTGCTCACCAAATTCCATGATCTTTTCTTGTTATCTTTGGCCACTATAGCCCTCAGTGCTTTAGAGGGAGCAGGGGAGGAAAAGGTCTTCCTTTGCCTAAGTTTAATATTTCCTGATCTACTCACTTAGGTGAGTAGGTTTTTCTTTGGCGATTCTGTTCACTTGGAGGTCTCCCCACTCTATTACTTTCTCAACCATTAGAAGTCCAAAGACAGTAATATTCAAAAGATGAGTGATATTCAAAATATTCAAAACATACGTAAGGACTCCCCCTCTATGATGGCTACCTAGTCTCTTGCACTACACTTCATCAGCACTACTGCTGTCATAAATCCTAAACTACTCACTGAAAATCTGATTTCCCCTGCCAAATCCAGTGGTTTTCTCAGCTTAATCTTGCTGCCTGGTGTGAGGCCAAATAACCAATAAACAGAATATGTATAAGGAACAGTGATTTAATATTTGGAGAAACTCCCAAAATGTGCTATCACCCTCAGTTATTACATCTCCCTTTAATCCTCACTAACCAGATGCTCTGAGTACATCTAATATCTTGTTCTCTTTGTCACCTTCCAGTGTATTAGAACATTGGCTAGCTCCACATGCCTATCACCTTATAACACTAACAGTCTGGGCAATGTCCTATCCAGGAAACTAGCTGATTGAGGGAGAAACATGGGATGGAATTAAAAGTCACTTAAAGCCACAAAAGTGCCTAAAATTTAAGTGACAGTGCAGAGCATTCTTGGAGAAACCATCTTAGTAGTCACTGCAGTTCATCTCTACACATTTTCTCCACACAGTTCTCCTAGTAAGGACATCAACAGAAGCAGAGCTGCGTTGTACTTTACCCCACTTAGTGTCCCAGAGAACAAACATGAAGGTGTATTAGAAAAACTGCTTCTTTAGTGAGGTCAACGATCAAATCTGTTTACTGAAAGTAAAATGAACCCACGATAGCATTTTCTTTTCATAAGTGTTATGTATTTAACTTGGACTTTGAGGGCTTTGTTCAACTTGCCTTATGAAGAATATCCAAAGAGGATGAGAAAGAAACAGGGATCACAAACAACTCCTCGCCACCATTCACAGACACCGATCCCTATTCTGATGCTCTGGGAACTGAGGCCGATAATGTTGATTATTATTTACCTTCATCACTCCCAGTTTATTAATATTATGCTAAGAGATTTGTACTCTTTAGTGAAGAACAAAAGAGATGGCTTACTAGGAAAAAGGAATTTGAGGATCAACAATATTCAACAAATACTCTTTGAATGCCCATGATATGCAACGTGTTTTTCTGGCACTGGGGATGCTTGGTAGGATAATCGGCAACCGCTGCCCTCCAGGAGCTGTTTGGTGGAAAACATGGAAAACTCTACAAGGCCGACCGCAATAATGAAGATCCAAAACTAACTTCAATCTGGGAAGATCTGGAAAGGCTAGTTCTAGGAAGAGGTAGCCCTTGAAAATTGTGTAAGAATTCTATAGGCATGTAGAAGAGAAAAGACTATTCCAACCCAAGAAATTGTATGGGCAAGGAGGTAACAGAGTGCAGGTCAGTGTTTCTAAAGATCTTATAAAGAACAATAACCAAGGTGGCTTATTTTAAAAATATATTCCAAGGCCTCATCCCCAGAGATTCTATTCAATAGATCTGGGATTAGAGAGCTAGTTTTATTTTTTTTTTACAAATACCTTAGGTGATTCTGATGCAGGTTCGAGGTATGAGAAAGACTGGTTTGGTCTGTGTTGAAAGAATGGTAGTAGCCGGGTGCGGTGGCTCACACCTGTAATCCCAGCACTTTGGGAGGCCGAGGCAGGCGGATCATCTGAGGTCAGGAGTTCGAGACTAGCCTGACCAAGATGGTGAAACCCCATCTCTACTAAAAATACAAAATTAGCTGGGCATGGTGGCGCATGCCTGTAATCCCAGCTACTCAGGAAGCTGAGGCAGGAGAATCACTTGAACCCAGGAGGTGGAGGTTGCAGTGAGCCGGGATCGCACCATTGCACTCCAGCCTGAGTGACAGAGCAAAACTCCATCTCAAAAAAAAAAAAAAGCGTGCATGTAGTGGGGGTGTAGTGACCACCAAGATCTCCAAGTTTTATTCTTAATTATGCTGAAAGATTTTTAAAAATACTATTCTATCCTCTTCCTTGCAGACAACAAGAGGAAGACATTTGCCTTCCTTTTATTTCATTGCAGGAGGAGATATGTTTATTTAAAAGTAGATAAGTTTATTTAAAAGTAGAGCTAATTGTTTAGGTATAAATGAAGAAAGGGCTTACCCAATGTTCTGTTTTGCCCAGTGAAACCATGCCCAGTCATACTGTCTTGATGAAATAGGGGGAGGAAGAGGAGGAAAACTATCACTTAGCCATCAACACCTTTCCATAGGCCTGGCACTGTGCTAAGCGCCTTATGTACAGAAATTCAGTTAAACTTTCCTGCAGCATTTTGGAGAAGATATTACTCCCATTTACAGATAAAGAAACGGAAGCATGGGGAACTTAAATAACTTACACAATTAATCTGTGGTGCAGCTGGAATTAAAACTCAGGTCAGTGTGATTAAACAGTCCTTCTCTTTACAAAAGCTCTGAAAGAGCATTTACATGTTTGGCTCTTGTTAGGTTATACAGTACAAGCCTCAGACGCTTCTACTCATGCCATCAAAGGCTGATAATAATAGATCAGTAAACTTTCAGAGAACTATCAAATTACTCTTAATCCATTTAACTGCTAAGTAATAGATACTGTATAAGTCTCAATTGTAGGTGATCTGTGCCTGATGCCTGCCTCTTCCTTAGGCAGAATTGAGAAGACAGGCTTATAATATATTGAAGCTAAAACCAGCATAGAGTTTTATGGGGATATCAAATTGCCATGAGAAGTAGGTCACATGGTAAAAAATAAAGAATTGGTGTAACACATATTCTCTGCAAATTAGCTTTCTTAGACCATAATTATGAATATCAATCACATAGAACATGAAATTTTTATTTGGTGGATAGAAATTAAAGAGACTCTACTCCAAGAAAACACTTCCAGATAAGCAACACTAACAATGGTATGGGAGCAAGTATTTCAAAAAACGGAAAAAGAAAGGGAGTGATTTGCATATGTAACTGAAGGCTTTTGAATTTTTTCTTAAGAATACTGTTTCAGATTAATTATACTAATAGCTACTTCTCATGACCACACTGAAAAGCATCTACATCATATATCCTAGCACGATTTTCATCAATCATTATATCCAACTTGAAAAGTACTGATTTGTCTCTGTTGTGTTAAAAAAATAATTCACTAGACAAAATGAAACTGACTTTCCCTGTATACTCACAACCTCAGCTTGACAGTCAACCCTGAGGACAGAAATATCTAACTTATTAGCAGAGTGAATGGGATTGGGTTTTAGAATCTGAACAACCAATGTTCAAACTTGCTTTTTCACTAGCTTTATAAATTGGACAATTGACCTCTCTAAATATTGGTTTCATACTATCTGGAATGGGACAATATAAGCAATCTCAAAGGGTTATGGGAACAAAATGAGGAAGTGTTATAAACACTTGAACATGCCCAGTACACAGCAACTATCATTTTACTATTTTGTTTCACCTGTGGCTTGTAGCACATTGCTGTTCATACAATAGCACTTAATAAGTAGTTGGTCATTTTATTAAAATTAGTAAGTATAAACAAAGCAAAAACAATCAATTCTGAAAGGTAAGTATTAGCAAATGAAGAGTCTGAGCACATGAATATGAATCTTCCCTTCCCTTCCCTTTCAGTTGGGGATTTCTTGCTGCTACAAATATTTTAAAATTATTCCTCTTCCTCCCCTCCTCCAAGCCAGACTGCCTCTCACCTGGATCTAAGGTCGGTTGGGAGTACTTTGGTAAGCAGTACTGGATATATAATTTATTGGGCCCAGAACAAATTAAAAATGTAAGGCCTCTTGTTAAAAAAAAAATTAAGAATTTCAAGGGTATAGCAGCAGAGCATTAAACCAGGCATGGCCCTCCCCTCTAAGTGAGGGGCTCTTTTAAGCACAAGGCCCTGTGTAACTGCACAGGTCACATGTCCACAAAGCTGGCATTGGTGGCAAGTATGGAGCAGCATTAGAAAGAAGGAGAGAAGAGTAGAGAAAGGAGGTCCCTGTGCTGTGCAGCAGTATGTAAGGAAAGGCTGGGATGTAATCTCATCCTGAAACTTTCTTAAAAGAAGGAGAACAACAGAAAACAGTTCTGGCTGGATCTATGCAATACAAAGGAACCTTTCCTTAACTCCTCATTAAAATAACGCAAGGATTTTTCATCCCTGTTGTTTCTCATTGGGAGGAACAGGATCACTGCTAAGGCTCTCCATGGCAGAGCAGTATTAGTAAGGAAGATTGGAAGACCAGGGAATGAGGAAACCATCATCACGGGGAGGAAAGGACTGAAGCCTAGAAAAGGATCAGAAGTTTGCTCTATTTAAAGTCCAGTGGAGAGCATGGATAGCTTTTAATTAAGATTTCCTAAAACTGTAATCTTCTTGTTATTTTTAGTCCATCTAGTTTCATGTTATGATGATGGTAAAGCCCTTAGAAAAACCTCAAAAGAGCTGTGAGCTTGTTTCAAGAATAGAAGGTGGGAGAGAATCAGGGAACACAGGCTATATTTCTATGCTGCAGTGAATCAAAAAAGGCAAAAACAACCCTAACCAGTAGCAACTGTCTGGAGCAGAATTTCTCAGTCTTGGCATTCTTGACATTTGGGGGTAGATGATTATCAGCTTGCTTGGTTTATACACCCACAAGATGTCAGTAGAAACACCCTAGTTGTGACTACCAAAAAATATCTCTGGATATACCAAATGTACCCAGGTAGGTGGGGAGTGGGGCAGTAAGAGGAAATGGAGGAAGCAAAATCATGTTTAGTTGAGAACCACTGGTCCAGAGAAAGAGAAAAAGGATAGGGAAATAGGAGGTTTATAAAGGCAGGTGCCCAGATCTCACAGCAGAAACAGAAAGAAGGCCCCTGCCAGCATGCACCATCACTGCAAGCTCCTCTCTCAGTTCTCAGTGGTGTCTCTCCCAGCTCCTCATTCATGGGCCTTAGAAGAACCAATCTAAATGGCTTGGAGGTGGGTGCCTCTTTTTTTTTTTTTACTGCCAGACAACTAGGAGTGGTGGAGAACCCAGTCATTCTGGAGAGTAAGATAAAGCACAACTGGGAGAAACATTTCATACCTCAGAAAGTTGATAGTCAACGTATTTGCTGCTAGAAATGTGGTTGTAATTATTTTTAATAATTCAGATATACTTTAGATTAAATGGTCTTTTATGGGGCGGTCTGGGACCCTAGAGCCATTTATAATATCATTTCTATTAGAAGATGTAGAGTACCAAATAAATGAAACATGAAATTTTATATCACAACCTGTAAACTAGAAAGTGTCTGTACAGAGAGATTTTAGATTTCAGAAGGGGCTCTCTTATTCACCACAGGATCGGGGTTCCCACACATGTGCGAATCTGTCACTGACTACTGAGAAAGGCATGACTCCATTTAGAATGCCTTTAAGTGTTCAAATGTAGGTACAGTAGCAAAATAGAACAGACAGGTTTATTTGGAACATGTTAATTTCCATAAATTAGCAGGTAGCTATCAGTAGGCCTGGCTAATTCTTACATGAAAACTGGAGAAAATTCACCAAACTGAGCCACACGAAAACCTAAAATTTATTTTAGCCCTCATGCATTTCTTAAAAAGCATCTTCCCTTTTGAAATTATAATCTCCATTAGAACAAAAGTGACATGACCAGAGAAACATGCTGAATTTCAATAATTAAACTAAGGGAAGTTCATCTAAAATTCCTACGTATCCAAACTCCTGTTTTTTTATTGTTTATTTTAGACACCATAGCTGAATATTAACCCCCAAGCCAAGAAGCCTGTAGAGCAACTTCAGAATGACTAGAAAAGCCAGGCGTGAAGCCTGAAGGTCTAGAGCCTCTATGAACATTGTCCTTTCCACCTCAGATCTCCTCCTATTTTAGAGAAATAAGAATCCTGCTGCCCTTCTAAGATTATCCCACCACCTGCGCTCTTGATCACATCTTCTACCTCCTCCTCATCTTGCCCCATCAATTTGCCCAACTTCTCTTCTCACATTTTCCATTTTTTCCCTCCTCTCCTGGGACTTCTTCCTTTAAGTGACAGATGCACTTGAACACTGACAACTTAAAACATGTCCTTATTCACACTGCTTCCCCCTCAAGCCATCTTTATCTTCCCCTCCCACTAGGAGAGAGAACTTGTGTCTTATTTCCTCACATTCTATTCATTCTTTTCCTTCTAACCCAGGCTCTGCCCCTCTTATTTATATGAACACTGACCTTGCCCAAGGTCACAGTCACCTAATTACCAAATCCAATTCCTAGCTCAAGCCTCCCTGTCCTACTTCACTGATACATTCGCCTGCTGTCAGGGGACTGAGGACCTTTTGTGATGGTTCTCTGTATGTTTCTGTATTCTTTATGACTATTAAGCAACAAATTAAAATGTCTAACATTAATTGTCAAAGATTTAGACTACAAGCATTTATTTTCTTTTTTCTAATGAAAAAAATTTAAATGTGTAAGATATGTGATATACTTTTTAAAGTACACGAGGACAACAGTGTTAATGCTTTATAAAACAAAAGAAGCAAAAGTTACCTTAAAAATCTCACCATTTTTAGAGTTTTATCTGCAATCTACATCTGTCAGGAGCATGATGCTAGACACAAAATTCACACTCAGATGTTTGTGGGATGAATTTTTGGCTAAGCAGAGGGAGGACAAGGTGATAGAAAGTGCTGGTTTGGCAGCTAAATGCTTTAATCCTGGCTCGAACACTAAATAGATGTGCTTGGGCAAAGCACTTAATCTCTTTGCATATATTTTCACTAGTAAACTAGAAATCTTAGTAACTGTCAGATCTATCTCAGGTTATCAAAACACTAATAAAATATGAGAAAGTTCTTTGAGAATACAAATCTATCAAATTGCTCAGAATTTTTTTCTAATGTTAGGATTCCATCAATTCAATGAATATCTTACTTTCATAAGGCAGTTACTAAATCTAATCAAATAATAGAGACTCTCGTCACATAATTGTCAATTAAAGCAAAATCCAGAAAGCGTGTACTTTCTAGTCACTCTCAAAAGGCTAAATATACAAGACACTGGGTTAGGGCTACGTGGATGAATGGTGTTTCCTGCCAAGAAGAAATTCACTGTCCAGTTTATAAACTGCTTTATTTCAAATCAACCCCATATAGTATCTGAATTGTCTAGTTATGGTCAGCAAAAACAACTTAAATACCATGGCCTGCAAACATCAAAGATCAAGTATGAGCTACCCTCTTATTTTGTCAGGGTGGCCTAAGAAGAAAGGGCTAGATAATGACAAGAAAATTATTGCATAAACCAAGGAAAAGGTTCTTTCATGTGCTGTGCAAACTACAATGTGACCTCTTGTTCAGGCAAAAGATAATTTGGGCTAAACAGGATAGGTGAATAAAGCAAAGGGCAAATTTTAGGGCTGATGAAGATAGAGGTGCAGTAAGCATTTGCTGTAGTTGTTTCACTAAATTTTGCCATGAATACTCTCTAACTTACACACAGTGGGTATACAATACTTGTCAAGTGCCTGAAAAGGCACAATTATCCTAAGATGACCATGGAATAAGAGTATCATTCGTGGTACCTAGATTTTTCATGTGCTCCTCACACAGAAAAAGCTACAATCATTTTCTTATTGATACACAAGTTCATATAGGAACTTAGATGTGCTCCTTCACTACTTTTCACATATTTGTCACATGTCAATATACTTGGAATTATTTGTTCAGTGTTGATTTTCAGATTCAAAGTTTTATGAGGATGGGGACATGTTCGACTTTTTTGTTTATATAGCATCTGTTAATCAGCAATATCTGCTGTGGAATGAATAAAGTGATGATTTCAAAACCCACTCAACTGCAGGAACTTTGATCTCTGATAAAGATCTATCATTAGTTGTTTATAAGAAGATATGCCCTTAAGAAAAGCTTTCTTGAAACTAATTTTGGTAGTGTAAAGTAATTCCTTCTTTTTTTTTTTTTTTTTTGAGATGGAGTCTCACTCTGTCGCCCTGGCTGGAGTGCAGTGGCACGATCTCGGCTCACTGCAAGCTCCACCTCCGGAGTTCATGCCATTCTCCTGCCTCAGCCTCCCGAGTAGCTGGGACAACAGGCGCCCGCCACCACGCCCAGCTAATTTTTTGTATTTTTAGTAGAGATGGGGTTTCACCGTGTTAGCCAGGATGATCTCCATCTCCTGACTCGTTATCCGCCCGCCTCAGCCTCCCAAGATGCTGGGATTACAGGCGTGAGCCACCGTGCCCGGCCAAATTAATTCCTATTCTTTCTGTTAGGACACTAACAGGCACTATTTTTTTTTCTTTCTTTCTTTTTTTTTTTTTTTTTTGAGACAGAGTATCACTCTGTTGCTCAAGCAGGAGTCAGGGATGCAGTGGGCATGATCATAGCTCGCTGCAGCCTGGAACTCCTGGGCTCAAGGAATCCTCCTGCCTCAGCCACCCGAGTAATTGGGACTACAGGCCCACACCACTGCGCCAGCTAGTTTCTTAAAAAATTTCCTGTAGACATGGAGTCTCACTTTCTTGGCAGGCTGCTCTCAAACTCATGGCCTCAAGCAATCCTCCCATCTCAGCCTCCCAAAGTGCTTGGATTACAGGCATAAGCCACCATGCCCAGCCGTTCTTCTTTTTTAATACCAATACATCGAGACATAGAAGTACATATGCACTATTTAGAATGTGACATTAATCAACCACTAGAATTAAAATCAGGTTATAAATCCTCAAAATTACCAGAAGTATAAATTTAAATGAAAAACCCAGACCACAGAACAGAAAAAGAAATACCAAAAAATAATGACAAAATATTAAAAACAGTATATAAACACAGTGACAGAATTAGGACTAAACATATCTGTAATAGCAATAAATGTAATGGTAAACTCACCAATTCTGAAAAAGACCTTCAGATCATATTTTTAAACAAATTAAAAAACTCAACTGTATGTTTTATGCAAGAGACGTTTAAAAATAAAGAGACTCAGAAAGCTGGAAATAAAAAGAAAGTGCAAAGAAATAGCAAACAAATACAGGCATAAAAAGAAAACAAAGATCCCAATAGTACTATAAGATTACTTTAAGGCAACAGTGTCAAATAAGACAAAGCATAATCCATTATAAAGAAATAACTTCTATAAAAGAAATGTTTTCTTATAGAAAGAAATTTGATAGAATTGGATTTGAATTTCAATGAGGAAAAGCTCATATACAGACTGAGTTCAAAACTTGTTAGGAAAGGTCTCCCCAATACCTCATTCCACTTTTCATTTGGATACTACCAATATCAGAGAAAAGAATATCACAATAGATACTGCAAACATTAAAAATATTACTAGAAATATATAAACAACCTTTTGCCACTAACTTTGAAAATTATAAAATGCACAAATTCCTAGAAAATCACATGAAAAAAACTAGAAAGAAAAAATGAATATTCTTCCATGTATCTATTTTAAAAATTGAAGCCTGAGCAACATAGTGAGACCCCATCCCTACAAAAAGTAACAAAATTTTTAAAAACTAGCCAGGCATGGTGGTGTGCACCTGTAGTCCCAGCTACTCCAGAGGCTGAGGTGTGAGGCTCACTTGAGCCCAGGAGGGCAAGGCTGCAGTGAGCTGTGATCACACCATTACACTCCAGCCTGAGCGACAGAGCGAGACCCTGTCTCAAAAACAAAGAAAAAAAGTGAATCTGTAAGTTAAAACTTTTCCATAAAAAAAATAGGCCGAGATGACCTCCCAATTAATTATTCCAAAAAGAAATTTTTTTGTTTTTCAAAAATGCCAATTTTATAGAAACTCTTCCAGAGAATATAAGAAGAGGGATCACCTCCAAGCTCATTTTACAAAGCCAGAAAACCTTGATACTAAAGCTTGAGAAGAACATTACAAGAAAAGAAAAGTACAAGTCAATTTCAATCATGAATATAAAGGCAAAACATCCTAAACCTAGTAACAGCAACTCTAAAACAGTGATAAAAATGATAACACGTTACAACCACATTGGGCTTACTCCAGGAATTCTAGATCTGTTTAACATTCAAAAACATCAAACAGTGAAATTAATCACATAAACCAATCAATATGATACACTTTATTAACAGAATAAATAAACATTATTTGATCACTTAACTAGGTAGAGGAAAATAATTGATAGAATTTAATATCCATTCATAAGAAATGTTCTTAGTAAAATAGAAATAGAAGCAAATTTCCTTAATCTGACAAAGAATATTTACAAAAAAAGCCTAGAGCAAGTATCACGTTTAATGGAGAAACATTAAAAATGTTCCCTGACATCACGAATGAGACTAGAATATCTGTTATCATCAATTCCATTCAAGATTGTACTGGAAGTTCTAACTAATAAAATAAAACAAGGACAAAAAATCAAAGTTTAAAGATTGTTAAGAAAGCAAGAAGGAAAGAAAAAGAAAGAAAGAAAGAAAGAAAGAAAGAAAGAAAGAAAGAAAGAAAGAAACTCTCATTGACAGATGACACGTTTATTCACATGTAAAGTCCAAAAGAATCATAGATGACTTAATAATTTAGAAGGATAACTGAATTCAGAGTCAATACACAAAATCAATTCATTTCTAATATTAGCAAAAGATAATTAGAAAATAAAAATTTTATAAATGACACCATTTACAGTAACATCAAATATCTAAGAATCAATTAAAGATATATAAGATCACTAGAATGAAAACTGTAAAAGCTTACTGGAGGAATACGCAAGATTTGTGGACTGTAACACTTAATATTATAAAAATATTAATTCTCCCCACAGATTTACATCCTAGCAGCATAAAGAAAATATTATTGATGAGCATGTGGCAGAAATTTTAAAATCAGAAAAGGTTAACTGTAATTATATTAGAAAACCTAACATAGAGTTATTAAGATTAAAAACAACAAAGAATTATGACAGAAAGGAGTGGCAGGGCATTACTTACCCTACCCAGAAAAATTTTCATTCACAATAATGTAAACTCTATTTAACCTATTTACCTAAAATTGTGATACATCTAGGTTGGGAGCATGACGGCAGAGAGAGAGAACTATGTAGTCACCTGTCCTTGGGGAAAGTAAAGAAATAATGGCTAAAATTAACAAAGACATAGCCTAATAAGTATATTAATTAGAAATATGAAGATAATTATAAAGAGATATGATAAGAATTAAGAATAAATGTTTCTGGCAAAGACTAGAAGACTTAACTGGAGTAGTAAACTACTGTTTTGAGAAGTAGTTTTTAAAAACACTTCGATTTTTTCATCTGTATTCCTATGTTACTTAGAGAAATAAAGTTCACAGATCCTCCCACATTGACAGTTGCCATGTTTTTAAAATGAACTAGAAAAATACACAATTATTGGTAACTATGAACCAACGGCCTATGCATTCCTTAATTTTTTCTTTTTTTTTCTTTTTTTCTTTCTTTTTTTTTTTTTTTTGAGACAGGGTCTCATTCTAGAGTGCAGTGGCCTGATCTCAGCTCACTGCAACCGCTGCCTCCTGGGTTCAAGCAATTCTCATGCCTCAGCCTCCCAAGCTGGGACTACAGGCATGCGCCACCATGCTCAGCTAATTTTTGTCATTTTTAGTAGAGATGGGTCTTCACCATGTTGGCCAGGTTGGTTTCGAACTCCTGGCCTCAAGAAATGTGCCTGCCTCAGCCTCCCAAAGTGCTGGGATTACACATGTTGAGCCACTGCATCTAGCCTCATTCCTTAATTTTTAAAAATTCACATGTGATGTCTCAATTGCAATTCTTCCCTCCGTAAAGACTGACCATATCTCCAGACTCTCTTGGGCTCTAGCCCATCATCTTTTACTAGCTCAACATGAAACAATTACTTTAAGAGTATAAATTTTCTACCACTCAAATTCATATTTTATTATTTTTAAAAAATATTGAGCTACCCTTTATTATGTCCATATTTCTGTCAAAGATATCATTCTTCCACTTTATTCTAAGATTCTTCATATAGGCAGAGCTGATAAGTCAATAAATTTTGTCAATTATTTATTTTATTCTTTTTTTTTAGATGGATTCTTGCTCTGTCACCCAGGCTGGAGTGCAGTGGTGCGATCTCGGCTCACTACAACCTCCACCTCCCAGGTTCAGGCAATTCTCTGCCTCAGCCTCTCAAGTAGCTGGGATTACAGGCACTTGCCACCACGCCCAGCTAATTTTTTTTTGTATTTTTGGTAGAGACAGGGTTTCACCATCTTGGCCAGGCTGGTCTTGAACTCCTGACCACGTGATCCACCCGCCTCAGCCTCCCAAAGTGCTGGGATTACAGGCATGAGCCACTGTGCCCGGCCATCAGTTATTTTATGAACAGCATAAAACACACCTTATCACTTATGCCCTAACTTCCTGTAAGAGTTTCTTCAATGATCTCCTAACCCTGTCAGTCCTCATACTATATACAATTGACAGACATCTGTCTAGAATGTTCCCTCCATATTTCTCTGCTTTTGAAGACCACATGCTCTCTCACTTTTCTGGTGTTTTTTCATTGCACTTAACACAACATGATACATTATCTATACATGTATTTGTCTGACTCACTTCCTATCCTCACACTAGATGGAAAGTTCCATGACAACAGGGACTTTGTCTTGTTCACTGCAGTATCCCATTGTTTAGAAAAGTACAAGGTGAAGGCTCAATAAATAATTTTTGAATGAATGAATAATTTAATTCACTAATTCAACAAATTTACATATTAAGCACTTACATAATAGAGAAATTGTGGATAAAGCAATGAATAACCTAACACAGTTGTGGTCACAAAAGAAGAAAGAAGAAACACTAAGGAAGGTCTCTAAATCCAAACTTAGTAAATCAGGGGTTTTCTGAACAGAAGAAGTGACATCTAAGTTCTTGATGTCACTTGAGAGATGAGTAAGAAACACCCAGCTGAAGGAGGGAAAGGAAACAGCATGAAATCTGATCAAGGTATGTAAGGGTCAGGGGTAGGAGATGAATAGCATATGCAAAAATCTGAAAAATGTTCTATATGATTTGAATGTAGAACAAAAGAAGAAGGTGAGGCCAGAGAGGTAAGCAAAAGGGCTTGGCAGTCATGTTAAAGTGTTCTGAATTTACCCTAAAAGCCACCAGAAAGCACTGCAGGGTTTTCAGCAGTATAACACTATTACCACTATCAGACCATCATGCCAGAGGAACACCTGGCTGCAATATGAAGAGTGAAGTAAGGGAACAAGACAGGAAGCACTTGCACCCAGGAGTTCAAGACCACCCTGGGCAAAATAGTGAAATCCCATCTCTATGAAAAACACAAAATTAGCCAGGCATGGTGGTGTGCACCTGTGGTACTGGCTACTCAGGAGGCTGAGGTGGGAGCATCCCTTGAGCCCAGGAGGTTGAAGCTGCAATGAGTCGTGACTGCACCACTGCACTCCAGCCTGGGTAGCTAAGCAAGACCCTGTCTGCAAAAAAAAAAAGACAAAAAGCAGAGAGATTAGATGAAATGAATGATAGTTACCTAGTCTCAGAATGGAGCAAGAGAACATTCAGGAGGTAGGATCAATAGGACTTGCTGGCTAAATAGACGCTTGGGGTGAAAGACAGGAAGAATCAAGGATGATGCTCAGGTTTCCAGCTTAGGCAGCCACGTGGACAGTGGTCCTTTCACTGAGATAAAGCACATCTAATAAAAGGCAGATTTGACTGAATGACAAAGGAGTTAATAGAGATAAAGCGATAGATTACAGGTGCTGGTGAGACTTCCAAGTGAACAATGTTAGTAGGAGAACTGACACAAACGACTGAAGCTCAGGATGAAGATATAAATTTGGGGATCATTAACATATGGATGATAACTGAAGCCATGGGAATGAATGAAATCACCCATGGAGGGTTTACATACAAAAAAAAATGCATAGTATTCCCTGGGAAACCTCAACATTTTAAAAGACAGAGAAAGAAGAACCTAAGAAGGGGATTGAGAAAAAAAAGTATGGAGGAAAAGCAAGAAAGTGCAGCGTCAAAGAACGAAAGCAAATGTTTCAGAAAGAGGGGTAGTTATATTGTTTAATGTGAAAGCAGGGCAAGAAATTTAAAGACCGAAACTTGTCCATTCAGTTTAACGAGGAACATCAGCAATCCTGAAAAGAACAGTTTCAGTGAGAACAAAAGCTATTATTTCAGAGACATAAACATACTGAGTAAGAGGTAAGGCAGATAGTAAACACACACAATGCCAAGAAGTTTGACTTTAACAAGAAAAGAAAGAGAATAAACACTAAAAGGGGAGCAGTGAAGTGGATAATTTTTTTTAAGATGGGGTGGATTTGAATATATTTAAATGCTTTGGGAAGAAGCCAGTTTAGAGACAGGTTGAAGATAAAAGGTAAGTGACGTACTCCATTGGATGGGGTCTCTGGGAAGGAAGGAGGAAGTGTATCTGCGGAGTACAGGTGTTGGAATTAGCTTTAAGCCACCAGGAGATACCTTTAAGTTCAGTTCAGATGGGTAATATAAAAGCTACTCCCTAGTTAAAAAAGCTCTAAACGTTTCTCATTTTTTAAATTTAACACAAATGCCTCAGTCTATTTAACTTTATACATATTGAAATAAATATAAATTTAAAATAAAATACCCCTTTAAACTACTGAATTACTCCCCCCCCCAAAAAAAAGTACTAATAATACTCAAAGCTATAGAAAAAGAGTCCCCAACTCCCAGGCCACAGACGGGTAGTGGTTCCATGGCCTGTTGGGAGCTGGGTGGCACAGCAGGAGGTAAGCATTACTGCCTGGGTTCCACCTCCTGTCCAATCAGAGGCAGCAGTAAATTCTCATAGGGGCACAAACCCCACTGTGCTCTGCGCATGTGAGGGATCTAGGTTGCATGCTCCTTATAAAAATCTAATGCCCAATGATCTGAGGTGGGATGGTTTCATCCCAAAACCATCCCCCTCCCCCTCACCTGGTCCATGGAAAAATTGTCTTCCATGAAACCAGTCCCTGATGTCAAAAAGGTTGGGGACTGCTGCTATAGAAGGTAAGCTGAAACTGGAAAGTATCTAACTTATTGATAGTCTTTTAATTTGGTACAGCTCTTTGGAATCAATTTGCTAGTATGTATCAAAAATGTAAATATTCACACTAATTATATTTCTGGGAATCTAGCCCAAGGAAACATTATAAAATATTGTTAGAAAATATTTTTTACATTTTAAAAATATGTCCAGCATATGTTTCATGCCTGTTCTAAAGATTTCCTCAAGCCTCCTAGCAACAGTAACCTCACTTTTCTTAAACACCTATAGCACTTGCCTGTACTATTCTACTATTCATTTGGCACTTTGTATATGGCATCTTCCCAACAGTACCCAGAGTAATATTTTTAAGTGTTATAGGACACATCCTCTATTTTCTCTGCCCAGGCAGTCAATTTTTCTGTCCGGAGCAAAGAAATATATCCACCATGAGACTCTGTGCTTTAGCTTATCTATTTGTCAATCATTAAGAACATTATAATGAGACTATAGTAGAAACAACTGTTAGAGATTAGAAACAAGAAAATGTTGCTAGAATGCCTGAAATAGTAACCCTCAGAGTTTTAGCAACTGAAAGCTGAACTATTTTACACACTTTTCATACACAGTGACTTTAAACTGCACATTTACAAAATTTATCTTTAATCAGGAAAGTTTCTTCTAATACATTTTAAAACATTCCTTCTAAAAGAAAAGGCTGGCTTCTGGAAGTAGGTGAAGGAAAGTTTCATATCCCTGAAAGGGGAATTGGCAAAATGAAATAAAAGGAAAAAAATCTAAGATCAAGTGGAAGATTCAAATCTGCTTTTTTACTGTTAAACAATTACTCCTACAAAAAAGTGAATATTCTGTAAGAAATGTAATTAATATTCAAAGACTGTCAAAAACACAAAAGCCTTTTAGCCCTCTATAATCTAATAATTAAAAGTAAGAAGTAATAGTTCAAAGATGAAGCTTCTTTGGTTTGAGGCTAAAAGAGAAAAACAAGCAATCAAGAGATCAGATAGTATCAAAGATGACAGCAGCAAAGAAATAAGAAACAGAAATGGTAGTTCTTCACATTATGAAGGGGGTAAACTAGGAAAGGCATTGTTACCAGCAAAAATTACAACTCAATTAGACTAAAAAGATCTTGAGATGTGTTTTATGCATCTAGCTGAATAAGGATATTTCAGTGATTACTGTTTGGGATAATAGTCTGATAACTGGCAGAGTTCCCTCCTCCCCACTACAGGGGTCTTTTTAATCTAAAGAAAAGACAAGCAATCATCAAATACACTGATGCTACATACAAAAATGGCTGGCTACTACCCTATTATAACTAGGTTTTACAAATTCCATCACTACCTTATAATTTTAATTATAAGTAGAAATCACTGCTGAATTTTGTTTAATGCTTTTCTTTACATTCCCTAATTTGCACTTTTAAAGCTAAGGCATTTTCAAGGAGTCAATGCATTAAAAATTCATAATTTATGTATTTCATAGAATTCAAATTAGGCTGCTATATAAATGACCTGGGCATAGGATGTTGGTTATAAAAGACAGAATTATTATTTTTAATGATTGCTTCTCGTCTAAATTAAACATTTCAAATCTTTTCACAGTAAAGCCTAGTTAATATTCAGAAGCCTAATCCTAGTTACAGGCCTCAAAATTCAACACTTTAAAATGAATTACAATATCACTATCTTGAACATCTTATTAAAAGAATGTGATATAAAGAATAAAAACATTTATATCTATGGGAACCTCAAAAATAGAAACCTCACTGTCTAATTCATTTACTCTCTCATAAAAATAACTTCTCCAATTGGAATATTTGGCAATTTATATTATCAACTGAATTCAATGAATCTAAGTAATGGATAGCAAAATTGGAAGAATCATTTTTGCCTATGTATATTTTGCCAACTATCTCCTCAATTACAATAGCTGATTAGCAGTCATCTGCCATATGTATATCAAAATAGAATTAAAACCAACATCTTTCCTTTACTAACAAACTGAATCTAAACTGGAATACTTTGGATGACAGATCATGATTTTTAAAACAGTAACATGAAAATTGTCTTTTTACTATTTTCCAATATTCTGCCCAATGCACAGTCCTATTGGTGAGACATTGGTTAAATATTAATTCTTACATTGACGATAAAGAAAGAGGAAAGACAACTAATGTCTTAGCACAATCAAAAGCATCCAGCAAAAATTGTCAGGTACCATAAGGATAAAGTAAAAAACAGCCAAAGCTTTTGGAGAAGTGGCCTGCTAAATAATTTTAAACACTTCCTGTCTATGCAAGCTAAAAAGAAGATTAAACCCTCAAAAGATCTGGGTTGAAATGACGTAAGTTTTTTGGGGAGAGATGGAGGAGATGGAACTTTGCTCTTTGGACACATACCTTTCATTTGAGAATAATCTCATACACCATAATAAAAGAAGGAAAACTTAAAACTATTCAACATACCAAAGAACAAGGAGCAACTAGTCTGGTTATTTCAACTTTAAAACTCTAAGTTACCAATATCTCTATGGCCAGGGAAACACCCAGTAAATAATTACTAGAGGTTTTTAAAACTGTGACTGAATTTAGGTGCAGAAAATAATTAAATTACTTTTAAAATGGCCAGAATTTGCTAATCAATTGATCTTTAAATAAAACATTTGGGTTTATAGACTATATTGAGAATGATTTGGCAAAGAAAAGATGAGGATAAAATCTATTAAATACTATCTGATCTCATAAGGAAACTCAAATTTCCAACGTGGAACGATATTATTAATTAAATATTACATTCCACCTTCTTTATCTTTCAGAATTTTTGAAGCAAATCTGTTTTACCCAATTACATACTTTCAAAATTTTCAATTAATAAATATCTTTGTGGGGAAATGATTTTTAAATCACCAAAAAGTCAAAGGACAAGATGTTCAAGACTTTAGACAGTATCTGAGAAAGAATACAACCAGGGAATGGCTTTATGAAGGTGGGCAAAGTTCAGAATGCCAGAATTCCTTCCCTGTTGTAATGAATATACTGCAACCTCCTGTGGTTTCGTGACTATCACTGGGTGTGGTAGTAAAACAGAAGGGAAAAGCCTCACACAGAAAGCTGAATGGCCCAAAGAAAACCTAAGTGGTGACAAGAGCCTAAAGGCACATGCAGGTACGCATCTTTTATGTTGGATGTGATACACTTACATGGCCCCTGTTGAATCTCTTGGGGACCAACAGTAAAGCAAGTTTAGAACTTCAAATCTTGAGACATCTATAGCAAGATGCTGATCCAATGTGGCTCCAAATATCTTCTGTTTTCCTGGCTCACCTGAAGAGGAAAAAACACTACAGAGGATGTGGGAACTGAATTTCTTTATGTAGTTTCTTCTAGAGCAACTGTCTGAAAGTTTTGGCCCAATCCTTTATGAAGTCTGGAGATGAGACACTTGAAGGACTAGTGAAAAACAAAATTCAAATGAAAAGGTGGAGTGAGATATCTAAAAGGGGAATACGAGAGCAAAAGATAACCGTCGTAGGTAAATCAGTGTTTCTAATCCTTAGGTGGACTCAGGTGGGAGGAGGCAGAGAAAGGAGAGAAAAAAAAACGCACAGATGTTTCTCCCTCCACTCCCTCACCCCAATTGCTACTAAAAATTCATAAACTACCTAGGCTTTTTGACCACAATTAGGGAGTGAATAAGCAAGGTTATGTGGAAGGTTTAAGCATTTTGTCCAGTCTCCCTCCCCGGGCTATATGGCATTAATAGGCAGCAGGGAGGCCTTTCAGGTAATGCTTTTTTTCTAAGAAAAGATTCTGGTGGAATACAGCCTGAAGCAATAAAGAAAGAGAAAAATAAATTGAATTTGTACAAAAATGGAAGTCACAGGACAATATACCATATTGACAAAGTTCATCTAATTCTGTTTTTCAAAAGGGGTGGGACAGATTTCACAAAACAAGAAATCAGAATAAAAAGTAGTTTTAGCTTCCAAATAATAGAAAATATTTTTAAACTAAGCAACACAAACTACATGCTTCATTCTTCTATGAAATATTATCCTTGGAAAGATAATCTTTAAAAAACTAAGATTAGCAGAACCAAGTCTGATGTATATTACCACACGAAAAGCATAAAAATTTAGTCCATATTATGAATTAGATTCATTCGTAATTAGCTTCTTAAATTTTTTCTTAAAAATATTTTACCTAAATTTTGCATACTTCAGCATTCATGCAATAGCCTAGGACACAAAATAATTTTCTTTCCAAATATACTCCATTTTAACCAGACTTTATTTGAATTATTTCTGGTAAAAATACCAGCATTTTTCTGAAAAATAAGATTGGAGAACGAATTAGATCCTTACCTGACGTGGCTGTTCATTCATTCGTTGTGGGTCTGATTTCACTTTATTACTAGGATGATTTGTGACTTTGGTTACCGGTTGTTTGAAAATTGATGCTGTTTGTCTAATTGGCAATGTCGTATTCAAGTCTGGTTTACCCTGTGAATATACATGTATTTTTATTTAAAATATTATATATAAACACAATCAGATGACTTCTTACTAATTCAATATCTATGACTTTAAATCAAATTATTCCAAACTTCTCAGTCTATCGCAGCATTTTAAATACTCTAAAGTACATTTTAAGCACCTAATACGTGACACATGTATGAAGTTTCCTCAAAATACATGAAAAACTTTGTATACTCTGTTTTTTTTTTTTTTTTTTTTTTTTTGAGACGGAGTCTCACTCTGTCGCCCAGGCTGGAGTGCAGTGGCGCAATCTAGGCTCACTTATACAATCTCCGCCTCCCGGGTCTACTTACGCCATCCGCCTCAGCCTCCCGAGTAGCTGGGACTACAGGCGCCCGCCACCAAGCCAGCTAATTTTTTGTATTTTCAGTAGAGATGGGGTTTCACCGTGTTAGCCAGGATGGTCTCGATCTCCTGACATCATGATCCACCCGCTTCAGCCTCCCAAAGTGCTGGGATTACAGGTGTGAGCCACCGCGCCCGGCAAGCTTTTTGTATACTTTTAAGCGTAAGAAAATTCTCTACACAAATTTCGTGTCTGATTAGCAAGGCACTAACGACTTTTAAATGTTTAAGATTGGTTTATCCAAAAAAAGAACTTGGGGTTTTGTTTGTTTAGGGACAGGGTCTCACTCTGTTGCCCAGGCTGGAGCACGGTGGCATGATCATGGCTCACGGCAGCCTCGACCTCCTGGGCTCGAGCAATCCTCTGACCTCAGCCTCCCGAGTAGCTGGGACTACAGGCAGTGCCACCAGCAGGCTAAGTTTTTGTATTTTTTTTGTAGAGATGGGGTCTCCCTACATTACCAGGCTGGTCTCAAACTCCTGGACTCCAGCAATCTGCAGGCCTCAGCCTCCCAAAGTGCTGGGATTACAGGTGTGAGCCACCACACCTGGCCAAGAACTTTAAGGATAACAATCAGGATAGCAATCATTTCTACATTGAGAATGGAGGAAAATATTGGCATATTTGGGCATTAAAATATAAACAACCTGATCAGCAATTAGGAAGCCAGACTTACATAAAATCACATAAATTAACCTCTTTTATATAAAAATAAATAAGTATGAATGGTAGTTCTAATTCCAGCAAACAGAACTCAATTTAGAAAAATGTGATAAGGAAGTGTTCCTTATTTTTAATATACAGTAGGTCTTTGAATAATGTCGTTTTGTTCAATGTCATTTTGTTATAACAATGATGAGAAAAAAAAAATCCATTCCCAGCCTAAGCCTATCTGTGTGAAGTTGGCATGTTCTCCCCAGGTCTGTTTGGGTTTTCTCCGTGTACTCCTGTTTCCTCCCACATTCCAAAGATGAGTGCACTTTAGGTTCAGTGGTGCATCCACATGGTCCCAGCCTGAGTGAGCGTGCGTGCGACCTGTGATGGGATGGGGTCCTGTCCAGGGTGGGGTCCCGCCTGGTACCCTGAGTTGCTGGGAGAGGCTCTGGCCCCCACGACCCTGAACTGGAATCAGTGGGTGAATAATAATCTTGTTTATATTAATCTTTCTTAAATGTGTGGAGAGCTCACATTAATTTCAGTGTTTATCATTATAAGTGTTTTGGTCTTCATTTAGAAGTTTGGGATGTTTTGTGACCAGAAATATGCCACAGGAACTTAATTTTTGTCTATATCGATTAGCCTAGAGTAAATATGTTTCATTATACATCATATGGCTAGAAGTCGGTTTCCAAGAACCTATCAACAACACTAAGTGAGGACTTACTGAATATTATATTTAATACTTGTAAAGGAGATTTAACACTGAAGCTTCGTAAAGCCACATAACTTATTTACCTAGTTTTAAACAATCAATCAATAAAATCTAAGATGTGTTCCAGTGAGGTCAAAATGTGGCACAGAATTGCTATTAAGTTCATTTGCAATACTCTTAACAAGAAAGAAAAGGGAGAAAACACAATTATTGTGTTTTCTGAGATTCTGGCAAAAAAGATGAAGTTACATATACCTGAAAACAAAATACATCTGATATATTTTTGATATTTACAGGATATTTGATGAACTTTTATCTTTACTACTACCCCCACATATAAATTGTAATGTCAACTTCCATGCTCTAAAACAGGGGTTCTCAAAACTGAGCATGCATCAGAATCACCCAGAGGGCTTGTTAAAACACAGATGACTAAGTCTCACCCCTGGCACTGGGCATTTGGCAGGTCTGAGATAGGGCCTAGGAATTTGCATTTCTATTAAGGTCTCAGATAATATTGATGCTGCTAATCCCGGGACCACACCTGGAGAAACACAGCTCTAAAACAAAGATTGCAACTTGATGGCAGGTGGATCAAGCCCAACCCAGAGATGAGTGTTCATTTTTTAGTGCCTTTAATAAATTAAGTCAGCACCTAAAAATCTACAGTCTTCATATAAAATCCAGAATTCTAGCTTCTCTTAAAAACTGAAAAGATCTAGAAATACTGGACTTGGTTTGGCAACAACAATAGGCTGTGACTGGTTAGAAATGGCTTTCCAGTAGAGGCCTCAGGGTCTCCTGTTGTAACATTCCTCAACAACTCACATTTGCATTACCTGTCTGGGCCCTGTAGGCACTGAGTTTGTGACCTCTACTTAAAGAACATTAGCATGCCTAGAAAGGTAAGCCTCACAATCATCTGACAATTATTTCAATTACAGTATTCTTTAGATCCACTATTAAATGTGTCCTTACCTCTACACCTCCCCACACAACACAGCCCTCCTGTTTGTATTGGGCAATCCCATCATTCCTTCATCTCATTTTTTTCCCCTGATGTCTCTGCTTACCTTTAAAAGATATGCTCATCTCAAATGACTCTAACAGTATTATTTCTCAAGTATTTAGTTTTATCTTTATGGATTTTCAAAAAGTATATAAAATGTGCAAATTTGGTTGACAAGCTACAAAGTAACCACTTAGGTTGCCAACTCTACAAAGTGTGAGGCTCAGGAGTACGCATTTTAAATGCTCTCCTGGTCATTCTGTGATGCAAAGGAAGTTTGAACACCTCTGATTTATGACATCCAGACCATTTGGAGGCCCGAAGTGAAGTCACCCAACCTATTAACAACAGCAGACAATATTCAATCCTTAAGCAGCTTCACACATAAATGCTTATAGGGAACTTCTTGTCACTAATTAGGTATAATCAATATGTATCACTAAATGACGCCTTGTTTGGCTTTTAATGTTTTGTTAAACCGGAGAAAGAGTCTCGCTGTGTCGCCCAGGCTGGAGTGCAGTGGCGCGATCTTGGCTCACTGCAACCTCCGCCTCCTGGGTTCCTGCCTCAGCCTCCCGAGTACCTGGGACTACAGGTGCGCACCACCACACCCAGCTAATTTTTGTATTTTTAGTAGAGACAGGGTTTCACCATGTTGGCCAGCACGGTCTCGATCTCTTGACCTCGTGATCCGCCTGCCTCGGCTTCCCAAAGTGCTGGGATTACAGACGCAAGCCACTGTGCCAGGCCTTTGTTCTTAATAAAGAATGATATACTCTGCTGGTATTAGAACAAAGGTGGCATCACGTGTCTACTTCAGCAGACACACAGAAGTATTTGCAACTGTCTGCACGAGTAAACATATTCAAACCTGTGAGATTTTCATTACCAAGGATGACTGGAGGCAACTAAACTGTTTTAAACGATGAATCCTGAATCCATGAAGACTGGAAGGAAGCATGGAACACGTCAAACTATTAATGCTATTGATGCTACACTGGTAAGATGGACGTTTTTCCATTCACTTATGTTTCTGTGCAATAAAAAAAATTAAAAGAAAAGCCTGGCTAAAATATTTAAGATATACAACTAACTTCCATTGTCTAATGAGACAGTTCATTCCCTACTGGCACAGAATGAGACATTATTCAAAATGGGCTGCATTATTCTTCACTCAATCTTATTTTGGTTTTTAGTATTTTTTCTCCTTTTAACTGGCCTAGAAGCTCTGACGACAGAAAGAATGTCTTTAATTTATTATTCTAAAACAGTATCACATGAAGCTGAGCAATCTGTAAAGCTGGACTAACTAGTTTTCCCAGAAACTGTCACAGAAACAGTCAATTCTATTACCTCTACCCTGAGGACTGCCCTGAGTCACTATTAATTTATGCCCAGTTGTGTGTCGGAGTTTTTCTACAGTTTAGTTTAGAATCTAAAGGACCAATCTACCATCAGCTTCAGAGTTAAAAGCCAGACACTTTTTTATGGCACAAGATTAAAGCTGTTTATGTATATGCAATCTTCTTGTATCTTCAATATGAGAAAAAGTGAAGCAGAAATTCTTTGTTGCAAAATTAAACTGGCAAACACATTCTAATACCAGAACTAAGTTTCCAACCTTTGACAAATCTATGTACAGACTAGCCCTCAAATCAAAATGTAATACATTTTATAATAATGTGTATATTAGGCTGAAAGTATTTTTCTTGAGGATCTATTTTATCCCCTAGCTGCAAGGAGGAACATAAAAATAAATCTTGCTTATTTTTAAAAATTTTACTTCCTCTCTTTCCCATAAGTATCTGAGATATATCTTTTGTACACTCCGAAAGGACAAAATACACAAAAATTAATTTTTAAAAACAGAAGATCAAGGACAAAGAAAAAAACAGATATCCTTTGGAAAAGATCAATAGTGATACTAGAGCCGAGCATCGAATGTGGATCTGAATTTTCAAGGGGCCTGGGCAAAGAGAGAAACATTCAATTACTCAGATATCATGGTCAGAAAGGAGGACGCATACCAAGTAATGAGGAAAACAAAAAATGTCCAGGTATTAAATCTAGAAGAAAATCGATAAAGACACTAAACTTCACAACAAATATTAAGCAGATTCCAAATGCTCTTTCTTTTTTCAGTGACTTTCCATAAAAACCAAGAACATAAGACTAAAGGACAACTCAGTAAAGGTGAGTCTGAAAGGGCCTAATTATTGTGTAACCTTCCAATGATCTCACGTGATTAAGGATACAAGAGAATAACTAAAGAGGCAGCTGAAGAACATGTACCATAAGCCAGTGGCTGTCAAATATTTTTGTATTTCTACCCCTTATGAGAAATTTGAAAATATATATACCCCACCTGCATTTTAAAGTCAGCAAGAATATTTCATATTTTAATGTAATCAGTTGCAAAGGATGCACTTACCAGAAGTAATTTAAATGCTAATACTTTAATAATAAACTATTACATCTAACAGAATCTAAATGTACCCACCATTACCTATTTAAATACAAACAAACTCTTCAATGGTTATAAATTTTCATTCCCTTTGCTCTTTGAATAATTCCATTTCCAAACTTATTTCCTATTTTAAACTTGATAAACTTTCACTGATCATTTATGGATCATGAAATTATTTCACTTTCTGTGACCATAAAGCTCTTAGTGATAAAACAACAAATTTCTTCTGGTTTATTACAATTATATGTGACCAAAATAAAGTATTATCATTTTTAGTACATAAATTACATATATAGAAATTCATTGTGTGTGTGTGTGTGTGTGTGTATATATACATATGTAGCTTAATGAAAATAATTTTTTAAATAATTTTATATTCTCAAGTGCGTATTACTAATTGCTAGAATGGGACAAGGTATAGCATCAATTCTATTCCTAGTCTTCCTTTTTCATAGATGTAGCACTGAGAAATGTTGTTCACATAAATGAGTAGATAGAATGAATTTTATTCCACATCATTCAAATTCTCTGAACTCCTTTTGAGTTATATGATAGAATGTAACAGTGAACCATCAAAAAAAATTAAAAATCAGTCAACATCTACATAAAGTCCTCTAAATTTTGTTGAAAGCAAGTAATTGTACTTGTCGAAAGAACTGACTGTTCCTGAGTCATTCGTGTTCTCAATCCAGTATCTCATACTGTCCCTTTATGATATCAAACATTTTGTACCATGGTAATATTGCACACAAGTGAGAAGTATGCTGTTCTGTAAAATGGGAGGTTGACTATAAAGGTGAATTACAGAAAAAATAATGTGTACTTCTATCACAGGTTACATTCTCAGATCAATTGAAGGAAGGAGTGTATACGGAATTTAAAGATATCAAAATGGATTCCTTTAAAACCATCCATGTCTATGAATATCATGTAAAGCCTCCACACAGCATAGTTTGAGCACCGGGGACTTACACTGTACTATATTGTAAATACCACTTTTTTTCAGTATGGCTTTGAAATAAAGTGGTATGACAGTTCAAATTGTACATTATTCTAGGGTCCAAGCCTAGTAGACTCATTTTATCTTTAAAATTCACTCAAATTTTGCACTTTACCTTAAACATTAGCCATGTTTAAGGTAAAAATGTTGCTCTACCTACCCAAAATGTTCAAATAAAACTGACACTTCCAAGTATTATTCAAGCGTCATTTTAATTCTGCGGTTTTTGCATACACTGCACACTCCCCAAAAGATACTCCATTTTGAGAAGCAGAGACTATATCTCTAAGGTCGGTTTCCTCATCTGTAAACGAGAATAATAATAGCTATTGGATAAAATTCTTACAAAAATCAAACGAGATAATGCATGTTATGCTGCTGCTGCTGCTACAAATGCAGCTTTCATTCAGTTGATCATTGAACAAATACTGAGTGCCTACTATGTGGCAGGCACCGACTGGACCATCCATATATAGTCATAAAAAAAAAGAAAAACACATCGGCCCTTAGTAAAACAAGTTTATAGTTTATAGTCATGTTGGTACAAATTCTAAATAAATAGCAGTTATTTCTTTAACCTAAACAGGTTATTGAACATGCTATTAAAATTTAGAAATTTAACCTCTTAAGTTTTCCCAGAAATAAAGCTATCCCCTGGTTCAAACAAAGGTGTGCCTGAGTGATACCTTTAGGTCAAATCAAGGCTGTTCTCAAAAAGTAATTGGAGATTTGCTCCGGAATATATACAGTAGTCCATAGTGAATGTCCTTCCACAAAACCAAATACCAACAATGGAAAGTGCCTTACAATTCTTCATAAGTTTTAAATTAATATAATTCACATACCATAAAACTCATCATTTTAAAATATACAATTCAGTGGTTTCTAGTATATTCACTAATTTGTGCAACTTCATAGGTTTTTACAAAAAGCAAAGAAAAAATTATCTGGTACTCACGATGCATATGCAGAAAATCCACTTAGTCTAATATTCTATGTGGGGAACAAGATTTTTTTTAAGGAGATTAATGGCATATTAATTAAAATATTAATAGGATGGATGGACTACACTTTGAGCTCATTAAAAAGGACTACACCTGTTCACAGAAGAATGATTACAATTCATCAATGAAAACAAGTTTTGAAGAGTTCTGCTTGAAAAATAACTTACTGGAGCTTTAGTTAATGTAACGGACATCACCAAAGATGCCAGAGTTTCAGCCAGATATCCTAGAACAGTCCTACTCAAACTCAGACAGTTATTATATGGAGTTAATCATCTTCTTCTCAGTTGGCATTAGCTATGTACACATCCTTGAGAGAACTATGGAAATAGTGACACAAATGGTTTTCTGTAGGGCTTAATTCTATTGCTGACCTGGAGTCTACAAGCTAACTCTTCAGGACCTATAAAAGTTCTGTTAACACCTGGGCATACCAAACAAATCTTGTTAAAGCCATACCATGGACGACTCTGTCTCCGAATCTACCTTCATGATTATCACTATAGCCAAGTCCAGAGCCTCTCAAAAAGTTCTACCACACTTAGACACATTTGAAGCACTAGTTTATAATATAATAAAGCTAGTATCATACTGAACAAATCACTCTCATCAGCAAGCCTATTTGCTAACATGGCTAACATTCTTCTGTTCACTCTTTGCTTCCTAGCAATCTCTATCCCATCAATATCTACATGACTCAAATTAGCCAAAAGGATGGACCAGTACTATTATTAATAGCTAATAACCTGATTATCTTCATTAGCTAAAGAATATCAGCTAAATATCCTTTATGTATTCACTTACTAAAAACATTTCTGTATATAAGAGAAAATTAGAAGCTGTTTGAACAAGAGAACATGAATTCATTCTACTGTCTTTTGCTACATCTTACCCTTTCTTCCTTTATTCATTCATTAAACCAGTACTGTCCAAGTCACCATCATCCCCACCTGGACAAATACAACAGCTTCCTAACTGGCCTCCGACTTCCACTTCTGTGTCTCTACATTTTCCACACACGGTCAAAGCAGTCTTATTTCCCCCTATGTAAAACCCTCAGACAGCATTCTATACTATTCCTTATGCTGGCTGGCACAGCCCTGTTTTCAGGCTTGCCTACTTTAACCTCACCTAGTACTACTCCTCCACTCACTAAGCTCCAGCCAACCTGGTCTTTTTGTCTTCACATGATGAGTGCATCCTTCCTTAGGGAATTTACACTGGCTACTCCCTCTACAGGGAAAGCTTCTCCTTCTGGTTTTTGTATAGCACCTCAAATGTTGAATATTTAAAATTGATTTTATTTACTCACATAAATTATTTCCCTAAAGTGGCCTCAGTAAATGGCACCTCTATCTACCCACTTAATCTAAAAACCAAGAATTCTCCGTTAAGTACTCCGTTACGCTCTACACACAATTCATCAGCAAAACCAATCAATCCTATTTTCAAAAGAGATTTAGAATCTGTCCACTTCTATCTCCACGGGCACGTGTCTAGATCATTGTCATTATCATCATCAAAATCATCATCATCATCATACTACAACAGCTACTTGCTCCTCACTTGTACTTTTGATTTCAGTATCAAATTAATAGAAACCTGTACTCAACAGTGGCCCACACTTATCCCTTGGAGTGACTTTAGGGCCTAGAAATGCTGGACTTATCACCTATGACCTATTCGTTCCCCTTCCCTGTCCCCAACTTTATCTAGAGAGACCAGAAAACACTCAGTTGAGAAAGACTTTAATAACTGACAAAAAGGGTATCAGTATCTTTGGCAACAATTTTACTTTCTCCATAGGTCAGGAATGTTGGTGGAATAAATGAAGTCTTTGTTTTCAGTTTGGATGGAGGAATCCTAGGAAGGTAGAAGCCAAGAGGCAGTTCTTACCACACTGTGCTCTACCAGGAGCTGGTCATCAGAATGGTCCTACCACAGGGCTCCGATGGTGGTGAACTGGCCATGAAGTACCTCAGGCAGAAATAAGTCAGCCCAGTAAGGCATTACTTCATTAACTGAAAACTCCATAGTCAAATAAACGCCTAATCTGAGCTGCAGCAAGTGACCTGGCTCTTCACCTACTCCCTCACATCTTCTGCCAAGCTCCTTCTCCTGCTTTTAAAAAAGTGGTTATTTTTCAGTTATAGATTCCATTGAGAATTTGAGGAAAATAAGCTCTCTCGTCGAGAAATGTACACAAGGCTGGATGCTGTGGCTCACGCCTGTAATCCTAGCCCTTTGGAAGCCAAGGCAGGTGGATCGATTGAGCCCAGGAGTTTGAGACCAGCCTAGGCAACATGACAAAACCCTGTCACTACAAAAAATACAAAACGTTAGCCAGGAGTGGTGGCTTGCACCTGTAGTCCCAGCTACTCAGGAGGCTGAGATGGGAGGATCACCTGAGCCCAGGAGGTCAAGGCTGAGTGAGCTGTGATGCACCACTGCACTTCCCCCTGG
This sequence comes from Nomascus leucogenys, assembly GCF_006542625.1. Taxonomy (NCBI): domain Eukaryota; kingdom Metazoa; phylum Chordata; class Mammalia; order Primates; family Hylobatidae; genus Nomascus; species Nomascus leucogenys. Next base: position 25,485,651 of record NC_044384.1, on the reverse strand, counting down.
GTGAGAAAGTGAGACCCTGTCTCAACAACAATAAAATGTACACACACAAAAATTGCACACAATTCAAAGGTTCCTGGAGGTCTTTCTGAGGCATGGTCGCCCAGATTAGAAACCTCCCTGCCTATTGGTTCCTTCCAAGCTGACCTCTTTAAACCTTTAAAGGAAAAATAACCATAATGTTCTTTGATCAGGCATTCTCTTCTGAATACTGTCTTCTCTCTTCCAATTCTCATTCAAGCTTCTTAAGAGTAGGCCAACCATTTTTGTGGAAAGGGGTAAAAATGCATGTATGTGTACATGTTCATAAATGCACATAAGCTCTAGACAGACATACAAAAAGCCTCATTAACAAGTTTCCTCTAAAGAAGAGGATTGGGACTGAGAGACAGGAGAGGGAGACATTTTTCACTGAATACCCTTTTCACTATGTGCCCAAATTACTTAACCAAATAATAATAATTTTTTTTTTTTTTTGAGACGGAGTCTCGCTCTGTTGCCCAGGCTGGAGTACAGTGGCACAATCTTGGCTCACTGCAGCCTCCGCTTCCCGGGTTCACGCCATTCTCCTGCCTCAGTCTCCTGAGAAGCTGGGACTACAGGCGCCCACCGCCACCACGCCCAGCTAAATTTTTGTATTTTTAGTAAAGACGGGGTTTCACCGTGTTAGCCAGGATGGTCTTGATCTCCTGACCTTGTGATCTGCCCGCCTTGGCCTCCCTAAGTGCTAGGATTACAGGCTTGAGCCACCAAGCCCGGCCAGTACAATTTTAAAACATCTGAAAGAACAGGCACATTGTGTTTCTAGTCTCTCATTTCCCAGAAACTTTCTGGAATTCTAAATACGACTTATCCTTTCTATCCATTGAAACTGGTAATGTAAAGTCACCAGTTGCTTCATAATTTAGAAATCCAATGGCTAGACAAAGTCTTTATCCTCCCTAATCTCTAACAAAAATCTGTTTTCCAGGCTGTTGTAACACCACATTCTCTTGATTCTCCTATTTCTTTTCTGGAAGGTTCACTTACTCTCCATAAGATTCATTTATTCATTTAATCCATGGGCCTACAGAGTGACAAGATACACTTCATTTGTCCTTATTTTGGGCATTATCAATGACAAAAACACTATGAAAGGAGTTGTCAAAGTGTGACCTGAGAATTCCTGGGGGTCCCCAAGATCATTTTGGAAGTCTAAGAACAAAACTATTTTAACTCGATCTTCCTCACTCCACCCCCAAAACTTGCCCTTATTCCCCTATTCCCTGACTCCCCTGCCCCAAGTGACCGAAGCCAGGGTTGTTGCAGCATCCATTCTCTTTGTGTAACCATCAGGTACTTACATCTAATTTCTCAAGTCTCACCTTTCCATACTTCCTGCACAGGATTCATTCAGGCCATCTTTTTTCTAGACTACAACAGCCCAACTATTCTCCCTACTTCTAGTTTCATCCCTTCCCAAATCCAGTCTCCATACTGTGCCCCACTCTATATATCCAAATCTGATTCTTATCATCACCACTAAGTTTCTCAAACTACACAGAAATTGCCATCAAGATAGATGAGCTCTCCACAAAATTTTTTATTACTGTTGAGGATAATTAAAACAAGTACTTTCTAGATCATGTGACTGAGAACCTAGCATACAGCCATATACCAATCCAAGTGTGTGTTTATACTCACAATAACATACTACCACCTTAAACCAAGATCATTCATGAGAAATAAATAATGGCAGACTTAACACACAACTGATTCCATTCAAGAGAATATGATGTTCTTTATTTTCAAATGTATCCAATTTGGGTGAATAGAGAAATGTGATGAAAGAACTGAGCCTTTCCAAGATACCAGTAGTATTGTCAAGCAAAACTAAAAAATAATTTGTTCCATGCCATATTCACATTGTAAGCAATTTGTAAAATATGTCGTATGTCACATTAAATTAATGTTAGGGAACTTGAATTTTATTAGTTTTGTAGATTTAATTTACAAAACATTTGATGTTAAGACCTAGAAACACAAATTCAGCATGTTTACACATCTAAAACACTAAACTTCTAGTGACAAACCAAGCTACCTGAAGTCCCCTAAACATATCTTGCACTTAGAATCACTGTACTCTTCTTTATCCAATCCTAGAGTGTCTCCAATTAAATTTTAATATGTTCTTGCCTCTCCTCCCAGTTCCCTGCTAAAAATGTTGACAGTCACATCTGTGAAACCCTGCAACATCTCCTCTTTGAAAAATCAAACATAAATGCCTAAACAATATTTAGCTTTTGAAGCAAAGGTTTGGTTTTTATTTGCATATTGAGAGGCAAAGCTTATTTGCATATTGAGAGGCAAAGCTCCGTGCTGTTCAATAGGATAGTGACTAGGTACATCTGGCTACTTAATTTTAAAGTAAAACTAAAAATTGAGGCCGGGCACAGTGGCTCACGCCTGTAATCCCAGCATCTTGGGAGGCCGAGGCGGGCGGATCACGAGGTCAGGAGATCGAGACCATCCTGGCTAACAGGGTGAAACCTGTCTCTACTAAAAATACGAAAAATTAGCTGGGCGTGGTGACGGGCGCCTGTAGTCCCAGCTACTTGGGAGGCTGAGGCAGGAGAATGGCGTGAACCCAGGAGGCAGAGCTTGCAGTGAGCCGAGATCACGCCACTGCACTCCAGCCTGGGCAACAGAGCGAGACTCTGTCTCTAAAAAAAAAAAAAAAAAAAAAAAAAAAAAAAAATATTGAGTTATTCAGTCAGACTAGCCACATGTCAAGCACTCAACAGCCACCTGTGGCTGAAAAGAGTCCCGCCATCATAGAATGTTCCCCTGGATATGCTGCTCTGTAACTTTTTCCCTTTAAAGTCTGAGAAACCTGCTCATGACTTCAAATATAAACTGTGCTGATGACTTCCAAATCTTTCTCTAGTCTTTTTCCATTAACCTAATGGAATATCTTCAGTAACCTTCTTGATTTCCAACAATGTCAGTTGAAGAGATGGAGGTGGTGGTTGGAAACAATTATGGCAGTCAAGAAAATCAATAAGGTATAATGTAATCAAGAATGGAATCGATTTTCAGGGTAAGGTTAAGATTGAGTTTGAGAAATCTAAATAGGTACTGTAAAAATAGTAGTAGAGATTAAAAACAATGCCCACTTCACCCTACCCACCCATCCTAAAAGAATTAAAAACCACTCTGAAGAGTTCTTAAAAAGATATCTTTCTGGCCGGGCATGGTGGCTCACGCCTGTAATCCCAACACTTTGGGAGGCCGAGGAGGGCAGATCACGAGGTCAGGACATCAAGACCATCCTGGCTAACATGGTGAAACCCCATCTCTACTAAAAATACAAAAAAATTGGCCGGGCGTGGTGGCGGGCGCCTGTAGTCCCAGCTACTCGGGAGGCTGAGGCAGGAGAATGGAGTGAACCTGGGAGGCGGAGCTTGCAGTGAGCCGAGATGGCGCCATTGCACTCCAGCCTGGGCAACAGAGCGAGACTCCATCTCAAAAAAAAAAAAAAAAAAAAAAAAAAAAAAAAAGACATCTTTCCAATCACACTGAAAGATATTATTCATCACCAGTAATTCAACTCCGATATTGAAAACATGTTAAAATCATAGCTTATAATTACTTAATGTAAATTATAATGTAGCCTGTTTCAAAGTTTATTTTGTCAATTAAAGCTCTAATTCTTTCAAGATAAGAGTTTAAAAACAAAACATGTTGGGCGTGGTGTCTCACGCCTGTAATCCCAGCACTTTGAGAGGCCAAGGTGGGCGGATCACCTGAGGTCAGGAGTTCGAGACCAGCCTGGCCAACATGACGAAACCCCGTATCTACTAAAAATACAAAAATTAGCTAGGCGTGGTGGTGGGTGCCTGTAATCCCAGCTACTCGGGAGGCTGAGGAAGAGACAATCGCTTGAACTTGGGAGGCGGAGGTTGCGGTGAGCCAAAATCATCCCACTGCACTCCAGCCTGGGCGACAGAGCGAGATTCTTGTCTCAAAACAAAACAAAACAAACACAGTAATGTACTGAAGCCAGATTCACAACCACAAAGCAAAACATTACCTCAGATTTCTATTAATTACTTTAAAGCTCTTAGCTTTCTTTACACTGTACTATCATAAAAAAGACATAATACAGTTATTACTTAACTAGCCACAAATACATTTTCTGCTTTATAGAGCTACCCAACATGTTGTTGGTGTTACTTTCCAAGAGAACTTATTTTTTAAAATGCAAAACTCCACTTTCTGACCATTTAAATAAAATCAGATGCAAAAAAAAGACCATGCCTCCAAAAATTCAGGCAGAAACCTTCAGAAAACAATGAAAATGAAAGGTATTTCCAAAATAATGGACGGTATATTAATTTATTTATTTAATAAACATTTATTACCACTATACACTTCTAGAATGAGGTGGATGGTAAATCAAATAAACATAAAGCAATATTAAGTACCTACCGTGTGCAAAAGCAAAAAAAGACATGGTCCCTGCCCTCATGGAGCTCACAATCTAGCTGAAGCAGACAAACAAGTCACAAATACAATGGCAAAGCACCAGGGAAGCATTATGGAGTAAAGGATTGGTTCAGCCTGGAGTATGCAGGGCAGGCTTCCCAGAGATGGAGACAATGGAGCTGGGTCTTGGATGAGTAGGAGTTCGCCAGATGAAGGGGAAGGGGGTAAGCACATTCCAAGCAGAGCAAACAGCGTATGAGCAAGCAGAGTCTTGAAAGCGCATGCCATGGTGCAGGACGATGAGTGTTCCAGCGCAGCTAGAGCAGAAAGGTGCACACAAACTGAAGAGACGAATTAGTGTTTGGTTTTTGATGAAACGTAAGTGTCAGAAAATAAATCTTCACATTACACTTAACGTAACTAAACTGTGGTTCTGGTAACACTACAGTAATCTGAAATACTCTTCATTTCATAAATACTGAAGCCCCTTTTATATGTACCCAGCACTGTGTTTTAAAATGGCAATTTTAGAAAAATAAACCTGAATTTTCCTCTGTGCATTTAAGAAGCAAAGTAACCCCAGAATAAAGGTTTCCTGAAGCTGAAATCACAGTGATTTACACACACACAGGGTCCTAACTTTTGCTAACTTGGGCTCCCTCTACTGCTATTCTTACCTTTCTTAACACCTTCATAATGACCAACTCAAATCCACCCCATAGTTAAGCAATACAGAGGCAATTTAGCCTTCTCTTCCCATTCTGCCTCTCTAAACAAAGGACCTGCCAATGTCCCTATGAAAACCAATGCGAGGTATGATATAAAGAAACAATGCATTTTGACCTCTGCATCAATGATCAGAAATTATATTACTGTAAACTGCACAAATTGAGTGAAGACAGGTATGAAGCAGAGACCCCATGCCCCTCAGAAAATGTAAAATGACAAGAGGGAAGAGAGCTCAGGTCAGAAAGTTTCCAACTCAGGCCACCAGGCAACACTATTCACCAAGGTGGCTTGGTGCTCAGGAAGGGGGTGGCTTAGGGAAAGGGCAGTGTGGAAAGCAAAGGAATTAACATGGGTCAAATTTACTTTGCTAGATGTTCTATATAAATTCCCATTTACTCCTCACAACAATGCTAAGGGAAAATTTTCTTACTTTAATTTTACCAATGAGAAACCGAAGGCCCTTGGAGCCTAAGAAAGTTTCTCCTGACTGCATCAGCTAATAAGTAGCAGAGCCAGTTCACCAAGCCATGCGTTCCTGGGTCCAAAGCGCTTCTTACTCCACTATACTGCCAATGGGTTCCTAAAATGAACACACACTCCCAAGGGACTTACGGGGTTACATCAGTCACATCTTAAGAAAGAGAGCCCCTACTTCTCCCTCCACTATTTTCACTGTCAGTGTGAAGACAATGGTGGTGGCAATACCCATACACAGAGATCCCTGAAGTTTAGAGGAAGAAAAACTAAGAAAAAATAGTCACATATGTTTAGGTGTCCCCAGGGAAAAAGCAGCTTTCTTTGTAAAGATATTGGGTCCTTTAATACAATTAAATTAGTACAGGCTTAAGTATCTCTCATCTGAAATGCCTGGGACCAGAAGAGTTTCAGATTTCAGATATTTTTCAGATTTGGAATGTTCAAACTGTATCATAATTCAAATAAGATTTGCTTAAATTGCTATACAATAAACTATCAACCAAACAGCTTGATAAAACTAAGCGCTAATGGAAAAATATCCAAACACAGAATTAGAATATTATTCCAGAAAGTCATTATCCTCAACATCATCAAAGGTCAAAAAAACACTGCCCTTTCTCAAAACCTGAACCTGAAAATCAATACGTAATTATAAACTATGGGGCGAAGATACCTGACACATTAAAATTTTGCCACTTTTTGGACAACAGGAACTATTTTGAGGGAAGAAGAAAAAAGCAGACAATTAACACCAAAGAAACCTTTTGTAAACAGCCCCAGTGGGTCAGAAAAGTGTGATGTTCACTGACCTAGAGAGATAATGAAATGCGGTTTTCTACTGTGCACAATTTACTTATGCTCTCTCTTGCTGGGACAGGGTGGGCAGGGTACGGGGACATGCATGGGACATTTGGACAACCAAAATTCCAGTGACTTAATTATGATGTGAGATACTTTTTGGAGAGCTTTCGAAGTAGCATATACATGCAGTAAGTAAATTAACCAACCTTATTTTGATTGAGAGGATCGTTTCGCAGTCTCTGTTTGTTCTTCTGTAATTTACTAGGCATCATCTTTCCAGTTCTGAAGTCAAAACTGCTGAGATCAACAGTATTTCCCAGGTACCTTGCCAACTGAGGCTTGCTTCTGAACTTCTTACCACTTGGACTAAAAGAAAGATAAGGTTAATTGAACAAAAGGCAACAATGTTTACTCTAGGTCTCTACATAAGCGTTTTCTTCATGTCTTCCCCTACCCTCAGTTGATACTCCATTCTAATTTTACATATTTTTAAAGAAATGTTAAAGTTTTGCTAGGCCCGGTGGCTCATGCCTATAATCCCAGACTTTGGGAGGCAGAGGCGGGTGGATCACCTGAGGTCAGGAGTTCAAGACCAGTCTGGACAACATGGTAAAACCCCGTCTCTGCTAAAAACAAAAAAAAAAAATACAAAAAATACAAAAAATTAGCCGGGCGTGGTGGTGGGCGCCTGTAATCCCAGCTATTCGGGAAGCTGAGGCAGGTGAATCGCTTGAACCCAGGAGGCGGAGGTTGCAGTGAGCCAAGACCGCGCCACTGTACTCCAGCCTGGGCAACAAGAGCAAAACTCTATCTCAAAAAAAAAAAAAAAAGTTAAAGTTTTACAGGGAACTCCATAACTTCCCTGTAAGAAAAAAATCACGTCACCTAATATAACGCTCCCCTAGGTAGTCCACTGGAATACATAACATGTTGCCACAGCCTATCCCATTGGTCACTCAGCAACTACTGCAAGAACCTAAATCCAAACTTCATGCACAGTGTAACAGGCATACTAAAAATGTCTTCAATCTCACAAACTTCCTTTCCTAATTGATTTTGAAATGCTTTTTTTCCCCTGCAAGTATTACATATACAACTATGCCAGCAATCAGAAAAAACTTGAGAACAAATTCTTCTGAAGTCAGCAACCCTTGTTTAAAACACACACATACACACACACACACACACAAATATGTGGAATCTATGTGATATCTGAGCTACCAATTTGGGCTCGTAACACTCACAATAAAAAAATTCTTAAATCTTGACAATATTTAAATGCTCTCTAACACTACTAAAATGAGAAAACTAGAGCAAATATTTGTGAAGGTGCTTGTACAATGCTGACATGAGTTTTGTTAGCCAAACTCCTCACTTAGGGAAGCATATGAAGAACAATTTACTTCTTGTAAGTAATACTGCCAAAGCTGGAAAGTTACAAAAGTGCCAGAATTATGCGCAGGACTAGTCTTTCCTAAAAAATTTTTTTCCTGTGTGGCATTAATCTGTAAGAAATGTATAGGAATAATGCCCCAAAGTGTTACCTAATAAATTTTCTGAACAAAATAAATGTGCTAGAACAAAGTCAGTGTGATATGTCACAAGAAAATTGTGAGAATTCTAGAATACTTCTCAAGGAAGCCAATGTGTCACATTTAGAACTTAACCTTGCACCAAGTGACCACAATAAAAGAAAAATAACTCATAAGAAGATAAAAGGAAAAAGGCTGAGAAACCAAGCAATAAATATTCTCTTGGAACAATAAAACTTCTATCTGGGTCAAATCCACAGCAATACACCCCTGACTTGTCACAAACTCTTTGGTATTCTGTCCCAACACACTTCAAGACAACTGAAGATCCTATCAACATTCTTTTTCCACAACCACATGACTTAAGTATTCGTGAAACACAATTCAAGGTATAGAGTTCAGCAGGCAGATGAAAATAACAACCAGTAACAACAAGAACAATACAAGAAAGCACCAGAGGAAAGAGTACAGGATTCTACACAAGCACAGCTCAACTCCAACTCTAACCTAGATTTCCAGATTACTCGGTAACACAAAATAAAATAGCAAGTCACTCACAATATTGTCCGAAACTTGAATCATCTCTGCCCACCACACAGTTCCACCCCAAAACCTGATCTTCTATATTCCACACCAGTGTCAGCAGCGCTGCTGTCCACTTAGTACTTCATTCTCCAAGCTAGAAGGCCACATCACGATCCTTCAGCGCCCCCATGTCTCGGCCACACATCCAGTACCAAGTTCTAAATGTTCAAGCTCCTCAATGTTGACAAAAAAGCTTCACCTCCTTAATAAGCCATCGAAAGCTTTATATATTTTTTCCCAGTCTGTTATATATTTTTTCCCAGACTCTTTTCCCACCAGCCTTGGTAGCCTACATTCCAAACTCTAAATCACCAAAATATGCCATATACCTTTGAATCTTCTAGTCATGTCTTTCCAGATGGAAGGATGAGCACAGCAACATCCTGCCCATCAAAAAGCTATTAAATCCTCCAAGCCCGGCTAAAATATCCTCCACCTCAACTAGGAAGTCTTCTGGGATTCTTCAATTCAAGTTAGAAATAATCTACTACCACTCAAAATTCTATTTTCATTACAATAATTCCTATATATTTCCTTGCTGAGTCAAACAATGCCACTCTTAAACTTCAAACACCATTATAGGCTAGCAATGAACAAGGTAACTTTCTGAGAGCAAAAAACCTTATCAGTTCAATACTAAAGGATGTAGTTTTCATTTGCAGACACAATGGGATAAATATTATTGTTTATTTAAAAGTTATATGGCAAAGAATTTTTAAAACTAAGCTAGAAAACATTTTCATGATTAATGTGTTTTACCACATAAGAAATAAAGTATTACTAATGACCTAAATTAATATGAAAAATTAGTAAGATTACTCTGCTATTATGTCACTTATAAAATGCTGCAATAGCCAGGCACGGTGGCTCACGCCTGTAATCCCAGCACTTTGGGAGGCCAAGGCAGGCAGATCACCTGAGTTCGGGAATTTGCGACCAGCCTGACCAACATGGAGAAAACCCATCTGTACTAAAAATACAAAATTAGCCAGGCGTTGTGGCGCATGCCTCTAACCCCAGCTACTCGGGAGGCTGAGGCAGGAGAATCGCTTGAACCCAGGAGACAGAGGTTGCGGTGAGCCAAGATGGCGCCACTACACTCCAGCCTGAGCAACGAGCAAAACTCTGTCTCAATAAAATAAAATAAAATGACAATTCTCAATCAGCTATCCCTCAAATAGATCTCTTTAGTGCAATAAAAAACAGCTCAAGAGTAGACACCTTATTTCAACAGATTCATTTTCCAGAAGATGAAATATTCAGGCAGTAACTCTTACCAAAGAGATCAGCACACTGTTTTTAGCTTACGGCTTAGAGACAAATAGGAAGCTATTTATGAGGGAATCAATTGACAAACCTCACAAATTAAACATGCAATAAGTAGTTCCTTATCTTAAAGTTGAAATGTCAGTTATCCACTGCAGCTGAAAACATAATAGAGCCTCACTACAATGTTCCTCTACAGAACAAAACTCATTAGAGATCAGTTCATTTTAGATCTCTCCCCCAAATCAAGATAATTTGAACTCAATTAAAAGGCTATGCTCATGAAATGTGATCACTTAGGTTTATCATCTAGATTAGCAGTTTAACACAGCTTCATATTATTTCTATTGTTTATTGATTTTAAAAATGAAATGGGGGGCCAGGCATGGTGGCTCACACCTGTAATCCCAGCACTTTGGGAGGCCAAGGAGGGCGGATTGCCTGAGCTCAGGAGTTTGAGACCAGCCTGAGCAACACGGTGAAACCCCGTCTCTAATAAAATACAAAACATTAGCCCAGTGTGGCGGCGTGCGCCCATAATCCCAGCTACTTGGGGAGGCTGAGGCAGTAGAATTGATTGAACCTGGGAGGCGGAGGTTGCAGTGAGCTGAGATTGTGCCACTGCACTCCAGCCTGGGCAACACAGTGAGACTCCATCTCCAAAAAAAAAAAGAAATGGAAGGTATTTATTATAAACAAAAAGGCTAGACATCCTCTACTAATAAACTAAGTTAGCAATGAAGGAAAAAAGGTAGAAGTTTTAACTATTAGCATATCCAAAAGAAAGCTGGAATATTCACTAGTAACCAGTAAATTCTTATTCATAATGAATAACCATTTCCTATTTTACAGATGGAATTCTATGAAACATCTGTATTGGATAGCTACAAGTATCTATCATACATACTGCTGCCTTCAGAGAACAGTAGTACAAGCCATTTTCTTCTCCGTAACTGCTACAGTCTGTGTGTGGTGCTTTGAGGAAAGTCAACCTGGCTGCCCCAGGGGATTTTAGGCCAGAGACCTTACTCTTCAGGAGGTGAACGCAAACACGGAGGAGGGCAAGGCCCAAGGGAATGGTTAAGTAGGAATTCTGCCCATGAGATGAGATACAGACCAGCTGTACAGGAGCAAACTGACCCTGGGAGAGGCAAACTGAGGAAATAAATGCTAAATGAACAAAAAGACTGTCACCTAAGTTCTAGTCTTACCCAAAGTGATTAAGTTTAATCACCTGTCTACCCTCGATAATGGCTGCTGTAGGTCCTGGTCTCAGAAACACCAAGACTTACAGTGACTAAGCTTTTATTTTAAAAGCATCAATTCGTAACTTAGGGAAGTTCAAAACCTGTTTAACTCTAGAAGACTGAGTGAAGAATATTAGTCATTTTCAGTTTTCTCTGCCCATTATGATTACTTCTAATCCCAGTAATGAAATACTATTTCACTTTCAACCACAAAAAAAAATTCCCTATCAACTGCCCCCTAGATATGCCATTCCTGAACTGTGATCACACCTTTAACAACTTCTACCCACTATTTAAATAAACTCTGAAAAAAGCCCTGAAGAAATATACTAATTAAATGAAAATCAAAACATGAATTGTATTTTTCCAGTTCACATAAGAACATTTCATCACTTAAAAATAAAAATAAAATAACAAAAAAAGTAATTGAAACCAGAAATACTCAGATTACGCTCACTTTAATTTAGTGGTACTCACATTTTGTCGCACTGTGAACTTACTTGTAATTACCATTACCTGAGCTAGACAACTATAATATGCCCTGCCAGTCTATGACATAAAATTACATCTCCAGAAGACCTGCTGCCTGCATGTGAAACTGTACTCTGAAACCACCGCTCTAATATAGCAGAAGATACCTTGTTTCTTTGATAACATGGATAATCATAATGTTCAGTCAAACCATTATGAGGAGACCAGGGCTCTAAATAAACACAAGTCTATTTTCAAATCAGTTTCTAACATGATGGGGGTAGCAGTCACCAGAGTGGAATAAGATGAAATGGCCTGTGAGTGACAAGGGGTGTCAGAGATGGCAGATGGCTAGCTAGATAGCTAAACAGCATGTTCAGAGGCACATCGCTTCCCATCAGTATCAGGAAATACTTTATGGGGAATAATAAAAATCTCCACACTAAAAATTCTGTAAGCTACAGCACTGGAAATGTTGAGACTAAAAGAAACATCAACTTTCTATTGTTTTAAATCTCTTTAAATGTTAACGCTTACTTCTCACTTACAACAGTAAGTATTCAAAGAAACATTTCCCTAACTTTAAATAACAATTTTCTTCAGAAATCAAACTTCATCTGAGACTAAAAACATGAAATTAGAATTACTGTTTTGTACTTAGATACAAAACAATCAGAAACCCACCAAATTAAAAGAATGTATATCATTGCTATATGCACACACACACTCATACACGAGAAAAATATACCTAAGTCAGCTCCCCGCACCTCCTTAACTCCTTTCCCCTTAATCTTTAAATGTAGGCCTTTCCTACAATGCACCATCCTCAGTACTCCTCTACAGCTTGTCCCTGATAGATTTTATCTGCTCTTATTTTATTCGGATCTCCCATGTCTGATTACTTTCTAAGTGATCACCTTCAAACACAGCCTTCCTTTCCATTGCCACTGCCCAAATCAAGTCTGCATCACCTCAGGTCTAAATCACCATGATAAGCTAACTTTGCTAGTCTCTTTGCATTCTACACTATCCACATAGCCCTTCCTAAAACACCACTTTGACAACAGCTCTGGCTTAACAGCCTTCAGTGGACTTTTACCCCATAAGCAAAAAAGCCAAACATCTTAGGCTTGCATTTTAGATCCTTTTTCCTATGGCCTCCTCTTTTTTTTTTTGAGACGGAGTCTCGCACTGTAGCCCGGGCTGGAGTGCAGTGGCACAATCTCAGCTCACTGTAACCTCCACCTCCTGGCTTCAAGCGATTCTCCTGCCTCAGCCTCCCAAGTAGCTGGGATTACAGGCACCCGCCACCAAACCCAGCTAATTTTTTGTATTTTTAGTAGAGACGGGGTTTCACTATGTTGGTCCTATGGCCTCCTCTTAACCTTCAACCCTACTTTCCACTCTTATCTAGTGACCTTTGCTCCAGCCATATTGGTTTAATCACTCTATTCTGAATAGTCTAAATGGCTTCTACAGTTCTTTGCAAGCACCACGTCTTTTACTTGGTCCATAATGCGTGATGCTACCCCTAGTCTCCAAGAGCCCAGAAATACCAATCCACCTTATATACTACCTCTTCCACAAAGCCTTCACAGAACCCAGTAACAGGAATTCTCTTTCCTCTGAACCCATATAGTAATTATTGCTTATGTTAGGCAAATAATCATGAACTGCCTGTTGGCCTCGTTCTAGCTTTGAAACACTGAGTTCTGCACTGGTAGAAATTTTCACAAGTTAAATCTTCTCAAATAGCATATTGAATACTTATTTATGAATGAACTTACTTGACGTCACATTTGCTTCAAATAATGAAGGTTGGGTTAGGAGTAGTAAATTGGGATAGAGATGAAATAAGATTGACTATGTGTTGACACATTGTTTAAGCTGGGTAGTTCCCATTACTTTTGTATGTATGTATGAAAATTTCTCTATTTTGTTAAACATTAAGTATGCTAGCTGAAGATTTCCCCCCAAAATAGGAAAGCTTTAAAAAAAAAATATCAAGACTCTGGGCAAGTCAATTTGAGCATTAAAGAATTTGCTGGTCAGGCAAAGTGTCTCACACCTGTAATTCTAGTACTTTGGGAAGCCGAGGCGGGCAGATCACTTAAGCCAGGAGTTCAAGACAAACCTGGGCAAAAAACGCGAAACTCAGTCTCTACAAAAAAACACAAAAATTAGCCGAGCATGGTGGCACATGCCTGTAGTCCCAGCTACTCAGGAGGCTGAGGTGAGAGGATTGCTTGAGCCTGGGAGTTTGAAGCTGCAGGGAGCCATGATCTCATCACTGCACTCCAGCCTGGGCAACAGAGCAAGACCCTGTCTCAAAAAAAAAAAAAAAAATTCCTTGGCAGTGGGGATGGGTGGGGAAGGATTACGGGGGCAGGGTGGGATTATTTTTAAAGTATAAGGAAAAAATTTATTAGAGTAAATTACTATAGCTAATAGTATTATCTCTATTTCACGGATCCCTAAGCCCTAGCTCTGGCCACTGACCGTGGCCCATTAAGAACCAGGAGGTACAGCAGGAGACGAGCATTACGGCCTGAGCTCTGCCTCGTGTCAGATCAGTGGCAGCTTCAGATTCTCACAAGAGCATGAACCCTACTGTGAACTGTACATGCGAGGGATCTAGGTTGCGTGCTCCTTATGAGAATCTAACTAATGCCTGATGATCAGAGGTGGATCAGTTTCATCTCAAAACCATTCGGGATCCATGGAAAAACCGTCTTCCATGAACTCAGTCCCTGGTGCCGAAAAAGCTGGGGACCACTGCTCTGTATCATGTTTAAAAAATTAAAGACCAGGGTGTGCCACTAAAATGTGAAAAATGAATATATGTAGAATTCTACCTAGTCTCATCCTTAAGGCATTTGCTTTCTGAGAAAGGAAAAAAGAAAAATACTGGTTATTTTGGTTGAATTGGGGACTAGACACTGCTATGACACTGTCAGAAATCAAGTATATTTGGGAATTATTTCAAAATATAACTAGGGGGAACAGAGTGAATACAGACAAAACAAGACTGGCCAGGAGCTGGTAACTGTTGAAACTGGATGACTATATAGGGATTCATTATACTTTTCCATCTATTTTTGCCTATGTCTGAACTTTTCCATAATTAAAAGTGTGTGTATGTAGGTATATGTGTGTGTATACACATATATATCCTTACACATATATCTTACATACATACATACACACGTATTAATATCTACTTAGACAAATATGCCGAAAAACCAGACTAGAAGCTACTACGTCAAAATTAACAGTGGTTCTCTTTTCTTTCTTTCTTTTTTTTTTTTTTTTTTTTTTTTTAACAACAAACATTGCCTGATAAAACAGTAGTTCTCTTTGGGACTATAATAATGACTGTCATTACTTCACTATACTCTTCTATATTTTCCCAACTTTCCCACTGAGCAGGGAATGTATAACCCATACATATTATACATATATATATATATATATATATAAATTTTTTTTTTTTTTTTTTTAGAGACAGGGTCTCACTCTGTTGCCCAGGTTGGAGTGGTGTGGAGCAATTGTGGCTCACTACAGCCTTGAACTCCTCGACTGAAGGAATCCTCCCACCTCAGCCTCCAGAGTAGCTGGGAGTACAGGCTCAGGCCAACATGCCCAGCTAATTTTTAAAAATCTTTTGTAGGGACAAGAGTCTCATTATGTTAGCCAGGCTGGTCTCAAACTCCTGTCTTCAAGTGATCCTCCTGCTTCAGCCTCCCAAAGTGCTGGGATTACAGGTATGTGCCAGCATACCTGACATATGCATAATATTTTTTTAAAACTCTGAGGAACCTTTATAACCTAAGGTCTGCCCTAATCACATTTCGGAATACAACAAAATACAGTAAACCTTCACATAATTACCAAGCACCCGCTTCTATTTCTGTTGGCTAACTAAACGAAGAGAAAGGAGCTAACATTTTACTGATGCACTAACCACCTACACATGGCAAGCACATTTAATCTCAAAAAATTTCCACGAGGTAGAATTCTTTCGTTTTTTTTTTTTTAGACGGAGTCTCGCTCTGTCGCCCAGACTGGAGTGCAGTGGTGCGACCTCGGCTCACTGCAAGCTCCACCTCCCCAGTTCACGCCGTTCTCCTGCCTCAGCCTCCCTAGCAGCTGGGACGACAGGCACCAGCCAACAAGCCCAGCTAATTTTTTGTATTTCTTAGTAGAAATGGGGTTTCACGGTATTAGCCAGGATGGTCGCGATCTCCTGACCTCGTGATCCACCCGCCTCAGCCTACCAAAGTGCTTGGATTACAGGGGTGAGCCACTGCACCCGGCCTCCATGAGGTAGAATTCTTACACTAGATTTATAGTTGAGGAAACAAAAGCTTACAAAAACTTATCCATCCAAGATTAACACAGTAAAGCAAGATACAAGCCCCGATCTTCTGACTCAAAAGTCTCCATTGTTTATTCTAAACCGGGACAACCAAAGTGTGGTCTGTGTGCAAACTTACTGGTCCTCAAATAAGTCCGCAAGTGTAGAGAAACCATTTGAAAACTGTCATGGTAATTTGACAGGGTAAGTTTATGTGACTCAGGAATCTGGTACTAAGAAGTTGCAACATGTTTTTTGTATGTCCACTTTTACTTCATTTTTCTCTTCTTTTTTAATACAGACCACTCTAACAAACGCTTCACATTTACAGCAAAACAAAAAATAAATTAGTTAAAACTACATAGAAACATAGCCTCCCAAGATGATACAAAAGCAATTTCTGAAGACAGACTTTTTTTTTTTTTTTTTTTTTTTGAGATGGAGCTCCCTCTGCTGCCAGGCTGGAGTGCAGCGGCGCGATCTCAGCTAGCTGCAATCTGCAATCTCCAACTCCCTGGTTCAAGCAATTCTCCCGCCTCAGCCTCCCAAGTAGCTGGGATTACAAACGCACATCACCACGCCCAGCTAATTTTTGTATTTTTAGTAGAGAAGGGGTTTCACCTTGTTGGTCAGGCTGGTCTCGATCTCCTGACCTCGTGATTTGCCTGCCTCGGCCTCCCAAAGTGCTGGGATTAAAGGCGTGAGCCACCAAGCCTGGCCTTTTTTTTTTTTTTTTTGAGACGGAGTTTCGCTCTTGTTGCCCAGGATGTAGTGCAATGGTGCAATCTCGGCTCACTGCAACCTCCACCTCCCAGGTTCAAGCAATTCTCCTGCCTCAGCCTCCTGAACAGCTGGGATTACAGGCACCTGCCACCACGCCCGGCTAATTTTTTCTTGTATTTCTTAGTAGAGATGGAGTTTTACCATGTTGGTTAGGCTGGTCTTGAACTCCTGACCTCAGGTGATCCACCCACCTCAGCCTCCCAAAGTGCTGGGATTACAGGCTTGAGCCACCGCACCCAGCCCTTGAAGATAGATTTTTTTCAAGCAAAATATAAAAGAATTTTAATATTAAAAATGAAACCAAAAGTCCTATAAATCATTTTAGACCTAAAAGCCTAGGTAATATATATACATTAACACCACATACACACAACTTTGAGGAAAAAAATTACATTTACTTCAGCTATTCAATATTTGTATACCTGATTTAGTGCAAGGCAGGATGCTGGTAACTGCAGGGGACACAAAACAGCCCCTATAAGGGCAGTCAGGCCTATGTATACAGCCAGATTAACCATACGTTTTTGGATTAATAGAGAAATGTATTTACTGTTTGCTTCACTTAGCAAAGATTTATCAAAAATGTTCCATATTATACCAGGGACTATGCTGGATAATGAAGATTCAAAAATGAATCAGACGCAGCTCCTGACACTGAGGAGGTTCAGAATCTCATGGGCGACAAAGACTTGCCAACTATTTCTTAAAGCAAATGTGGTAAGAGTTAACAGAATTATACTCAAATGCCATAGAAGTTTCCATTTCTGCTAGGGCACTCTAGGAAAGGCTTTTTAAAAGAGATGAATGCCTGTTAAAAAGAATTTTAAGGACATGCATCCTTGCTTATCTATGCATTCTTCCCGTGTAAAAATAACAAAGAAAAGAATATCAAGACACAGCATTCAAAAAAAAAAATCTTCAAAAGGGGATGATGGGCCAGGCGCAGTGGCTCATGCCTGTAATCTCAGCATTCACACACCTGTAATCTTAGCATTATGGGAGGTCAAAGCAGGTGGATCACCTGAGTTCAGGAGTTCGAGAGCAGCCTGGCCAACATGGTGAAATCCTGTCTACTAAAAATACAAAATTAGCCGCGCATGGATGGCACGTGCCTGTAATCCCAGCTACCTGGGAAGCTGAGGCAGGATAATCACTTGAATCCAGGAGGCAGAGGGTGCAGTGAGTGGAGATCACGCCACTGCACTCCAGCCTGGGCAACAAGAACGAAACTCCGTCTCAAAATAAAATAAAATAAAATAAAATATAAAAGGGGATGATGTTCTTCTTCCTCACATCTGTAAAACACTTGATTACTCCTGAGAAATGCTAAGTGTTCAATTTTAAAATCTAATTTTAAATTTTATTATTTATATTCACATAGAGTTTATGTACATCAAGTTCCCAAAATGAGTTTGAATTTGTATTATACTGAGAATGAAGACAGGATGAAATCATGAAATCTGCAGATATTATCCAAACTTCATTCTATTCTATATTTTTATTCTCCTTCCTTGGGAAGTTTTAGTTTTTAGAAGTTCTGATACAATTAAGTAAAACATCATATTACAAAATTTTCCTAATCGTTTCTCACTGGAAATGGCAAAGAACAATGAAAGGTCAATACATAAGAGCTGTAAGAGGCATTAAGATTCCCAGCCAAACACTACATCCAGCAAGAGTTTATGGTTTATTTTTAATTCATCATGCAAGTCTTGAGAAGATTTTAAACATGAGTAAAAAAGTTATGAATTTCTATGAGCCCCACTATAGAATCTAAAAAACAAAATCAAAAAAATCATCCCTTCCTTTAAAATTCCATTAAAACTAAATTATGAAAAAAATGACTATATCTCATTAATAAAATTTTTAGAAGCAATGTGAAAAAATCTACCAATTTCTGTTGGAGATTATTTTTAGAATGTATACGCATCAGTTCCTTTGAGCTATGTATTTCCTCTAATACAGGTATTGTGGGTGTTGTGGCAGGTGAGACTTTGCATGTCAGATTCTAAAAATCAGATGTAAGACAGACAGCAATGCTGCACCCTCACAAAAATTCCTTTGGCATCTCACAAAAAGATGTGATAGTACAGCTAAGGAAGATGTATCAGAGCACAATCTCCACCACACCTATGTCTTTCATTTCTGGATGCAGGCTTCAATCACACAACATCAAGAGAAACAACTTAAAGCAAGACAAACTTCCTATTATGCAATTAAGCTCTAAATAAATATTGGATTTCTTTCCTTTCTCCAACTAGAGATTTTTAAAAAATTGATCTGTAGGGTATATTTCAACTGTATCTCAAACCTCAATATCTGAGAAATAACAGGGTTAATCCTAGGTTGAACATTTATCAAAGAGAGAATATTTTTGAACAAATTGATCACTTTTATTACTGAGAACAATACTGCTTTAATTATGTGGATTTATTACATTTTTTTCCCCTCCAGGATTATTTAAAGCTGGAGAGTTATCCTTTGGTACAATAGCTTCACTACCAAATAGGATTTAAAATTTACCCTTTGACATCTTCAGGATACAAGTGTAATAGTAAATAATCACATTATTTTAATGGAACACTAAGCCCAATATAGTAGATTAGACATGGGGTGTTGCAATATTTGAGAATACAAGTAGGGATCTCTATGCCATGCAACAGAGCATAGTGGTTAGGAGTTCTGAGGTTAAACCACCAGCTTCAGGACTGTAACTTTGCACTTATTAGCTGCACAACCCCAAGCATGCTACTTCCCTTTGCTAACTTCCCATCTGTAAAATGGAGACAATTGTACCTACGTTTCATAGGGTTATAAGAATCCAATATGATAGGCCGGGCGCGGTGCCTCACGCCTGTAATCCCAGCACTTTCGGAGGGTGAGGCGGGCATATCTCAAGGTCAGGGTTCAAGACCAGCCTGACCGACATGGTGAAACTCTGCCTCTACTAAAAATACCAAAATTAGCCAGGTGTGGTCGTGTGCACCTGTAATCCCAGCTACTCAGAAGGCTGAGGTAGGAGAATTGCTTGACCCCAGGAGGTGGAGGTTGCAGTGAGCTGAGATTGTGCCATTGCACTCCAGCCTAGGTGACAAAGTAAGACTCTGTCTCAAAAAAAAGAAAAAAATCCAGTATGATAATTCATGTAAAGCATTTAGCAAAATACTACTAATAGCTGCCAAAATTCTGAGAGCTGTAACACAAATACACATAGAATTAAGGCACAGAAGACCCTACACTACTATACCCTACGTTACACAGTCAATGAAATTCAAATGACAATTTCTCACTGTGTCTGTGCACTATAAGCATCCTATTTACCATTTTCACTGTATCTCTAATATTCAAAATCCCAGAAAAAGGCTTTCTGCAGTACCTTCACATTGATGATGAAAATTAGAAACCACAAAATGCGTAGCCTTATTAATAAAATATCTCAAGCAATTTTATCCCAACACACCACCACAAGAACAGAAATAAAGCAAAAACTACAAACTCATTTTAAGGCTTGTTTTACAAAATGTTAGGTGGAATATCAATTGGTAAACCCTTATTTAGCATCTGAGTGTTCAGCATTGTGTCGAGGGGAAAGACAGCTGTGTGAGAAAGCCACAAGTTCTAAATAAATGAATATGACAGTTATACAAGGGACACCAAGTTTAACTACGTAGGAATTATGAGAAAGAGGACAATATCAGAAAAGGCTTTTTATTGAAAGCCAAGAAGACTTTAACACAAATATGTAAGAACTGTGACAATGGTCACACTGCTTACCTGGGTCCACTCAGTCAGTTTTCTAGAGGCTACGTGGAGGGTCCATTTATTTTTTGTTTGTTTTTAAAGGCAAACCAAGGTGAGGAGAGGAGCATGGTTGAACCTCAGTGATTCAGAATTCATGCTCTTGAAGCATCATACTAATCTTTAGCAACAAATGGCACACACACACACACACACACACATATATTTGAAACTGTGTCTCGCTCTGTCGCCCAGGCTGGAGTGCAGTGGCGTGATCTCAGCTCACTTCAAGCTCTGCCTCCCAGGTTCACGCTATTCTCCTGCCTCAGCCTCCCAAGTAGCTGGGACTACAGGCGTCTGCCACCACGCCTGGCTAATTTTTTTTGTATTTTTAGTAGAAACTGGGTTTCACCGTGTTAGCCAGAATGGTCTCGATCTCCTGACCTCGTGATCCACCCACCTTGGCCTCCCAAAGTGCTGAGATTACAGGCGTGAGCTACCGTGCCCGGCCTAGACTTGATTTTTTAAAAAAGGGCAAGAGGGGGCTACTAAAAGACTATGTGAGGAAGAAAATATTTCAAAAATATCAATCAGCAAGTGTTATGCAAGCAACTAGAAACGACAGGAGTCAAGTAGACAAGTTAGAAAGTTATTGTTCAAATAATGGGTTCAAATGATGGCAACAAACTTTTTCAGAAAATATACCAATGGATCCAATCAAACCACACCCTTTTAAACAAACACACTGGATGATAACATATGAACCGCCACAACACTATCAGTAATCCTGACAGAAGGCATAATTATATTGCTTAACTGGCAACTAGGGGCACGCCTTCCTATTAGAACTTGGCAATTTCAAAACAGCAGCCAAAAAACCTACTACCAAAATTTGAGGCTTTCTCGATGAGCTTAATTTCGGTCCAATTAATAAGTGCCTGCCACACCCTACATTAACAGGCACAGATTTGTTTAAATTAATCTCCCCAGGGGCAGGCTAATTCAGGGGTTAGTATTATTAGAATCTGTGTGAACAACTGGGTGCAGGTGTTCACATTACCAACAGGAGAATTAACTCAACCCACTTTTAGCAGATAGTGGGTGTTTGGTGAACTAATGGAATTTTTAAATATGGGGACACTAATATGTAAAGCAGTGACACTGTAATCTGAAAAATAATTTGTCTTCCTTTACAATAAGTGACTGCCATCATTCATCACAGAAAGCTACAGTCACAAGTCAAATTAACTACTGTATCACAATTATCATATTACGCTACATACACCTTACTGACTCAGAATGTAACGTTTCAGAAGAAAAATAAGACTGGTTGTTAACAATCCTGCAAAGTAACTGAACCTCTGTAGACAGTTAATAAACAGCAGACAATGCTCCTTTTGGCCCTGAACGAAACAGGTTTGGCACAAATCTGTTCAATGTGTCCTTTCGATTTTACATAAACAAATAAAAGGCAAATCATGCTGCAATGTCCCAGGAAAAGACTTTCATTTTAGAGAGTAATTACCACTATAGTGGCTTACGACTTGCCTTAAGATGAATTTGTTTAGAAAGTTTGTTTTAAATTGATCATATCGGGGCCGGGCGCGATGGCTCACGCCTGTAATCCCAGCACTTTGGGAGGCCAAGGTGGCGGATCACGAGGTCAGGAGATCGAGACCAACCTGGCTAACACGGTGAAACCCTGTCTCTACTAAAAGATACAAAAAATTAGCCGGGCATGGTGGCGGGCACCTGTAGTCCCAGCTACTTGGGAGGCTGAGGCAAGAGAATGGCAAGAACCCGGGAGGCAAAGCTTGTAGTGAGCCAAGATCACACCACTGCACTCCAGCCTGGGCGACAGAGCGAGACTCCATCTCGAAAAAAAAAAAAAAAAAAAAAAAGAAAAAAAAAAAACTTATTAAGTTTGTATTTAAAACTTTAATGGCCAGGCCTGGTGGCTCACACCTGTAATCTCAGCATTTTGGGAGGCCAAGGCAGGTGGATCACAAGGTCGGGAGTTCAACACCAGCCTGGCCAATATGGTGAAACCCCGTCTCTACTAAAAATACACAAATTAGCCGGGCACTGTGGCAGGCACCTGTAGTCCCAGCTACTTGGGAGGCTGAGGCAGAAGAATCACTTGAACCCGAGAGGCGGAGGATGCAGTGAGCCGAGATCGCACCACTGCACTCCAGCCTGGGCGACAGAGCGAGACTCCATCTCAAAAAAAAAAAATAAATTTAACATCAGAAAATTTACACAACATCCAAGAAAATGTTAAGTGGCCACAAATCCAAATGAGCACTACAACAATCTGACTTCTTGAAATAACTTTTCCAACTACAAAGAAAACCAACAAACAAAAAGCTTTGCAATACCCAGTTAGTCTGAACAAAAACATCATCCCAAAACCAAACAAACCATATCCCAGGAGAACTGCCACAGAGAGTAAAATTCAAAGTTCAAGATGTTCTACTGAGAATAGCCTAGTCATCTATTCCTCAAGGAGTTCAATCACAGATACAAAATAATCTTGTCAAATATAATTGCCTACAAGACATCAGCACATAGTTCACAGAAGGTTATGCAGACTGCCTGCTTAGAAAGAAAACAGAATGCTCTGTTAATGAAAGAATACTAGAAAATGAACAGTTGTGAACAGCACTAAATGAAACTAATGAACTTGAGAGAACTAATCTTTTTTCAACCACAGTAACTTTTTTTTTTAATCAGAAGAAATTGTCCCATTGAATGACAGCTGCCACTGGCACAGTCCCAGGGCAAGGATGCCAACAAAGGTTTTCTCTCAGCACCAGCTACCAAATCCTGGCCCCACAGCCTGAGGGAGGACCTATGAAAGTGCTCACAATAACTTTCTTACCATTAAATCAAATATTTAATGATGAGGAAATACAAACCAAGACTATCACACTTTTTCTTTTTTCTTTTTTTTTCTTTAAAGAGATGGGGTTTCACTCTACTGCCCAGGCACAATCATAGGTCACTGCAGCCTCGAACTCCTGGACTCAAGAGATTCTCTCGCCCCAGCCCCACGAGTAACTGGGACCACAGGCGATTACCACCTTCATATGTTTAAAATAAGTTCTCCATTTTATCTTATGAGGTTTCAAGATGAAGGTCCAGATCAAGTGGAAAACTAAGTTCTAATGAAACATCACTTTTGCTTTTTAGTTGAGGTGAAGTGAACTTACTACAACTACTCATCCATATATAGCAACCATCAGGAATGTGTTCGTATTTACATGCTGCACCAGCAGTGATCACATTCTTGTGTGTGCATATGTATGTATATATGTGTATGTACGTTTCTTTAACCTTTTCAATCTAGTTAAAAGTATTTTTAGTTCATAAGCATGGTATGTGTACAGACACATTTTCCCAGAACTACTTGAAGAGGACAGGAAATCCTTCATAACATTATTACTATAGCTAAATGACAATTGTCTCCAATACCCATATACATTCCCTGAAAAATGCTTCAATCAGTCCACAAACACGTATCTCCAAACTACTGAATACAAGTTTATATTATCTTCTATCAATAGCATGGCTTATTACAAAATTTAGTAAATGTGTATTAAGTCCAAGGATGTCAATTGCCATAGGCACTTTCTTGAGCTTACTGGGTCACACAAACTGAAGACATCAGCAGCATGACCACAGGATTGCAAGATCACATTAAGGTGAAAAACCTTGAATCATTTAGAACAGGATGTCTCAACCTCAGCACAGGTGACATTTTGAGCCAGATCATTCTTTGTTGTGGGAGCTTTCCTTTGTATTATCGAATATGTAGCAGCATCTCTGGCCTCTACCCACCAGATGCCAGTATCACACCCTCCCCAGGTGTGAGAACCGAAAATGTCTCCAGACATTGACAAATGTTCCCTGGGGAGCAAATTTTGGTCTAGGAGTCTCAAAACTTAGTACAGTGTGTCAGTTTCAAAAGAGTATATTCTGCAATACCAAGGAAGTTCCAGAAAAACTTCAGGCATTCCAAATAGCTGCTTTACACAAAACTTTCTTGGATGAAGTAAATGAAACCTTGTTACTGTAGATAGCTCATTCTTCCACATGTGCATGCTTAACACTTGTGATGATGAATCTGGGACAGGCTGGGACAGGAGCCAACAGTGACTGGGTTTTATAGTTTCGATGAATTACACCTCCTTTTAACCCTTCAGTGGACTAACCATCCCTGCCAGGCCAACCCTTTCTTCGCAAACCATCTTCCCCGACGCCTTCCACACAAGATGCCCTCCTGCGGGCCCTCACCTTTTGACACTGCCTCCCACCGCACTGGGGTCAACTCTCACCTAAGGGTTCCACCACCTTCCACCACCAAACCAGCCTGTCCCTGCCACATGCGCCCCGGGCCCCAGCGCTCATCCTGGCATCCCCTGCCCAGGCCCGCTCTTGACCCCTGACCCCGGCCTGACCCCGCCACCCCCCTCTCCGCCCCCAGGCAGGTACCTGAAGTAGTAGACATCGCTCTTGCCAGCACTTAGCCCAGATTTTCGGATCACTTCCTCCTTCTTCCATCCGGGGGGGAGGGCCGGGCAGTCCATCCTCTTCCCGCTCTCCGTGGCCCGGGGTCCCCTGGGCCCCGGCCCCGCGCTCCCCGACGGGAAAGGGACCGGCTCCCGCCGGGGGGCGCCGCCGCCACCGCTGCCGCCGCCGCCGCAGCCGCCGCCGTCGCCGCCAAGGCCGCTGCCGCCACTCGGGGGACGGCCGCGGCCCCGGCCCCGGCCCCGTCCCCGTCCCCGGCCACGGCCCCGGCCCCGGCCACGGCCACAGACGCCGCCGCCCCGGCCCGCCTGCTTCCACCGCCCCCGGCCACGGCCGCCGCCCCGAGCGCCTTCCCTGCGCACGCCGCTCACCGGGGACGGGGCGAGCGCGCTGCCCTGGCCCCCCTGCTCTATGGCGGAGTCGCCGCCAGCGCCGCTGCCGCCCGCCGCGCTCTCCCCCTCCTCCTGCTCCGGGCAGCAGCGGCCTCCCCCCGGGTGCGCGCGCATCCAGCCCCCTCCCCAGCCGGCGCTGCGCTTCTTCCGTAACCGAGCCCTTGGAATCCCGGAGACCCGCCCCGCCCGCAGCGCGGCGCGCGGGGGACGCGCGCAAGCATCATAGAGCGGGCGCGCACAGAGCGGCCCTCCTGCCCGGGGCGTGGCCCCGGCCACCGCCTCTTAGGTCCTCCAAGCGCTCTGGGCGGCCATCTTGTCTCCGCCTCCTCGGGGCCACGCCCCCTGCCGCGCTTTTCCGGCCCGGGCCCCCACTGGGCGCGCGGAGCCGGGAAGGTTGGCCGGGCTAGTCACCAGCTGGGGGTGTTATAGTGACTGTGGTCAGTTTGTTTCAAACGGGGTAACCTCCACCATTATGTGATTTTTACCTATTTTGCTTCCCAATTAATGAATAACAAGCAAAATAGATCTTATATTACATACTAACTCGGCTATTCATTTAAGGAGGTGATAGCCCCTTTTCCCGCCCCTCTGCACAAAGCTTGCAGGGGAGCTTATAATGAAGGAATGAAGCAAAGTGTCCCATTCGCTGAATACCAGTGCCCTCCTGAGCCTGGCTTCAGAGCCATTGACAGATTCTCCTGGAACTTTGTATGGAGGTAGGAAGGGAAATGATAACTTGGAATATGCCCATGTGTCAGATGGGGCTTACCTCTAGATTCTCCTTAGAATGATCAGAATCCCTAAATTCATCTAGAAATTTCCAGATGTCTTTGTCTAATACAAAAATCAGTGGCCTTTTATTTGGTAAATATTCCCTTATGTTGAAAGTCCAGCCTAACCTACTGTCACAGCCTTTAGGAAACTGTGGGATTCTTTTCGGTCTGCCAACTTGAATTTCAGAAATGCAATTTTCTGTAAGTTGTTGAACATTTATAGAAGTGTGCTATTGAAATTTAAGATAATATACTATGAAATGTTTGGAAGATTGAAAAATGTAAAGCACATGTTATCAGCCTGATGATAAGCTATCTTGGGTTTCTATGCTCATATGCCCTAAAAACTGAGGACCAAGTTTAACGTATAGAAAAAGTTGATTAATATAAAGCAACAAAAATCTAAAATTAATTTGGTTTATCTTTGCAGTATATGCAAACATTAACTCATACACACAAACTTATCCGTCTCTAAACCTGACCTTAGTCTTCTTTTAATGTCCTTTAGTTGAAAGACACTAATTTATGGTTTCCTACAAGAAATTTAGAAATGTGAATCTAAAAAATCATCAAGAAATGAGTTCTGAGGAGAGAGATCAGTACTGGAGACATTCATTTAGAAGTCGTCTCTGGGCCAGGCGCGGTGGCTCACGCCTGTAATCCCTGTAATCCCAGCACTTTGGGAGGCCGAGGCGGTCAGGAGTTATAGACCATCCTGGCTAACTAGGTGAAACCCCGTCTCCACTAAAAATGCAGAAAATTGGTCGGGCGTGGTGGCGGGCGTCTGTAGTCCCAGCTGCTCCGGAGACTGACGCAGGAGAATGGCGTGAACCCCGGAGGCGGAGCTTGCAGTGAGCTGAGATCACACCGCTGCACTCCAGCCTGGGCGACAGAGCGAGACTCTGTCTCAAAAAAAAAAAAAAAAGAAGTCATTTGTGGCCGGGGGCGGTGGCTCACTTCTGTAATCCCAGCACTTTGGGAGGCCGAGGCCAGCTGATCACGAGGTCTAGAGATAGAGACCATTCTGGCCAACATGGTCAAACTCTGACTCCATTAAAATACAAAAATTAGCTGGGCGTAGTGGCGTGCGCCTGTAATCCCAGCTACTCGGGAGGCTGAGGCAAGAGAATCGCTTGAACACAGGAGGCGAAGCTTGCAGTGAGCAGAGATTGCGCCACTGCACTCCAGCCTGGGCGACAGAGCGAGATTCCGTCTCAAATAAATAAATAAATAAATAAACAAACAAACAAACTCATTTGTGAAAGTGACAATTGAAGGAGGCCCTGCAAGTAAGTAAGTAAGCTCTCCAAGGAAGGACTTGCGTGGTTAATAATGAAAGAGGATCAAGAACTGAATCTTGAGGAATGCCAATACTTAAGGTTCCACTGAAGGAATAATGGAAAACAGTTTGTATGACATAAGAGAGTACTCTGATTTTCACACATAATTGAAAATAAAGGGTAAACATGAGCAAAAATCTCAGTAGAAACGGCAATTGAGACAGATAGTTGAGACAACAGATGGGAACAGGTATACTTTTGGAAAATTCTACCTTTTCATGCTGTGCTAATAAGGTTGTAGATCAAATGATATATTGGATATAAAAGCATGATTAAAGAAATAAATCACAGGATTTTCGGGTCATTATTTTGACTTCTACTACCAGATTCCATTTGCTAAATCCCAGAAGATGTAGCTTAATGTTCCCTCTGTTAAGAAAAATCTCATTTAGACATGTCAAAAGCTTTTTGGTTACACTTGAACTTTTCTGCTGTGATACCATACAGCAAAGTAAAAAAAAAAAAAAAAAAATTTTAATAAAAATAAATGCTCTTATTTATTCTCCCACTAAAAGAAAAAAAAATACTCCAATTAAGGCAACAATAAATTCCAAAGGGGCTAGATCTAAAAGTGTTAAGAATAGATGCTAAATACCTGAGAGACAGACCCCTTTGTTTCTCTTAAAATACTGGACAAATAATAAACCTTTTATAATTCTAGGAAAATGCATTTTCTATCACTCCTGCAGGAAGCATAGCAACGTTGTTTTTCTCACATAGTAAAGTTGTGACCAAATTTTCAATTTGGTCTCTCTTACAATGGAGAAGGCTTGCTAGCTTATCTCTTGGAGAAAGTGAAAGACAAAAGCAAGATAGGATTATGTATGAAATCTGGTCCACTAAATGAACAACAGAGATGTAACCACCTGTGATCTCTGCCTCCCAGGTATAAAGGCAGATGCTAAAACACCAACTGTCACCCCTAGAAGACTATTCTTTCTTTGATTTTTCCCTTTATTGTTTAGCAGGTAAAGCTGAATGAAGTTAAGCCATTAAAGAAAAAGTTGTGGCCAGGCGCAGTGGCTCACGCCTGTAATCCCAGCACTTTGGGAGGCTGAGGCAGGCGGATCACAAGGTCAGGAAATCGAGACCATCATGGCTAACACGGTGAAACTCCGTCTCTACTAAAAATACAAAAAAATTAGCTGGGCGTAGTGGCGGGCGCCTGTAGTCCCAGCTACTCAGGAGGCTGAGGCAGGAGAATGGCGTGAACCCAGGAGGTGGTGCTTGCAGTGAGCTGAGATCACACCACTGCACTCCAGCCTGGGCAACAGTCTCAAAAAAAAAATTAAGGAAAAGAAAAAGTTGTTTTAAAGAAAGGTGTTAATCTGGATTTTTATTTTGAAAATTAGAACAAATTCAGGTAATGAAACTTCGAAGAATATTAGGAGGTGAGACTGATTTTGAGAACTATATATTTTGTCAAATATATAACCTGTATTTAAATCTTTGAGTGTGATAAAATACCCAATAAAAGCTGGGGGGTTTTTTTGTTTGGTTGGTTGGTTGGTTTGATTTGGTTTTTGTTTTTCGGTTTTTCGTTTGATTGGTTGATTGGTTTATTGGTTTGTTGTTGTTGTTTTGGCCTCCTGTGTAACTGGTACCACAGGTACATGCCACCACACTCAGCTAATTAAGACAATTTTTTTTTTTTTTTTGTAGAGAGGGGAGTCTCCCCGTATTGCCCAGGCCGGTCTCAAACTCCTGGGCTCAAGCCATCCTCCTGCCCCACTTCCCAAAGCCCTAGGATTATGGGAGTGAGCCACCGCACCCAGCCAGAAAAACGTTTCAAATATTGGAAAACCTTACTTTTTCAAATGAGCATTTTTGCATCAAAGGGTAACAGGGACATTAGGGTTTTTTCCTCTTAGACTCCAAACAGTAAGGTCAGAATTTATCAAGACATTACATAGGAGTAAGGGCACAGCGGGAGGGGGGGACGGGGGTGGACATTTTCCAGCACTAATTAACAGGTTTTATGATTCGCTAGGTTGGCCCAACTACTGTTCTCACCTAATTCCCAGGCACAGCACGTCAGGAGGCCAAATGACACTTTCCAGTGCAAGTGCTTGTAGTATGAAGAGGGCAGAGATCACCTAGTGACCATCAAGCAGGCCATCCAGAGGCAAAACTCCTTATGTGAGAAATTTAGAAGTAATTAGACTCCCTATTATCTAAAGCTGGCATCTGGGTCCAGGCTTCTTTCCCAAAAACTTGTAAGTAACTAGAATTTCTACATGTCTCCCATGCATGCATGTCAAAACTTATCGTGCAACCCTTGCTGACATTAAGACACCAAAATGTCTAAAAATGTAATCATTTATCATGACCTAAGTGGTTAATATGGCCCAAATTCCCTTTAAGCTTCTGCTTTAAGGTTCATAAATATCCCTAAGGAAAATCCACTCAGTCCTCTCTTGCTGAGGCGCCCTGCTGTACTCTTCTGCACTGTTCTTTCTTTCTAATAAAACTTTCTTTTTTGAACCTATACTGTCTTCTGTAAATTCTTCTTACTACCCTGTGACCCGTGAGCCAACCAGTTTCCGATGCCAGGGCTCTGACACCTCACCTGGCATAATATAAAGTTTTGGTTTTTTTTTATGATCCACTTGGAAAGACTACAGAGGAATCTTGCACTGCATAGTTCAAACTAAAAAGAGAAGAGTTAATTACCTGAAAAGCAAGAGAAAACAAGAAGGGGTAAATTTTGAACAAACGGAAATCATTTAAGAAGTGTCTGGTATTTTTGAAATTTCTGTCAGTTGTTACATTTGTCATAAGTAAACGTTTAGGAATAAAGGATGGAGACATACTTATTTTATTTAACTCCCCCAAAATAAAAAAACAAAAAACAAAGCAGTGCAACCGGTAGAAAGAAAATGATCTTTAGGTTTTAGAGCCCTCGGATGCCAGCTAATATGCTGAACAGTGGTTTTTAACTTTAATTCTGGCTGCCAAACACCAGAATGCTAGGACATATGATCCATCAGAAATGAGAGCTGACTATGCTATGATTGCAGTTCACAAGTGAGGGAGGAGTAGTCACTGAGTAAATCAGAAAATACATCTCACCAAAAGAGACTTTGTACCTAAAATGGCTTTCCCAAGTCCTCACGCATACCTTACAAGAGGCAAGGCAAAGATGAGAACTCCAGTTTCCTGACTCCAAGTTTAGAGCTTTATCTGCTTTCACTGCCTGTTCCACCTTCAATGGCCTCTTCACTCTCACGCTTGCTGCTACTTCAAATTGGAAAAAGATTGTCTGTTTCCACCCACACTCTCACCCCAACCTTCCATTTGGCTAATTTCCACTTATCTCTTAGGTTTCACCTTAGACATCACTTCATCCAAGTTGCCTTTTCTAACCTCCTCAGAAACCCCACTGCTGATTCGGTGCCCCCCAGGTTGTATACCGTGCGCCACACTAGTATCATTTGGTACTTCCTCATCCATTTATTGTACTTTTTGAATTAGTTTTTTAATTGTCTTTTGTCCCCCACCAGCCCACAAGGCACTTTTCATATTCACCACTGCATTCTCCGTGCCTATTACTGGACTTGTCGGGCACATGGGAAGGGTTCGTTAGATACCTGATGAATACATTGAATTAATACTTTTTTTTTTTTTTTGAGACGGAGTTTTGCTCTTGTCACTGTCATGCTGGAGTGCAGTGGCATGATTTCAGCTCACAGCAACCTCCACTTCCTGGGTTCAAGAGATTCTCCTGCCTCAGGCTCCTGAGGAGCTGGGATTACAGGCACCTGCCATCATGCTCAGCTAATTTTTGTATTTTTAGTACAGACAGGGTTTCACTATGTTGGACAGGCTGGTCTCGAATTCCTGACCTTAGGTGACCCTTTTGTAAAAATTGTAAAGTCTTAAAATAATGAGCAGCATATTTCCTTCTCAGTGAAGTATAATCACATGGATTATATAAAAAAGAAATTCACAGTTCATCCAATCTTTGAAAATTTGAAAAAGTTTCCATGCCTAAGAGATATTTAACAATAAATTTTACTTTTTTGCATAAATGTGGCATACAAGCGCGATTTTGTTACTTGCATCTATTGTGTAGTGATAGTCAGGGCTTTTAAGGTATCCATCAACCATATAATATATATTGTACCCATTAAGTAATTTCTCAGCAACCACCCTCCCCCACCCATCACTCTTCCAAATCCCCATAGTCTATTATTCCACACTCTATGTCCATACCCACTTGTAAGTGAGAACAGTGATATTTGACTTTTTGTGTCTGGCTTGTTTTGCTTAAGGTAATGACCTCCAGTTCCATCTGCA
This sequence comes from Nomascus leucogenys, assembly GCF_006542625.1. NCBI lineage: Eukaryota > Metazoa > Chordata > Mammalia > Primates > Hylobatidae > Nomascus > Nomascus leucogenys. Next base: position 25,453,867 of record NC_044384.1, on the reverse strand, counting down.
TTGCTGCAAAAGACATGATTTCATTCTTATTTATGGCTGAATAGTATTCCATTGTATGTACATGCCACATTTTCTTCATCCAGTTATCTGTTGGTGAACACTTACATTGATTCCATATCTTTGCTATTGTGAATAGTGCTGCAATAAACATATGAGTATGGATATATTTTGGATATAATGATTTCTAATAATTTCTTTAACTTTGGGTAGATAAGCAGAATTTAACTTTATTTTAATTAAAAATGAGGCTTAAATTCATTTTATAAATATACTTGATTATAACAGTTATAATGTTTTATTTAGTCTCTTCTACATCAACTTTAACTTGAACTGTTCATTAGCTCCTCAAAAATATTGTAGATTATATATCATAAAAGATAATCACGAAATGACTACTTCTAAAAAACTATTTCTGAATTGAAATATTTATCTGCATTCATGTTTCCACTCATTTGACTTCAAATAATTTGACTCCTCCTAATAGTCTAAGTTATATATACTCACATGTGTCTCATGTCTTTTTATTTTGGAACCATCTTCAAAGTTGTCAGGGTATTTTCTTTATGGCTTTGCTCATTTCTAATGGGCCCCTAATCTGTAGTACTTTTGAGCATAGTTTAAAAACCTAATAGAGGGCTCATGATTTGGCCCAGTGACCTTGTTCTGAAACACTTTCAGACTTTGTATCCCAAATCGTTACCTACCTCAAGACTCCCCAACAAGTTAATCACAATTATACACCATTGTACACAATTGCTTCTCTCCAGGCAGCTGTTATTATTGCCTCATATCCTTCTACATATCTTGGAAGTCTGTCCTCTGGAGTGGGGGATTAGATCAATGGTGACCCAGCAACTTTCTCTGTCACCATCTGTGGCAGACACACTGGTTGGCAAAATCAAGCACCCATTAGCAATTTGAGTTTCCCTTGCCTACCTTCTCTATAGAAACTAGAAAGTATAAATACTCACTCTCCCAATCTTGCTTAGGCAAGAATAGGAGAGAAGCAAGAGTGACTGTGGGAAACCGTTTACTTCTTTATCAAAAAAAAACAAAAGAGAGAGACTGGGCATAGTGGCTCAGGCCTATAATCCCAGCACTTTGGGAGGCCGAAGTGGGTGGATCACTTGAGGTCAGGAGTTCAAGACCAGCCTGGCCCACATGGTGAAACCACGTATCTACTAAAAATACAAAAAATTAGCCAAGCATGGTGATGGGCGCCTGTAGTCCCAGCTACTCAAGAGGCTGAAGCAGGAGAATTGCTTGAACTTGGGAGATGGAGGTCGCAGGGAACCGAGATCGTGCCATTGCACTCCAGCCTAGGCAACAAGAGCAAAACTCCATCTCAAAAAATAAATAAATAAATAAAAGAAATAAAAAAGATATGATCGGCATCCCCCTTTTGCCCTTGTTCTTGCTGGAACTTGGGCGTGATTTCTGAAGCTGTGACAGCCGTCTGGCAACTATGAAGCAAAGAACACTAAGATAAAAGGCCAGCAGCCTAAGAATAGCAGAACCAGAAAATGGAGAGCTGAATGACATTATTGAGCAGCTGAACTGTCTTGCAACTGTTTATCTCCAGACTTTTTGTTATATGAGAAAGGCCATGTTTGATTAAACCACTGTTTAGTTTTTGGATACCTGCAGCAGAAAGCATTTTTTGCTGAAATAAAATTTCTTCCTTTAATGGATTGTTTAAATCTTGCTAAAATTCAGGCAGCTCCTAAGCTTGAGACCTCAGTGTAAGGGATTGCAAAGAGTAAAGGAAGAAGCCAGAGAGAAATATAAAGAGAGAGAGAGCAGGGGAAAGTGATTAGTAGGCTTTCCCCTAGTAGCAGCAGTCCAGGAGAAATCTCCCTTTCACACTCTGGTGGAAAGAAAGGCATTCCAAGGGGCCACTTCTACCTGGGCTCTAATTCCCTTGCTAGGCACAATGCAAGCTCCAGCTCCAGAAGGTATGGCCCAGTAAATTATCTTTGAACTTGACCATTTCATAGCAACTGTCCTCTTTTCTGAATACAGTAACAGGTATGGGGAAGAAGACCCTTGATCAGCGTTTCTCCAACTGACATCCACAGATAGACTCAGTTTGCCAATTCCCTACCACAAAATTTTAGCGTAAAATTTTCATTTCAATAATAATGTTTTTATTTTCTTTTAAGCACCAACATAAGCATACAACGGACTGTCTGCATAACTATCTGGTATCTGAGTCATGTTTCCTTATTTCACTGCCCCAGCTTGATCTAGTTGGTAATAAGCGGTGCTACTTTGAATGACATTGACTAATGATAAAGGAACAGATGCCAACATAATATGCAAATAATGAGTTTGTGCATATGAAGACTTCAGGGCACATTGAATGAAAGTTTTGTATTCATTCCATCAGAGAAAAGTGGTGGGAAAACTTAATCACCTGAAGAACACAGTGGCATCTATAGGCCAAAACCCAAAGTATCTGACTAGTGTCAATTTGTATCATCACTTTGGGATCAATAATTTGGTTTCTGGGAAAATAATAATCTACAATAGTGATTTGACTTGACTACTGTTTAATAATTTTACTTGTATTTAACTTATAAATTTATTCAATTTTTATAATTACGTAAGAGCCATAAGGTTAAAATGAGTTAAATGAGGTTAAAATGAGTTTTATGTTTTCACATATTTATGTAACATCAGAACAATAATATAACACAGGTTGGGTGTGGTGGTTCATGCCTGTAATTACAGCACTTTGGGAGGCCGAGGCAGGAGGATTGCTTCAGTTCAGGAACTCAAGACTCAAGACAAGCATGGGCAAAATAGTGCGACCTAGTCACTACTAAAAATAAAACAAAAAATTAGCCAGGCATGGTGGTGCCTGCCTGTTGTCCCAGCTACTCAGGAGGCTGAGGCTGGAGACTTGCTTGAGCCCAGGAGGTCAAGGCTGCAGTGACCTAAGATGGTGCCACTGAACTCCAGCCTGAGCAACAGAGTGAGACCCTGTCTCAAAATAATAGTAATTCGTATTGTTATTTAACTCAACACTGTGGAATAGAGTCCTCAGTAATTTTTTCCTTGAAAAAGAAATTTATATCCTTTTTCAATTTTGAGAAACAGTTCTCTAATTTTCAGTCTCACCATCAAATTCTTTCTTCCTATGTGATGAGATTTCTGAGAAATTAATAAATGTGTCTCTCATGACCCATCTTGAAATTCTCTCCTTGGCTTATGAGATACTATACCCTTCTGATTCTCCTTCTATTACTTTCCAGTTCTGTTTGGTATACCTTTTTTCTTGGATAATTCCTCAAATGATCTGTTCTCCCAGGTTCCATCTTTACGTGCCTTTCTGCTTGTTCTACCTGCTTTGCCTTGTCAATGTCACCTACTCACCAGCTTTAGCTACAGGAACTCACCCTTGCCCTCCAATGACAACATGGCTTGTGCAGCATCGGCAAGATCATCCTATATATGCTATAGATAACCCTATAGCAGTTTTCCAGATGAAAGATCACACTCATTGGCTACTTTTGAGGTCTTGAGGAGGTCCCAAATCTAGTACCCCTCTGTCCCTCCTCAGTAGTGAAACTAATTAAGAAACAAGAAAAGGAATGAGAAAATGACATCCAGAATAACTCCATCTTGAGGAAGTATCACTTAGAGGATGTGTGAAAGCTGAATGGGCTTGTCACTGAATTCCAAAATTTAATGGCCTAATCTACCTTGCTATAATTAGGCTTTCGACAGTCTCTCTCCATCCACTTCTTGAGGTCTGGCCTTTACTCTTACATTTTGTAACATGACCAAGAATAACCAAGAACAAATGTGCTAAGCAGGCAGGAAAATGCCAAAAAAGGAAGAAAAGAGAGGAAGGAGCTGAGCTACCAAGATCCTGTTCTTTCCAAATTCACCATTCACTCTGTCTCTTCAGGGGATTGGGGAAAGAGACCACAAGTGTGAAGAGAAGAAGAAGGAAAACAACAACAACAACAACAACAAAACACTGTTTAAAAACAGGAGTAGAAAGGTGACATTCCCCTTTAATAGTAATATCATTTGTGAGTGCCAAAAACTGTTTCCTTGTTGTTTCAAAATCATGTTACCCCATAAATATATATCTACTACAGACCCAGGACAATTTTAAAAGAAATTTAAAAAAATTATATGTTAAAGTGTTGGTATTTTTTCTCAGAAGTTTGGAAAATATTCAGATGAATTAATACTAAATTTAGAATACCAGACTATAAAATCTAAATGGTCCAAAAAGATAGAAGGACAAGATATTGCCGTATTATTTCAGTAAAGTAAAGCAAGTTTGGAGATTTCACTGGGACATATATTGTAAAGGTAGGGGTAGCACAAAAAAAAGTCAGTAATGTGATTTAAAAGAAATACAATTTTATTCAGGTCTAGTTTTTGCCTAACCTTGTTTTATCATGAAACAGTTAAGATAAGGAGATAATCTCTGAACATACTTCTTTTAAATGAGCCTTTTGTGACCACTGTGAGAATATATATATTTTCTTTGCCAAAGAACTATGACTTTAGAATATGTGTTATTTACTCTTCCAAGATACAGCTGAATTGGAGGGGGACTGGGTTGTGCAGATGGTACTTTTTGCATGTCCCTTGCTCAGATAATTGGATTGTAGAAATAAAAGAAATAATCAGGATGTCAAATTTTAACATTCCTTTTACTCATGGATACTTTGGCGTTGCTCTTATTTCCATAGGCAGAGGGCAGATGATTTTCAGCCCCATAGAAATAGCAGAATGTGCAGGCTACTAACTTCACTTCCTTGAACTAACATTATGATATCACCAGATTCTTCAGCACAACAGCCTGTTCTTAACTCACTTCCAAATGTTTTCTCTCACTATCATCTTGATCACTTCCAAATGTTTTCTCTCACTATCTTCTTGATCACTTCCAAATGTTTTCTCCCACTATCTTCTTGATCAGGCCATCCCATTCTTAGGTTCTTACTGTGCCTTCTCACTTTGTCTTAAACAGATAAAGTCCTTCAGCTGATTACATTTCAAATGCGTCAGCAGGTTGGCCAGAACACGTTGGCGTCTTCCTATCTTGTTTCTTCCATTTTTTTTTTATATAAAATAGATTTTTCTAGGAGGACACTATTTAACTTTTCAGCACATATCTCCAAGTTTTTTTTCTAGGTACGTAGAAGCCCTGCTTTCTGTATATTGTACTATTTTCTTATTCGTTCAAGACATTTTAAGGGTCTTTCCTGCCCGTATACGCAGAGCTTCCAAACAGCTTTCCTATGTTTTACTCACTAATATGGGCAGCCAGGATCTCCAGGCATTTGAAGAAAGCCTTTAACATGGAAAAACAGAGCAAGAAAAAAAAAAAAAAAACAGCGGAAAAAATAACTTTGGCAGAAACAGAAGCAACAAAGGGAACTGAAGAACCTTTTAAAAAATCTGATGATATAATATTATTCAGAGATTAACATACTCTGAAAATCCTTTAGGATGAACCAGACAATATTAGAAAAGAACAATTGGCCGGCCACGGTGGCTCACGCCTGTAATCCCAGCACTTTGGGAGGCCGAGGCAGGCTGATTACGAGGTCAGGAGATTGAGACCATCCTGGCTAACACGGTGAAACCCCGTCTCTACTAAAAATACAAAAAATTAGCTGGGCATGGTGGTGGACGCCTGTAGTCCCAGCTACTCGGGAGGCTGAGGCAGGAGAATGGCATGAACCCGGGAGGCGGAGCTTGCAGTGAGCCCAGATCATGCCGTTGCACTCCAGCCTGGGCGACAGACTGAGACTCAGTCTCAAAAACAAAACAGAACAAAACAAAAAAGAACAATTGGAGGATAAAGAAGAGCTCTTAGGAATGTAACTATAATAGCATAATTTTTTAAAAAATCAATAGAAATATTAGAAAATTGTTAAGAAAATCTCCCGGAAAAGGATGTTAAAAAAAAAAAGGAGGTCAAACAAGGAGGTCCAGAAACAAAACAGACGTTCCAGAAACAAATAACAGACATTACATAGAGAAATGATTTTTTTCTAATTAAAGAATTTTTCATGACATGAGTCCTCCAGATTGAAAGGCCCACTGAGAACCCAGCATAATGAAGAAAATGCAATCCCATGCCTACATGCAATGTCATGAAACTTCAGAACATCACAAATAAAGGCCATAAAAGCTTCAGAGATAAGAAAATTCGCATATAAAGGATTGACAGTAAGAATATCGTTGAAATTCTCAACAACACTGAAAGCTACAAGGCAAAGAAACAATGCATTTAAAAATTTGCTTTTAAATTATTTTCAAACTAGTATTCTATACCCAGTCAACAATCATCCTCAGAACTACAAGGCAGATCTCAAAAAATATGTTTCTCAAGCACCCTTCCCTAGAAAGTTGCTGGAGGATGTGTTCTACCAAAACAAAAGAGTAAACTAGATTTATAAAGATGGGGGATCCAGGCAAGAGGGAGTCCAGCACAAGAGAGAGGGAAAGGAACTCCAGGATGATGAGGAATGAAGCTCTTATCTGCACAACAGGCCTGAAGAGCAATATTCCAGGTTAAAGGAAGAGGACAGAGGTTACGGAAGGCACATCTCTAGTGGGGAAAAAAAGAGAATTGGTTATCTGTGCTGATGGCTATGTAGAAAATTATATTAAAAAGCTCTTGGAGCGTGTGGGGAAAAGATCAGTGATAGTTACATAGAATACTAAGAAAATTTTAAAAAGAGGTCATCATTGAACTTTGATGAAATTCTTTGATGAACTTCCTTGATGAAGGGAAAAAAGAAAAGAAATATAATCATGGTCATAATATAGTGATATTTTGTGGTATGTAACAGTGGTTAAGTGATTGAATCAAAAATTAGAAAGGTGAACCTACACTAGAGGAAGCAGCTAAAAAAGCAGAAATGTGTTACCTCTGGGGAGTGGGACTAAGAAATAAAGAGATGCAACAAGGTACTGCATATTTCCTTTATATACTTCTGTTCTTTAACTTTTTGAACCATGTACCTGTATTATTTTGAATAAAATTTGACAATTTTTAAAAATTGTAATGTGATTTTCTTTTGGTACCTTCACTTACAACCTAATGATATTAAGGTTAATTATCTCTTTTTCCTGAGTGGCTATTACATGCCAGCCTGTGTTAGACACTATGCATGCATTATGTTTAATCATCACAACACCATGCAAAGTAGATATTATTATCTTCAGTGTACAGATGAGAAAACTAAGGCGTTGAAAGATTAAATTACCCATCGCTGTTTACCCAAATGACAAATAATAAATTTGAAGTTGAGCCTAGGTCCATCTAGTTTTAAAACCTAGGCTCTTTCCATTACACATTGTGGGTAAGTACAACTATACCTTTGTTTATATGCAATTTTAATTTTTGTACGTTAACTAATTATTCCCTGTGTTCACTTTATGTACATTTGAGTCACTGTTGTTTGTGATGGCATTATTCCTTAAATCGACGTATTCAGCATGTAGCTTACTATCTTCTTCAGGCTCCTAGTATATAGTACTGGAGGACTCTTCCTGTTTTTCCTTTAGCTGACCTGAGGTTCAGAGATTGCTCTCGGCTGTAATTCTGAGCCAAAATAAATTTTTAGCACTGAGTGATAGCTCTGAACTGTTCATGGTGTTTACTGGCAAGTCTGATTGCTTGGTGAAGGGAGAATAAAAATATTTGTTAAAGAAGGAGAGTTGTGTCTAGAAAATCAGAGTCCCTGTAGGTTCAATGACTACAAAGCTGAATATTAGAGCAGCAGTCTTAGGAGAGACAGAGACGAAAGCTTGCTCTTTGAGTGAGAATTATGCCCTCATTCCTTCCCCTTACTCATCTCCTTCATCTATTAATCAGGGAGTTCTAATATTGGAGTTTCATGAAGATAAAAGTAAATAAAAAGATTAAAGCAATATCAAAGCATTTAATGAGAAATATTTTTTCTTTAAAAGACATATAAACAGAAATGTTTGCAAATGTTTCTAAACATGCCATTTGTCTAGAGTAAATACATAGGAAGATAACACTTCTTGGAATCTAGTGGCAATTTTTTAAAATTGCTCGAGCAATCCCCCAGCTTCAGCCTCCTGAGTAGCTGAGACCAGAGGCATGTGCCACCATGCCTGGCTAATTTCTATATTTTAAATTTTTCTGTAGAGACAGGAGTTTTGCTGTGTTGCCATAGCAAACTTCTGGCTTAAGCGATCCTGTTGCCCCAGCCTCTGAAAGTGCTGGAATTACAGACATGATCCACTACGCCTGGCATCAAACTAATTATAGAGAGAAATGGAGAATTAATAGATGTGTGAAAATATGAAAAGAGAAATTTGTTCTTATTTTAGCATATATCTTCTGCAAACTTTTCAAAGCCAAATCATAATCTATCACAAAGGAAACAAGTAATTAGTGAAACCACAAATTAAAAAATGATAAATTTTAGTTTTAAAAATGAATAAAAAATTATACGGTTGCCATATAGATGAGAAATAGTTTCACTAAACACTGTTATTTTTCTGAAGAAAAGGCTTTTAAAACTGCTTCATGGGAATTTTTTGAGGCGTTTCCCAAATGCATAATTTTTTTAAAGTCCAAGTTATAGCTTTTTGTATACTTTTCATTTTAAAGCAATCTCAAACTTCCGGAAAGATTGCAAGAACATCTGTTTCCTCACCATTTTAAAACAAAATTGCTAACATGACCTTCTATAACCCCAAATATTTTAATCTGTAATTCTTACAAATACATTCTCCTACTTAATAATGGCAATGTAACCATCAAAATAAAGAAATTAAAATTGATATATTACTATGATCCTCAGACAACATTCAAGTTCTGACAATTGTCTCAACGATATTTTTTGTTTTTGTTTTTGTTCGTTTGAGACAGAGTCTTGCTCTGTCACCCAGGCTGGTGTGCAGTGGCACGATCTCAGCTTACTGCAACCTCCGCCTCCCAGGTTTAAGCGATTCTCCTGCCTCAGCCTCCTGAGTAGCTGGGACTACAATGACGTGTCACTACACCCGGCTAATTTTTTTGTACTTTTAATGGAGACAGGGTTTCACCGTGTTAACCAGGATGATCTCGATCTTCTGACCTCGTCATGTGCCTGCCTCTGCCTCCCAAACTGCTGGGATTATAGGCGTGAGCCACTGCGTCCAGCCATACATCAACTTTTAATTTATTGGAGGTCATTTTATGCGGCTGGCTTAACTAATTTTTGCATAGAGCTTAGCAAGCAGTTTATTGTTTTCCTCAGGTTCTTAGTATAATATTGAAGGACTCTTCATATTGTATTTTTCTCTAACTGAGCTGCATTTCAGAGATTATGCTCAGCTATAATTCTGAGCTTAAAGAAATTTTAACACTGAATGACAACCCTGAACTGTTCTCAGTATTTATTTGCCTGGGAATAAACCATCTGTGTTAGTTTTCTTTTGCTAGATAACAAATTACCACAAATTTAGCCACTTAAAGCAACACACATTTGTTATTACACAATTTACATGGGTCAGGAGTGTGGAAATGGCTTCACTGGGTCCTCTACTAATGGTCTTGTCATGGGATCCTTGGGGCGTTGCTTTGCCAGCTGGAAACCTCTGTGGTTAGTGGAGCCTTTGCCCGAGTTTTGCTCTGGCCCGCTGGGCTTGTTCCACCCACTCGGCCTGGCAGGCTGCGCTCAGCTTCCACTACCGGCTTGGATCCCATGTCTGCCAAGGGTGAGCCAGGCACGGAGCAGCGAGGGGTTTGTGAGCAAGCGTGGAGGCTGGCCACTGCGCATAGCCAGGCATGCTGGCTGCAGTGGGGCGGGCAGCTCCAGGCCCAGCACAGGCACCGGCTCCCTGAGATGCTGCAGCTAGACCAGGTGTACCATAAGCAGCTTCCACAGCTGACACTGGGGAATGCAGTGGTGCCCAAAAGCTTGGAGACACTAGGAACCATGGATCCCTAAAGAGGGTGTCACAGCCCCGGCTTGGGGAGCGTCTAGGTCTGGGCTCCCTGAAGGGTTGCAGCTCTTCTCTGCTTCTCTCTTCTAGTCACCCTCAATGTGGCAAACAAGGGGCATGTTTTAGCCCTGTTTGTGTTACAGCTCTTTTAGCCCTGCCATTCAGCGGATCCTGAGCTCTTGTCCTGCATCCAGGAAGAATGAGGTATGCAGACAAGTGGAGGCTAATCAAGACAAAGAGGAGCTTTATTGAGTGATGGAACAGCTTAGAGGAGACCCATGGTGGGTAGCTCCTCTCCATAGCCAGGGTGTCCTGATGAGTGTTCAGCTCTCAGCAGAGAGGGTAGCCCCTCTTGGAAGCTGGTTGTCCCGTGTCTCTCTCCATCCTCACCTCAAGTCTGGCTGAGTGAGGTGGGGGTATGGGCCTCAGAGGGGAGGAAGTGTGTACTGATTGGTCTATGGGTGGCCATGGGCAGGCCCAGGGCAAAGCACCACAGGTTCCCACTCTGATCCCCGGGATGGGCAGCCTGGACCCCAGGCTTTCAGGCCCAATAGGCTTGAAGGTGGCGCTTCACCAGGGACCCACCCCCTTCCATCCAGGAGCCTGTCTGCCTCCTGCCATTGTTCATGATGCCCAGGCTGTTCATGCCAAGGGCCGCCTGCAGGCCAGTGCTGGGCTGTCCTCAGCACCCCCTTGGCCTCCCTCTCATGTTTGTCGGCACCCAAAGTCTGGAGGGGTCTGAGATGGCAGGAGGCTGCTGTGTCAGCACTGCCCCAAGCCTGTGCACACCCTGCCAGGCTGCAACAGCACTCGGGTTCAGCCCCAACTTTGCTTCAAGATTGGATTGGGCAATCGGAGTGGGAGCCAACAGTGGGGAGAAACCAGACAGCGGGAACAGGCACTTCCAAGCCTGCAGGGGAAGCGGGGGCTTCCTGGGCCCCCAAGAGTGCAGAGATCCCTGGGTCCACAGCCACAGCTTGGGTGGCTGCAGCTGTGCCTGGGAGGGTAGAGCTTCTGCCTGCTCCTGGCTCCCAAGAGCACAGGGGTACCTGGGTGGCAGCCGTGACTTGGGCAGCTGCAGTTGGGCCTGGGGAACTCCTGGCTCCCAAGAGAACAGGGGTGCTCAGGTCACAGAAGGCTTCAGCGGCTGCAGTCACACCTGGGGAGTTCCTGCCCCACCAACTCAGAAGGGGCGCAGCTTCCACTTGTCCCCGGCTCCAGCAGGCTCAGTGGAACCCCGCACAGCCCTGGGGTTCCTTCTCTTCATATTTTCCCCGCAGTGCGTTGGCCCCGGCCATCCCCACACAAATGAACCCAGTGCTTCCAGGGCTGGCCCTGTGAGTCCCGGCTGCGCCCTCAGCTGGGTGCTCGTGGGCTCCTGGGATGCAGCGGGTAGTGAGGTTGAGGCCACAGTGGAGGCTCCAGACCTGAGAGCAGGTCCTGCCCAGCCGTGCGAGGTAGGGGTGGCACATTTGGCTGCGTCGGAAATGCGGGGCACAGAGCACCCACCGCCACCACCGCTGCTCCCACAGCCACCCCTGCTGCCACTGCTCGTGCCTCCCTGCTGCAGCCAGCATGATGGTAGCAGCCGCTCCAGACGGCCTGCCGTTGCCATCAGTCTCATTTCTGAATATTATGCTCTTGGGTGTATTGAAGGTGTTGACAAGGGCTACAGTCTCATCTGAGGCTCAGACTCCTCTTCCAAGCACATGTGGTGGTTAGCACAGTTCATTCCTTGCAGCTACCAAACCCCCTTTTTTGAGCCAGGATCTCACTCTGTTACTGGGGCTGGAGTACAATAGCACGATCACAGCATACTGCAGCAACAACCTCCCCAGCACAGGAGATCCTTCTGCCTCAGCCTCCCGAGGAGCTGGGACTACAGGCACAGCCACCACATCCAGCTAATTTCTGTATTTTTTATAGAGACAGAGTCTCACTATGTTGCCAGGCTGGTTTCAAATTCCTGCACTCAAGCGATCCTCCTGCCTCAGCCTCCAAATGTTCTGGGATTACAAATGTGAGCCACTACATCCGGCCAGCTAGCTATAGAATTCTTGATGGTTTGTTTCTTCAAGACCCGCAGGAGAGCCTCTGACTTCCATCTGAATACCCTTTGTTGAAAGGGGTCATCTGATTAAATCAGGCCCACTAAGAATAATTTCCCTTTGATTAACATAAAGCCAACTAATCGGGGACCTTAATTACATCTGCAAAATTTCTTTACCTTTGTCAGCTGACATAACATAATCACAGGAGTGATAGCCCATCACTTTTGCCATATTCTGTTCGTTGAAAGTTATCTAAAGGTTCTGCTCACACTCAAAGGGGAGGGGAGTATACAAAATCTGTAGCTTTTCAGGGTCACACCTAAGATTCTGACCACCACAACTTTTCTGCCATCTGGATGAATATATTTAAAGTGTTTGTTTTTTGTTTTGTTTTCTTTTGTTTTTTTGAGACGGAGTTTCGTTCTTGTTGCACAGGCTGGAGTGCAGTGGCACGATCTCGGCTCACCGCAACCTCCACCTCCCTGGTTCAAGCGATTCTCCTGCCTCAGCCTCCCCAGTAGCTGGGATTACAGGCGCCCGCCATCACGCCCAGCTAATTTTTGTGTTTTTGGTAGAGACAGCATCCTGCCATGTTGGCCAGGCTGGTCTTGAACTCCTGACCTCGGGTGATCCACCCGCCTTGGCCTCCCAATGTGCTGGGGATTACAGGTGTGAGCCACTGAGCCTGGCCAAAGTTTTTGTATTGCTTTAATGGTTATTGACTGTTCTGACTTAGCTTTTTGTTTTTTCTCGTCAATTTTAATTTAGGTTTTTGCATGTCTGAACACATAAAATTGTACAACTAAAAACACTCTTAGAACATGTGGGTACCATTGTGAATTATCAGTAACAAGTAAATGTACAGCATATTGAATTGTGGTGTTTTCACATTAGATCATTTTGACATTTATTTTAAATTTTTGTGTTTCTTGCCTGAATTTTTTTATAAGGAATGAAATCAATTGTTAGATATCCTTAGTGATTCAATTTAGAGGCAAATATTTGTTGTCATCCTCTCTCAAGCTTCTGAATCAGTTTAATTGCAGAGTATACTCAGTTTTCAGCTGGCACTGGTGAAAAAAAAGAAAAAAAAGAGAAACAGCCACCACCATTTGGAACTTCTTGTTTGTGTGAATCTGGAATTTCACACAGACAAGGTATAGAAATGAATGCCGATGCTGATACATCACCAATCGTCATCCACAAACTCTCTTTGGGAAATCGTGTGGCCATTATTCTCTAGTTACATTATTTTTATTGATTATATAAGGATTAAAAAGTAAATACATAGTCATAAAATTATTCTGTTATGCACAGCAGGGGTGGTGATTGAGGTGGGTTTTTTTGTTGTTGTTGTTTGTTTTTTTAGACGGAGTCTTGCTGTGTCGCCCAGGCTGGAGTGCAGTGGCGTGATCTTGGCTCACTGCCACCTCTGCCTCCCGGGTTCACGCCATTCTCCTGCCTCAGCCTCCTGAGTAGCTGGGACTACAGGCACCCGCTACCATGCCTGGCTAATTTTTTTTTTGTATTTTTAGTAGAGACGGGGTTTCACCGTGTTAGCCAGGATGGCCTCAATCTCCTGACCTCGTGATCCGCCCGCCTTGGCCTCCCAAAGTGCTGGGTTTACAGGCGTGAGCCACCGCGCCCGGCCCGAGGTGGGTGTTTTGAGTGAGATTTTGGAGATTTTGCTTGACTAAAGGGTCTGTTGCTTGAAAAATATTTGAAAGCCACAAAACAATTTGAGCAATGATAGTAGTATATCGGGAAGCCTGGACCTGTAGCTGGTAAATGAATCTAAGAAATTCAGGAGCCTCATCAAGTAATAATTACATTCAATTCCTCCTTCGATTATAGCACTATTTTATAATTTGACCATATCTACCTAGTCTGATAACAGGACTACTGATGTCACCTCTTTAACCTATGGGTTTATTGAACCCACTTAGGATCACATTCATGTTCTCCTACAGTGACACATGGTAACCCATCTTGTGTGGCTGATTAAGCCATACATCTGAATAAATAACTCTCCTACCACCAAGAGCTGATTATATGCATTTTATCAGACAAGGTCTAGTCTTGACTGTCAGCTATAGTTTTAGTCAACTGTAGGCTGCAAGAGGTTCATGATACAATTTTCCAAACAGAGAAAACAGAGTAGATTCCTTGGTATATGCTTTTAACTGACAAAGATTCCTCCTCTGCAATGGGGCCAGGAAAGGACCTAAATTGAAAGATCCTGAAGTGCTAGCTTTTTCAATGTATCTTGTTGTTGTTGTTTTCAATTTTATTGAGGTATAATTGAAGTACACCAAGCCACACACATTTAAAGAGTACAATTTCATCAGTCTTAACATATATACATACCACAGTCAAGGTAACAAACGTTTTCATAAGCCTCAAGTTTCCTTTACCCCTTGGCAATCCTTCCTGCCTCCAACCCCTTCTCCAGAGAGCCACTGAGACTTCTGTAACCATTGATTAATTAGTATGTTCCAGACTTCTACATAAATGGCATTATACGGTACGTACTTTTTTTTTCTTTTTTGGCCTTTTTTCATTCAGCTACTTTTTTTCTTTCTTTCTTTCTTTTTTTTTTTTTTTTTTTTTTTTTTTTGAGACAGAGTCTCGCTCTGTCACCCAGGCTGGAGTGCAGTGGCGCGATCTCAGCTCACTGCAAGCTCCGCCTCCCGGGTTCACGCCATTCTCCTGCCTCAGCCTCTCCAAGTAGCTGGGACTACAGGCGCCCGCCACCATGCCCGGCTAATTTTTTGTATTTTCAGTAGAGACAGGGTTTCACCGTGGTCTTGATCTCCTGACCTCGTGATCCGCCCGCCTCGGCCTCCCAAAGTGCTGGGATTACAAGCGTGAGCCACTGCGCCCGGCCTTCTTTCTTTCTTTCTTTCTTTTTTTTTTTTTTTTTTTGAGATAGGGTCTTGCTCTTTCACCCAGGCTGGAGTGCAGTGGTGTGATCACAATTCACTGAAGCCTTGACATCACGGGATCAAGTGATCCTCCCACCTCAGCCGCCTGAGTAGTAGCTGGGACTACAGGTGAGTACCACCATGCCTGGCTAATTTTTTTTTTTTGTACAGATAGGGTCTCACTATGTTGCCGAGGCTGGTCTCCAACTCTAAATCCTGGACTCAAGCAGTCCTCCCACTTCAGCCTCCCGAGGTGCTGAGATTACAGGCATAAGCCACAATGCCAGCCTTCATTCAGCAACTTATTTTAAGATTTATCCATGTTGTGGTAAACAGTGAACATCAATACTCTGTTCCTTTTTATTGTTGAGTAGTAGTCAACTACATGGTTGCACCACAATATATCTATTCACGTATTGATGGACATTTGGATTGTTTTTGACTATTGCTAAGAAGCCTGCAATGAATATTTGCAGTCTTTATACAAGCATATGTTTTCATTTCTTTTGGGTAAATACCTAGAAGAGGAATGACACATAATAGATGTATATTGAACTTTTTAAGAAACTACGAACTACTTTCCACAGTCACTGCACCATTTTGCATTCCCACCAACAGTATCTAAGTGTTTTAGTTGCCCCATATCCTCATTTTCATGTGGTAGAGTCAGTTTTTTTTTTTTAAACAAACAAAAAAGAGAGTTGAGACTTTCCTGAGGCAGGAGAATCGCTTGAACCCAGGAGGCAGAGGTTGCAGTGAGCCAAGATCACGCCACTGCTCCAGCCTGGGAGAGAGGGAGACTCCATCTCACAAAAAAAAAAAAAAAAAAAGTTGAGCCTTTCAACGGGTGTGCTTTGGCATCTCATTGTGATTTTAAGTTACATTTTCCTGATGACTAGTAATGTTAAGCATCTTTTCAGGGCAGGTGTGGAATCCCAGCATCTTGGGAGGCCCCAAGGTGGGCAGATCACTTGATCCCAAGAGTTCGAGACCAGCCTGGCCCACAGGGCAAAACCCTGTCTCTACAAAATTTCAACCTAGAGAGGGGAGAGTTTTTAAACCCTTTTGCTCTTTATCATTTGAATAATGAAGAGTTCTGCTCTCCTCTTTCAGAGATGCTGTATTTACACACACACACACACACACTCTCTCTCTCTGTGTGTGTCTCTCCACAGCCCCACCCCCCATCTTTGTTCTTCCCCAAGGCAAGAACAGATGTTTACTTAATTAGTGAGAGGAGGAGAGTCTGACAATCATAAGGCTATATGTGGGGTTAATGGTGCTGTGGCCCAGCCTTTAGAATCCTTTCTGGGTTTCCTCCCCCAAGGCATTGTGGGCTCACTGTGCTTCAGGTTCTCATCAGTAAGCTGGCAGGTGTGTTCGGCCTCCTGCAGGCCCCGACAGGCCTTTGTTCTCTCAAAAGCAGCCTCTCACCCTGCCACTAAGTGGAAGAATCAGGTTTGCTGTTCACATGGGGCTCTTCATTTCCAATTCACCGTGGATAGAGCTATGAGAGATGTAGGAAGGAGACCTCAGGAGAAAACTTCTTTTTCCCCTCCATAACCACTTTTACTGCTAATAAAGTTGAGAACCAAAACATTTTTTACCTTCTTGGGTCTATTTCTGAGTTAGTAGAATCTAGAGGGAATTTTAACTATGGGCTTTGAGGTTAAAAAACAACAACAAAAATAAAACGCTGTGATTGACTTATGTAAACACGTGGCTGTTCTGTTCCCTCCGTGGCCGACTTGCTCAGCTCGGCGGAAATGCAGGTAATGGAGAACTCTGTTTGTTGTCCCACCTTCTTTGCAGATGCCTTCAAGATCAGACTCCCTCCTCTCTCCTCCAATACTTAAGTATTTAGATACCTTGTAAAAAGGCTGGGTGTTACACAGGCATTTGCTGAGACTTAAAAGAAACAGAGGAAAGCATCAGTAAAAGAAACAGTAAATTTCAAGGCAGAAAGGGCTGATTCAAAAGCATTAAATAGAGCTATAGTCTGATAACATGATGCTAACCTGAGAAGCTCAGGAATTTTTCCTTGAAGAATTGATAAAGGTGACTCAGGGAAAATACCAGAGCAGGTGTGAATGCCAACAAATCTGGTTTGTTTCAAAAGCAGATGACGTCTACTTTTATTTACTGAGTTGAAAACGCATATAATATTTTTATGGCATACATTTTCCCCTTAAAACTGTATATTCTTTGTGATCATGATCTTAGCAATAATAGTTTTGCCAACCACAGCCCCATTCAGGAACATAACCTCTACAATTGATGAAGGATTATCATGTTGCTTTTAAATTTGTGGGGGGCGGTGGGGTCAGGGAATCATTAAATATAAAAATAAAATAATTTAAATGTTCTGATTGAAAATCATAAGCTGGAGGCACATCTAAAATACCTGTGGGTGTTGGAAGAATACCCTCTTTGACATTATACAATTGTAAATTATATCAACATTATAAATTATATTGATTTGTTCCTGAAATTTTCTCCAGATATTTAAAAACAAATCAGTAAAAACTTCAAAATTGACTTTATCCTTCTAAAGTTTAAAATTTCATGACTGGCCGGGTGCAGTGGCTCACACCTGTAATCCCAGCACTTTGAGAGGCCTAGGTGGGTGGATCACCTGAGGTCAGGAGTTGGAGCCCAGCCTGGCCAACATGGCAAAACCCCATCTCTATTAAAAAATGTGAAAATTTGCTGGGCATGGTGGCACCCACCTGTAGTCACAGCTACTTGGGAGGCTGAGGCAGGAGAATGGCTTGAATCCAGGAGGTGGAGATTGCAGTAAGCCAAAATCACATCACTGCACTCTAGCCTGGGTGGCAGAGTTAGAGTCTGTCTCAGAAAAAAAAAAAAAAAAAATTCCGTGATTAGTTAGCTGGCTAGAGGTACAAACTCATATGAGGCCATCTGAGAATTCAATAATTTTTAGTGTTATCATAAATTTATTACCTATAAAAGTATCTATAAAATCCTGGATCTGGCCATTCAAACCCTCACTGACAGTAGGGTTAATCTGGTGTATGAGATTATGAAGATTCTATATCTGACAGACGTTTTGGAGGCCTTTTCAGTTCTATCATCTTAAGACAATTGCCCTGAACTTTGTAAACTGCAGTCTTTTCTCTGATTCAAATCTACTAATATCTCCTTATATAATTCTCGTGAATAAAAGCTTTGAATTAAATAGGGAATACAGTAAAAGACTTTTGCTATCAGAATAGTTCAAAAACCTTTTCAGATTTGTGGACTTCAAGTCTTGCCAGTCTTTTAACCTACTTATATTCAATCAGTGAGATCTGTTTGAATGGACTAAAGAGTAGTTCAACCCAACGTCAGAGAGTATTCTTCCAACACCTAACACTATAGATAAATTAATTTGTTGCCTATTTCATCTACAAGTTATGACAGCATCCTCTTCAATAATTGCAAGTCTAAATTTTCAGATCAATACTGAACTGGGTTTCAGGCATGACTATTCTGCTATTAACCTGTTTACTATTTTAACATCTTATAATGAAGTCAATTGTAAAAAGATAATATTATTGGCAGCTTTTATTGGCCATTTATTGACCTTGAATTAAAGGCTAATCTGTACAAGCTCAATATAGATCCTGGTTGTTGACACTTTTATAAAACCTGCACTTCAGTGGACAAGAATAATGTCCTGGCATATTTCAAATAATGTTAAATATAATTTGAAGCCACATACAATTCTTGTGTATTTTCTTTAAATCATCTAGCTTTTTCTAAATTTCATATTTATTTAAACTCTCTACAGTGGATGCTTAAAAAAATACTTGGCTCTTGTGTTTGTGTTCTTTATAACATCAAACCATGATATGGAGAGGATAAACATGAGCCACCAAGAAGTGGACTCTGCCTAGGAAGACAGTTTGCTGAAGTTAGAAAGTACTGGTCTAGGAACCAGAAAACCTGATTCTGCCCAAGAGTTAGAATTGTGAGCAAGTTCTTTCTGGTTTTTAGTTTCCTTATCTGTAAAATAATAACCCAATTCAATTGGATAATCTCTATGATCCCTTCCACATTCTGCATACTTGGATATCTACTGTTTCTAAATATTTTGGCATTTCTTATAAAGCCCTTTCACATTTATTATTTTTTCCTCACAGGAATTCCTGAAATAGATAAGGCAGAAGTTTAGAGGATAGATAGGTTGGGTATCATTTTAGATGTGGTAACTAAGGTTACGGGAGATTAAGTGTGATATGGTTTGGCTGTGTCGACACCCAAATCTCATCTTGAATTCCCACATGTTGCAGGAGGGACCTGGTGGGAGGTAACTGAATCATGGGGCAGGTCCTTCGCATGCTGTTCTTGTGATAATGAATAAGTCTCATGAGATCTGATGGTTTTAAAATGGTGAGTTTCCCTGCACAAGCTCTCTTCTCTTGTCTGCTGCTGTGTGAGACATTCTTTTCACCTTCTGCCATGATTGTGAGGCCCCCCCCAGCCACATGGAACTATAAGTCCCTTAAATCTCCCTTTCTTTTGTAAATTGTCCAGTCTTGGTTAAGTCTTTATCAGCCGTGTGAAAATGGACTAATACAAGGTGATTGGTAAAAATTACCTATCTGGAGCCTGGAGCAGTGGCTCACACCTGTAATCCCAGCACTTTGGGAGGCCAAGGTGGGCAGATCATGAGGTCAGGAGATTGAGACCATCCTGGCTAACACGGTGAAAACCCGTCTGTACTAAAAATACAAAATTAGCTGGGCATGGTGGCACATACCTGTAGTCCCAGCTACTTGGGAGGCTAAGGCAGGACAATCCCTTGAACCCGGGAGCTGGAGGTTGCAGTGAGCAGAGATTACACCACTGAACTCCAGCCTGGGTGACAGAGCGAGATTCAGCCTCAAAAAAAAAAAAAAAAAAAATTAACTGTCTGGTAAATAACAGGACTGGAACATAAACTCAGATGCTCTGATTCCAGCAAATTTCTACATAGGCCACAAAAACACACACAACAGGAAGTATAACTGCTTGGAATCATTAGTCATATGCATGAATTACTTCTAAAGGAAGTGATACTTCCTTTAACTACTGAAACTACACTACACTTAAACTCAAAGTTAATAATAGAAATAAAAGTAATAAAATAACCAGTGCCTTATTGTAATATGAATAGGAGGGTAATTACAATGGTTTGTAAAATAACAGCTGAGCTCTGAGGATTAGGTTTGAGGCTACAGTGTGGAGCACAGTTATGATTCAGTTATGGCTCCCCCCTTACCAGAAATGTACCGAAAATATACAGACGTGTTTGGAGAAGCAAAGCTATGAGGAAAGAGGAAAAATTGGGAAACCTTCATTACATAGCTAGGTGAAGATTAATGAGAAAACTAATGGCATAAAAACACTTGAAAAGGAATAGCATATGAGAAACATATCGTGTACCATGTTGGATAAAAGTAAGACTAGGAAAGGATATAAACTTGATGGTTAGATTGCAGTAAAAGCAAAGTTTGTGCCTACAGAATTACAGCTTTAAAAAGTGATAGGACACAAGAAGCACACACTGAAGTACTAAGGAATAAAGGACATGACATGCAAAATGTATTCTGAAATAGTTAAGAAAAAATAAGTAATTGTGTTTGTGTGTGTGCACGTGTGTGTGTCTCAAAATGTTAAAGAGTGATAAACCTGGGTAAAGGATACGTGATAGTTTTTTCCATTATTCTTAAAATTTTTCTGTAGGTCTGAATCGTTTCAAAATCAAATGTAAAAGAAAAAAGCACTGATAGGAGCACAGCCATTAAGCCATTTAGCAATGTCACAAGACTTTTAATAGAGCTGAGAAGAATTTCATGTAGTATTTCATACACAGATCAATGGACTTGAATTCTGGTTCACATTTGTCCTGTAAGTAGCTATGCAGTCTTGGACTATTCTTGGAAAAATTGGTTTTGGACTAGATCAGTGATTTAAAAACTCTTCTGTGGATTCTGGAAAAGTATTTTGGGCCCAAAAACAGCAAAGCAGGAAGTATGCCAGGCGTGCCTTCTATCCCTGTCCCCGTTTAACTGGAGAAGCATTCCTTTTTTTTTTTTTTTTTTTTACTTACTTTTTTTTTTGAAGTTCCCATTGTTTCAAAACATTTTTTTTTTCTCCCAAAGCCAGTGAACTAGATGACCTTTAAGGCTGATTTCAAGCATGAATTCACAGGCTTCAGTTGTTTGGGGGGAAACTGTGGTATATCAGACCCAAGGGCCAAATCCCCCAGCCATTGGCTCCTGTAGAAACTCTGAGCTAAGAGTGGTTTTTAAATTATTTAAATGGTTAGAAAAGAAAGAATACCTCGTGATTTGTGAAAATTCTATGAAATTTCAAATTTTAGTGTCCATAATGTTTGATTGAAACACTCCTATTTGTTTACATTTTGTCTCTATGACTGCTTTCACTTAAAACAGCAGAGTAGAATAGTTGTGATAAACATCAGAGACCTTATGCCCAGAAGCCCTGGACATTTATTATCTGGCCCTTATAGAAAATGGTTGCCAGTCTCTATGGTAGAAGTAATAGCCACTAAAACCAATAACCATTATAAATTATAAATTTTAGGACACTCAGTGATTTCTGTGCCAGATATTTAGACCAAAAAGAAAATTGTTCTCTTTTCTTTCTGAGACAGTGTCTTACTGTCTCCCAGGCTGGCGTGCAGTGGCATGATCACGGCTCACTGCAGCCTTGACCCCTAGGCTCAAGTGATCCTCCCACCTCAGCCTCCCCAGTAGCTGGGATCACTTGAGTGTGCCATCACACTCAGCTAATTTTTGTATTTTTTGTAGAGACAGATTTTTGCCATGTTTCCCAGGCTGGTCTTGAACTCCTGGGCTTAAGGGATCCTCCCACCTCAGCCTCCCAAAGTGCTGGAATTACAGGTGTGAGCCACTGCACTTGGCCATGATAATCCATTGATTTTAGTGAAAGAAACTTCTTCTTTCTTTATTTCCTCAATTTCAAGGCATGTCTCATTAATCCCGCTGAATCTATGTTATTGAAACAAAGGAGTATAAGCTTACCCTGCATAGTATTGTAAATGGCGGACAGTGAATTCAAAGACCTACCATGTGGAATTCTAACATACCCAGCTTGGTGTGTCAGTCTTTCAACATACAGATCTTTCTCCAAGAACTTAGGAACAATAAGTGAAAACACACCTTAAAACTTTCTATATGACCTGTGGAAAATGCAAGAGGTGTGTTATGGTTGAAGTGAAGCTATGGGCTTAGCTACAGACTATAGTGTAACCAGAAGCCTCTGAGGATGGGTGTTCACTGGTGTTAAAGGGAAAATAAAAAATAATATATATATATTTTTTTTTCTGAGCCGGAGTTTCACTCTTGTTGCCCAGGCTGGAGTGCAATGGCGCGATCTCTGCTCACAGCAACCTCTGCCTCCCGGTTTCAAGTGATTATCCTGCCTCAACCTCCCGAGTAGCTGGGATTACAGGCATGCGCCACCACACCTGGCTAATTTTGTATTTTTAGTAGAGACGGGGTTTCTCCATGTTGGTCAGGCTGGTCTCGAACTCCCGACCTCAGGTGAAGAATATTCTTATAGGGAATATATCAGTGATAGAACACTTACAATTACCAGATCTCAATAAATTCTGTTGGACAACAAACTCTTTAAGAAACACAACATCTGGGCGTGGTCGCTCATGCCTGTAATCCCAACACTTTGGGAGGCTGAGGCAGGCACTGAGGCTAGGGGTTTGAGACCAGCCTGGCCAACACGGTGAAACCTCCGTCTCTACTAAAAATACAAAAATTAGCCAGGCTTGGTGACATGCACCTGTAATACCAGCTGCTCAGGAGGCTGAGGCAGGGCAGGAGAATCGTTTGAGTCTGGGAGGCGGAGGTTGCAATGAGCCAAGATCACACCACTGCATTCCAGCCTATGCGACACAGCAAGACTCTGTATCAAAACAAAAAACAAAAAACAAAAAAAAAAGAAAAAGAAAAAGAAACTCAAGGCATTGGAGAAGTCTTTCTATGGCTAAAATATTTGTAAATCTGAGAGTGAGTCTATTTATTTTAAAAGCAATATTAAATTCATGTGACATTTTCATAAAATTAGCCCCAGCAAAAACATTAATTGCAACAGCAAGCCTTTCCCATTGTTCCCTCAGTGAACCCCCAAAATTCAAAATATAATCTTCATTTTCATTTGTCATACACTAACATGTGCCATACATCTTACAGGCAATTACTGAATATGTCTTGGATGCAGTAAGACAGGTTCTCCCTAATTCTCTGACTCCACAGGGTTCAATGATAAACTCTGGAAATGAAAAAAACTCAAAACCTTTTCACGAAGCCTTCCCCCAATTTTTATTCAAGCAGTAACAGGTTTAGTTATTAGCTGTAGGTCTCCCCTGCTAACAATTCCTATGGTAGTAAAAGCTGTGTAGGAAACTATTAGTAAAGCCCATATAAGAAGCCGTGAAACCAGGCTTAGAAAAGACTGAAAAATGAGTGTTGTCAGCTTCACGCCTGCAGCAGCGTGCGAGGGCAAAGGTCTGAGAGAGAAATCCTCAGTTACCTTTTGCAGTAGCCTGATTTCCAGCCCATGCATTTGTTTATTTATGAATGCCTTTCCTTCATGCAAGAGCTCAAAGTGTACCTGATGGACTTAAACCAACAGTAAGAAGCAGCGATGACAGACACTGAGTCCCAGCTGAGTTGAAATATTGGTACAAGAAACATAATGAGAAGGGAAGAATCTAGCATTTTCTGAACACTTAGTGACTAGGTCAGTGCCTCCCTCCGACTTTGATGTGCATGTGAATCATCCGGGGATTGTTTTAACAAGCATATTCTGATCCAGCAGGTCTGGGAAGAGACCTGAGATTCTGCATTTTTTTTTTTTGCAAGCTTTTAGCGACTGCTACCTGCTGGTTCCCAGACCACACTTTATCCACACAAATCCAGATCCTTCATATTTAATACTTACAATAAATTTGAGAGATAGATATTATCATCTTTTAAAACAGTCATTAAGAGAGAGGTTAAAGAATTCATAAATGGGGAAACATGAGGATTATCTAATAACAAAGTTCATATTCTTTCCAGTACCCTAATAACACCCCACAGGAGTAACTGATGCTTTATTGTATGTTACTGTTTTGAAATTTGAGACCAATGCCTCAAATATGCCTGATCACCAGTGACATTTGTCTAAAATTCAGATCTTCAAGCCCCTGCACAATCTATTTCACCATAATTTCTCGATGAGGTGCCTAAGAGAAGGTACTTTTAATGATAACTGATTGGTGATTCTTGGGACCAGGAATGTTTGGGAACTGATCATCTAGGTCACACTTTAGTTTTGAAAACTCCAGTAGGGAACATTGGTGTTCTGTGTTTATTAGAGAGCTTTGAGGGAACATTGTCTACTCAGGCAAAGAGGATATCAGAACCACTTTAATGCACATCAGCTCCACTGAGAAGGGCTGCTGGGTCAGATGGAGTGAAACTTGTTGGTTTCATGATGTAAGGGATAGGTTTAAACCTGTATCTTATAACAGGGTGCTAAAGTATAGGATCGAATTATGTCACTTTTAATTGTAAGGTGAAAGCAACAATAGCCACAAGGTTTAATTGCCCTCTTTATCAGGTAAATGATCTTTGTCACTCAATCCAATTATAGAGCATACGTATTGGAATAAAAGATCAGCTAGAAAATATTTCCCATATCCGAAGTCCATAATTAAATATTTTATTAGAAACTCTCAATGAGATCAGAGTAAGGGTAATTATTTATTTCTGCTTTGAAAGGATACCTTTCAGCCAAGGAGATTACCCATTAATTTTTTACTATGGTTCTGAATGGTAAATATAGGGCCAAGGAAGTAGACGTTTTCTTTTCTTTTTTTTGAAACGGAGTCTTGCTTTGTCACCCAGGCTGGAGTGCAGTGGTGTGATCTCGGCTCACTGCAACCTCCGCCTCCTGGGTTCAAGCGATTCTCCTGCCTCAGCCTCCCAAGTAGCTGGGACTACAGGTGTGCACCACCACACCTGACTAATTTTTGTATTTTTAGTAGAGATGGGGTTTCACTATGTTGGTCAGGCTGGTCTCGAACTCCTGACCTCGTGATCTGCCAGCCTCAGCCTCCCAAAGTGTTGGGGTTACAGGCGTGAGCCACCATCCAGGGCCAAAGTAGACTTTTGAAAGTAAACATTAAGAGTTACTTCTTTCAGATCATTGATGTTTTTTCTTGCTTAAACAAAATACATTTAGAGTACTATAGTTACACATTTTTCAAAGGCATTCTAGGATCTTGATACAATTAAGTCAATGTACTTACAAAATATATAATTTTTAGCTTAATATATTCTGTTGTTAACAGAACCTAATAATTCAATTAATTACTAGAAGACTTTGGGTTTTCTTGACTTTCTATATTTTGAAGAAAATATAATTACCTATGACTATGTTCAAATGAAATATCCTATTTTTTTCTTAAAATTAACAAGATATTTCAAGTAAGTCAAAAGACTTCTATATTGAAATCTCATTATGCCACAATTCACTAAGGGTAGAATTTCTTGCAGGGTAGGTCAACCAGTAAATAGTTAGACATTTAGAAACAGCCCAAACTGAGTTTGAAGCCTAGATCAGGCAAGTTACTTAATTTCTCTGAGCCTCCGTTTCATCTCTAAGGAAATGGGACATTTCATTGCTGGATTCTGTATTAGACTAGAGACAGTTTAATGGTCAAGCATGCGGTAGGTGATTAATGAGTTGTCACTATTATAAAATAGTGTATAATTGCTGAGCTGCCAAAAGGGCCTCCTTTTAATGATTGTAATTTACAGAGTAATCTCAAAGAATGAATCTCCCATAACCGGCTTAGCAAAATTCCTAAATATTTACTTCCCCCATTGGATCACAGTAAAGTCACATGATATCTACATTTAAGATATTTAAATTCAACTATATGCATTTGATAAGAAAAAAATGGAAAAAATCCCTCAATTTTAATTTATCTGGGAAAATCAGCCCAATATTTCTCTCAATGAGCAAATACTCTGGCATAAATATAAGAAATGTGAACCTTTTTTTCAATGGCCTCTCACAAGGATCAACATCTCAGTGTACAGAGCATAATTCTAGTATTTAAAAATATATATTTTTGTGCAAAATACTACTAAAGCACAAGCCAACTGCACTTTCTTTATCTGCTGCTCAAGTGAAGAAACAACGTTCTGCCTCAAAGCTGGAAGAAAATCTCAATTAGAACATTGAGAAATACTATGCCTCTCCCTGAAGTAACAACTTCCTGAAGAATTTTTCAATGTAATTTAAAAAATATTCTTATTTTGAAATAATTTTAGACTTACAGAAGTTGCAAAATAGTTGTCCAAATAGTTCAGAAAGTTGTTATCTACTCTCTACCCAGTTTCCCCTAAGGCTAACAACTTATATAACCATAGTATAATGATCAAAACCAGGAGATAAACATTGGAACAAAACTATTAACCAAACAACGGACCTTACTCACATTTTGCCAGTTTTTCCCCTAATGTCCCTTTTCTGCCCTGGAATCTGATCTAGGATCTCAACTTTGATTTATTTATTATATTTACTTAGTCTCCTCCAAACTGTTACAATTTCTCACTCTTTCTTTGTCTTTCATGACTTTGATCTGTGGTTCCATGAAGGTAAAGAAATGTGAGTCAAGTCAATAGTTTTTTCTTTAGTGTCTTAAGTATCAATTTTTCAGGTAATTCTTTATAAATCCAAACCCGGGATATTTTCTATGGTGGATTATTAATTAATTTGTCATTACACAAGTGAATGTAGCAAATGGCATTACCGACTTGAATTTAACTGCCCAAGTAACCAAAAAGAACAAACTCCTCTTATTCTTGAATAGTTGCTACCTTATAATAGGAACCATTTCAGACACTGGCAGAAGACTCTATAGCTAACGTTCCATTTATCTTATCCTCAGATGGACAGGAGATTCCTCGGCCTTCACAGTATTTGTGAATTCTGACGTCAGATACTCATTACCATTTCTTTCTTTCTTTTTTTTTTTTTGAGACAGAGTCTCACTCTGTCACCCAGGCTGGAATGCAGTGGCGCAATTTTGACTCACTGCAACTCTGCCTCCTGGGTTCAAACAATTCTCATGCCTCAGCCTCCTGAGTAGCTGGGATTATAATCGCGTGCCACCATGCCCGGCTAATTTTTGTATTTTTAGTGGAAATGGGGTTTCACCATGTTGGCCAGGCTAGTCTTGAATTCCTGGCCTCAAGTGATCTGCCCACCTTGGTCTCCCACAATGCTGGGATTGCAGACGTGAGCCACCGTGCCTGGCCTACCGTTGATTTCTTA
Organism: Nomascus leucogenys; assembly: GCF_006542625.1. Classification (NCBI taxonomy): domain Eukaryota; kingdom Metazoa; phylum Chordata; class Mammalia; order Primates; family Hylobatidae; genus Nomascus; species Nomascus leucogenys. Next base: position 25,426,563 of record NC_044384.1, on the reverse strand, counting down.
ATAATCTTCCTGGCATTTATTCAAAAGAAAAATAAGCCAAAGCTTATAGACAAGTAAGAATCATCTTACGTACAAAGTTTTTAAAGAAGTGATTATTTCAACAGCAGTAATTGTCTGTTTGGTACCAATCTGTTCAAAAATATTCTTCAATTATAAACACTACATAGGCATTAACTCTAATGATAGCATCGTTTAAAGATTTTAAAGCACGGTGACAGAAATGAAAAAGAATAATTGAGACCTAAGAGGTTTAAAAAAGTTTTAAACAATTCAAAGGATAGTAGTTATCAAATATATGTATGTTAGTAACATTAAAAGGCAGGGTTTATATTACACTTTTGAGTACTGCTAGGAATATATGAGTATTACTCTAGATAACTTTTTTTTTTTTGACTCACTCTGTTGCCCAGGCTGGAGTGCAATGGTGCAATCTTGGCTCACTGGAACCTTGACCTTCCCTAGCTCAGCTGAACCTCCCATCTCAGGACACCATTGCCTGCACTGCCCACCCCGCATCTGCCCGCCTACCCCAAAAGTGTTGAGAATACAAGCATGAGCCAGAGCCATGGCACCTGGCCTCAGGAAGACTTTCTATTTTAGTTTTTTCTTCTTATTTGTGAAGACTTGAAAAATCTATTGCGGTTTATTTAGATTCTGGTTTGTGATATTTTTAAATAAACTTTTTATTTTGGAATAAATTTATGTTTAGAGAATAGTTGCAAACATAATAAAGTGAGTTTTCATAAACCCCTTACCAGTTGCCCCTGTTGTTAACATTTTACATCACCATGCTGTTGCATTGGTCAAAACTAAGAAACTAACATGGCTGGATGCAGTGGTTCATACCTGTAATTCCAGGACTTTGGGAGGCTGGGGTAGGAGGCTCACTTGAGGTCAGGAGTTTGAGATCATGCTGGCCAACTAACAAGGCCACATCTCTAAAAAAATTATTTAAAAAAATAAAATTTAAGTAGAAACCAAAATTAATGTATTTCTATACACATCTTGTCTTTTATGACCTTGACACTTTTGATGAATATTGGTTAATTATTGGTTTTGTAGAATGCCTCTCAATTTTGATGTTTTCTTATGATTTGATTGAGATTATGCATTTTGGGCAAGAATTCCACAGAAGCAACGCTGTGCCCTTCCGATTACCTTTTATAAGGGATACATCCATGTGGTTATTTGGTTGTTAGTGACTGCAGATTTCTCCACTGTAAATTTACTATTCCTCTCTCTCTCTCTCTTTTTTTTTTTTTTTTTTTGAGACAGAGTCTTGCTCTGTCACCCAGGCTGGAGTACAGTGGTGCAATCTCTACTCCCTGCAACCTCTACCTCCTGGGTTCAAGCAATTCTTCTGCCTCTGCCTGCTAAGCAGCTGGGACTACATGTGCACACCACTGTGCCCGGTTAATTTATTGTGTTTTTAGTACAGATGGGTTTTCGCCATGTTGGCCAGGCTGGTCTCGAACTCCTGGCCTCAAGTGATCTACCTGCCTCGGCTTCCCAAAGTGCTGGGATCACAGGCATGAGCCACTGCGGCCGGCCCTATTCCTCTCCTTCTCCTTTTTTTTTTTTTTTTTTTTTGGCAGAGTTTCGCCCTTGTTGCCCAGGCTGGAGTGCAATGGCATAATCTCAGCTCACCACAACCTCTGCCTTCCGGGTTCAAGCGATTTTCCTGCCTCAGCCTCCCGAGTAGCTGGGATTACAGGCATGCACCACCACCCCAGCTAATTTTGTATTTTTAGTAGAGACAGGGTTTCTCCATGTTGGTCAGGCTGGTCTTGAACTCCCGACCTCAGGTGATCCACCCACCTCGGCCTCCCAAAGTGCTGGGATTGCAGGCGTGAGCCACTGCACCCAGCATATTCCTCTCCTTCTACACTCTATTCTTCAGCAACCAGTCACTATGTCTAGCCCACCAGCAAAAAGGGGGAGATTAGGAAATGGGGAGATTAGCCTTCCTACAGGAGGGCTTATCTACATATAGTGTTTGGAATTTGGTAAGGAAAATTTGTTATAACAGTCTTTTAAATCTGACATCATTCAGGTGTCCAATTTTTCCACTGATGTTGAAATAATATTTGTTGGCCAGGTGGGGTGGCTCACACCTGTAATCCCAGCACTTTGGGAGGCCGAGGCGGGCAGATCATAAGGTCAGGAGTTCAAGACCAGCCTGGCCAGCATGGTGAAACCCAGTCTCTACTAAAAAAATACAAAAAATTAGCCGGGCATGGTGGTATGCGCCTATAATCCCAGCTACTCGGGAGGCTGAGGCAGGAGAACTGCCTGAACCCAGGATGCGGAGGTTGCAGTGAGCAGAGATTACAAGACTGCACTCCAGCCTGGGCGACAGAATGAGACTCCATCTCAAAAAAAAAAAAAGAAAGAAATAATATTTATTTACCGCAAATATATTTTTGGCAGATTCTAATAATGTAAAAGGCATATAAGTTTTCCACCCTAATATGTTCTAATAGGAGAGAGAGACATTAAAAACAAGTAAGTTGTAAATAAGATAATTACATATTGGGATAAGTGTTATAAATGAAACTCAGTAAGATATGAGAGAATGTGGTAACTCTGGGGGAGGCCTTCTGAGTCAGTGCAGTTTGGAAAGGTCAGTCTGAGGTGTTGACATTTGAACAGAGAACTCAAAAGAGAACAAACCAGTTCTGTGAAAAACGTTCCAAACTCAGAATGATTTGAAGGCAGAAAATTGTCCTGTGATGGTTAATTCACGTGTCAACTTGACTGGGTCATGGTGGACCCAGATATTTGTTTAAACATTATTCTGGGAGTATCTTTGACGTGTTTGTAGATGAGCTTAATATTTGAATCAGCAGATGGAGTAAAACAGTTTTCCCTCCCCACTGTGGATGGGCATCGTCCAATCCATTGAAAACCTGAACAGAACAAAAAGGTTGAGTAAGGGAGAATTTGCACCCTCTATCTGACTGTCTTTGAGCTGGGACATCAGTCTTCGCCTGACGTTTTAGGCTTGGGCTGGAACTTACATCATCAGCTTTCCTGGTTCTCAGGCCTTCTGGTTCAGACTAGAACTATACCACTGGCTCTCCTGGGCCTCTGGGTATCCAACCCATAACTAATATGTGTCCCCAGAATAGAAAAGGGGCTAGAGGCCGGGCTTGGTGGCTCACGCCTGTAATCCTAGCACTTTGGGAGGCTGAGACAGGCAGATCACCTGAGGTCAGGAGTTTGAGACCAGCCTGGCCAACATGGCAAAACCCTGTCTGTACAAAAATTAGCCAAGCGTAGTGGTGCACGCCTGTATCCCAGCTATTTGGGAGGCTGAGGTAGGAGAATCACATGAACCCAGGTGGCAGAGGTTTCAGTGAACCAAGATCGTGCCACCGCACTCTAGCTGGGCTACAGAGCAAGACTCCATCTCAAAAAAAAAAAAAAAAAAGGTAAAAAGGGGGGGCTAGAGTAGCCCAAGTGTAGGAAAAGATGGTCACTTGCTATGATAAGTAGAGAAGAGATGGAGCCTGTTCCATCAGGGCCTTGAGGACCATGGCGAGCAAAGGGTTTGGTTTTTACTCTAGGTATTGTAGGAAGCCTTTGAAGGATTCTTGGCAGGAAAAGGAAATTAGATATTACATTTTTAAAAGATTATTCTGGCTGTCCTAAGGCTCACAGATTGTAAGAAGCAGATATTAGGAGCCCAGTACAGCAGGCCAAGCAAGAGATAACTGTATGCATGTGGGCGGGGGCTCGGGGGTGGGGGTAGTGTCAGTACAGACACAGAGTAGAGGGATTTGAGAGAACATTTGGAGGTAGACCCGACAGGCCTCATGTGTCATAATGCGCTTGTAAATAAAGCCTGCAAGTTTCAGTCACTGAGAGAAAGGCAACTACTTGATGTCATACAGAAAGTGCAAGCAGATTAACATAGATCAGGCACACTGTGCTAAATTTATAGACATCTAACTTTAATGTGATTTTTTAAGTACCTCATTTTTTGTTTGTTTTTGAAGAACAGAATCTCCCTCTGTTGCCTAGTTTGGAGTGCAGTGGCATGATCATAGCTCACTGTAGTCTGCACCTCCTAGGCTCAAGCAATCCTCCCACCTCAGACTCCTCAGGAGCTGGGACTACAGGCACACACCATCATGCTTGGCTAATTTTTAAAGTTTTGTAGAGATGGGATTTTGCTATGTTGCCTAGGCTGGCCTTGAACTCCTGCACTCAAGCAATCCTCCTTTCTTGACCTCCCAAAATGCTGGGATTACAGGCATGAGCCACTGCATCCAGCCAGTACCTCATTTTTTTTTAATTGAAAAAGTAATCTATGATTATGATGGAGAATTTGGAAAATATAACATTATTCTAGAATTTTAGGAGATTCAGTTTGTCTTAGGGAAGGGTGGGATCAAACTCATGAAGAAGGGCACAAAGGTATATGAACAAGAATGTTCACTGCAGCATTACTGGTAACAGCAAAAAATCAGAAGTAAGTGTTCATGATTATGGAATTGGTGAAACATTAAAAAGAATGCAGTAAATTTTTGTGCACAGAAAGGAAATGATGTTCAAGATATACTAGGTAAAAAAGTCTAATGCAAATAGTATACATAGTGTGATCCCACTCTTGTGAATTAGAATATTTTTCATTGTGTCTTCCTTATATTAATATATTATAAATAAAAGTCTGAAATGTATCAAATTTTGTTAGCAATGGTCACCTCAAGGTGGATTAGGAAGGATTTTAACTTTATGTCTTATACCTTTTTGTTTTAGTAGGATTTCTTAAACAATGGATATGAAGAAAAAAAATTTTAAGTAGACAAAGAAGCAGTAATTTTAGGATTAATAAGTACTTCAATGAAGTCTTTGAAGCAACACTAAGAAAAAGTCCTATAAGCATTACTTTTCTTTATAGAGAGTTTATATTAATCTCAAACCAGAAAAATGGAAATTATTAAGTTGAATTTGTTAGCATTTCCAAGATGAAGTTGAGACTGTCTTTATTCATGTTCTTCAAATTAACATTAAAAACAAATAAATGGACAGAAAGTTTTCTATGTCATTTATTTAGGCAATGCATCTTACAGTGGTTTTTGTGGTTTGGTAAATAAATACACAAATTTATTCGTGGAAAATACAAAAAAATTAGCGGTGCATGGTGGTGCACACCTGTAATCCCAGCTACTTGGGAGGCTGAGGCAGGAGAATTGCTTAAACCTGGGAGGTGGAGGTTGCAGTGAGCCGAGATCGTGCCACTGCACTCCAGCCTGCGTGACAGAGACTCTGTCTCGAAAAAAAAAAAACAAAAAACCACAACTTTCTTTTTGTCATGCTTTGTGAAAAAATGATTAAAGCATGGTTTCCTGAGCATCAAGATTATGGATTATTACTGATTATTTCCATTGTTTTCTTATGTCCTATGTTTTGCAGATTCTCTATAATAATGTATTACTTTTGCAATCAGAAAAAGAGGTACTTTACAAAATGTTTCATTAAAGTTAAATGTCTATAAACTTTTAAAAGAGTATACCTGATCTCCACTGATCTGCTTATACTTTCTACATGACACCACGTAGTTTCTTAATGTCAATGGCTGAACCTTGCAGACTTTATTTACAAACTAGGACCAAATGACTTGTATTGTGATCACATTGGTCTGCACCTCTCTCCATCCAAAATGACGAGGCTAGGTCCATTGAGCACACCCTGGCAAACAACATTTAAAATATCATTACTGAAATGACTATGCAGGCTTTTCATCAGACTTTTACAGCACCACAAAGAAAAGTCAGAGCAAGAAGGTGACTGTTAGAAAAACTCCAGTTTCTTACACCTTCTTTTAGCCCCAATCACATGGTGTGCAGTAGATACTTTTAGGTTACACAGAGTAAACCTGAAACTGCAGTCTACAGCTATGGTGTGCAATGTGATGGCGGAAAAAAAAAAAAAAAGGTTTCTTTGTGACAATTGAAATGTTCATGCAAAAGGTTTGAGACCTGTGGATGAAAGGTAAGTAAATACTGCAGGACATGTACATTGTACTACAGCCAGCATAGCATAATTATAGTTTGTTTTTAACCTTTTGAAGCCTGTGTTTTCTGGTTTTAGTCTCTTCGCCTTTCAAATTATTTCTGACTCATTAGCTTTTCACCCTAGGGGCAATTCATAAGCTCCATAAAAGTGTGGATATTTTTTCTTTTTCTTTTTTTTTTTTTTTTTGAGACAGTCTCTGTCGCTCAGGCTGGAGTACAGCGGCAGGACCGCTGCTCACTGCCAACTTCCACCTTCCGGGTTCAAGTGATTCTCCTGCCTCAGCCTCCTGAGTAGCTGGTATTATGGGCCATGCCCAGCTAATTTTTGGATTTGTAGTAGAGACGGGGTTTCACTGTGTTGGCCAGGCTGGTCTTGAACTCCTGACCTCAAGTGATCAGCCCACCTTGGCCTCCCAAAGTGCTGGGATTATAGGTGTGAGCCACCACGCCAAGCTGTGGATATTTTTCTTAAATTTCTTTTCCAGCAAATGCATTCCATTTGTTTTTTAGTATCAGAATGTAAATTCCCACAGTGAAAAGCAACTAAATAATACTTATTTTTGTCTTTTATACCCTCTTTTCTTTTCTTTTCTTTTGTGTGTGTGTGTTTCTTTTTTTTTTTTGAGACAGAGTCTCAGTCTGTTGCCCAGGCTGGAGTGCAGTGGTACAATCACAGCTCACTGCAGCCTCAACCTCCCAGGCTCAAGCATTCCTCCCACCTCAGCCTCCCTAGTAGCTGGGATTACAGCCATGTCCCACCAGGCCTGATTAATTTTTTTTTAATTACTTTTTTTTAGAGATGAAGTCTCACTATGCCAGTCTCAAACTCCTGGGATCAAGCCATCCTCCTGCCTTGGCCTCACAAAGTGTTGGGATTACAGGCATGAGCCACTAAACCTGGTCCTATTTATAATTAAAAGCACATAACTGAAGACCAATTCTTCATTACAACTGGAGACCCTAATCTGAAGAGGCTAGTTGGGGGCAAGGTGATGTAGACACTACTGGTATCCCAACCGTGGACCAATTGACACTTTGGGATGAATAATTCTTTGTCATAAAGGTTTGTCTTTGCACTGTAGGAGGTTCAGCAATATCCCTGGCCTCTACCCATTAGATGCCAGTAGCACAGAGCTCCAACACAGAGATGTGACCACCAAAAATATCTCCAGACACTGCCAAATATCCACTAGGGAACAAAATCATCTTGCTTGAGAACGATTGCATTAGGCCAAAGACCTCACAAAATCAAGTCCTCTGTGCCTTTGCCAATTCAAATTGCTCCTTTGACTCCATGGTCAACCTCTACCCACTTAGCCACCCACCAACATTCACTCAACAAACACCCTCACATTCTTCATATGAAAGACCTTGAACATTGTCTAGTGTTCTTCCTCTGAGCAGTATGTGGCCAATTTGGCTAAGAGGAGAGAAGTAACCACTGATGCCTATTTCTTACCCTCCACTGACATGGGAGTTCATGCTTATCCTTTTAAATGTATTTAAGTTCACAATGTGCTGACTTACTTTCTTTGTTTCTTTTTGGAGATGGAGTCTCACTCTGTTGCCCAGTCTGGAGTACAGTGGCATAATCATACATGACTGAAGCTTCAAACTCCTGGCTTCAAGCAATCCTCCTGCCTCAGCCTCCTGAGTAGCTGGGATTACAGATGTGAGCCACCGTGTTGGCATGTCTTGACTTCTGAAGCTCTAAAATGCCTCCAGCTTCTTTATCCACTAGCCATGCTCTGTAAATCCATGCTCCTCCACAAATTTTGTTTGACCACAATATTATTTAATTAACTATGTCTATTCTGCCTTGAAATTGTTTTCCTCATTTGGCACTTAAATATACAGTTATGACCCAAGCTCAAGACAGCTATTTCCTGAAGTTATTCTAGATTAGATCCTATTAATTAAAACTGGGAGTAGGGATTTTTAGAATCAAACCTCGAAATCCTTTTTTCCTAAAACATTCCAAAACAATGAGACACGTTAGCTTATATAAATTTTATTTTTGTGCCTCTTAATACCTTTGAGGGATGTTTATTCTCCCCACTGCAAGTCGTCTGGTGTTTGAAGCAGCGAGGAAAATGGTCAGAGCTAATTGATTTCCTCTATGGAGAAAACATTATTAACGAATTCTTCGCCGTGGAAAATTCTGAAAAGTGGATCTGCCGTTGCTAGACTCATAGCCTTGAGCAAGCATGTTAATCTCTCCTAGGCTGTTTCATCTTTGGTAAAATGAGGATGCTGACACCTACCCTCTAGGGCTATTATATTGAATGAAATAACCTATTTCAAGCTTTTAGCCCTGTGCTTGACATACAGGTGTTTTATGAGTGTCCTTTTCAGCGCTGCTTCTCTTCTTTGTTTCCAGCACTTGCTAAATAATTTCTGGGGTCCAGGGCAAAATGAAAATGTGGGGCTTCCTTGTTAAAAAATTAAGAATTTCAAGACAACAGCAGAATAGGAAATCAAGTGTTGAGCCCTATGTGACTGCCTACGTTACACACTCATAAAGCCAGCCCCGCTTGCTCCCCTAGGATTTCCAAGGGTCTACTTTTCTATCCTTCCACGAAATTAAAAGCCACTCTTCAAATTAAACAACGGACGGGGAAATCAATGCAACTAACTAAAGAGGGCTTGATTATGTGCACTGTTTTTTAACACTGTCTCACTTAAGCAACATGTTGAATGTTAGTGAGCCTAGGGCTCTTCTAGAGAGACCGTTTTCATCTGCCACAGTATTTTAGGGTTTATATCATTTTCTATCTGGAAGAATGAAAAGAAAAACAAACTTTGGTTGTCTGTTAGTAATCAGACCCCTGAATGTTGTCCAAGAAGCACTTAGTGGACAAAGAGACACTCAATTCAAAAGCTCCCTATGTAGGCTGGGTCACGGTGGCTCATGCCTGTAGTCCTAACACTTTGGGAGGCCAAGGCGGGCGGATCACTTGAGGTCAGGAGTTCGAAACCAGCCTGGCCAACATGGTGAAACCCTGTCTCTACTGAAAATACAAAAATTAGCTGGGTATGGTGGCACACACCTGTAATCACAGCTACTGAGGTGGCTGAGACAGGAGAATTGTTTGAACCCAGGAGGCAGAGGTTGCAGTGAGCCCAGATCGCACCACTGCACTCCAACCTGGAAGACAGACTGAGACTCTGTCTCAAAATAAATAAATAAATACATACATACATACATACATACATAAATACATAAAATGAAAAACCACCAAAAAACTATCTAGACTTATCAAACAGCATTCACAAAGATAGCAGCATAGCTCTCTGAATAGGTAATTTATAACCTAGATAGCATACTTTGAAAGAACTGGTCCAGATGTCTAAGAATTAAATATGCAAAGAGGAAGATTTTGTTTCCAAACCACTGAGACCCAGCTCTGCTTGTTATTCCTTTTTCTTTATGGATGCATCAACATATCCTTTAAAGCAGGGTCCCCAATCCCCAGGCCATGGATCAGAACCAGTCCCTGGCCTGTTAAGAACCATACCGCACAGCAGGAGGTGAGCAGCGGGCCCGGGAGTGCAGCTTCATCTGTATTTACAGCAACTCTCCATTGCTGGCAGGACTGCCTGAGCACTGCTTCTTGTCAGATCAGCAGCGGCATTAGATTCTCACAGGAGCCTGAACACTACTGTGAACTTGCATGCGAGGGATCTAGGTTGCATGCTTCTTATGAGAATCTAATGCCTGATGATCTATCACTGTCTCCCATCATCCCACATGGGACAGTCTAGTTGCAGGAAAACACGCTCAGGGCTCCCACTGATTCTACTTCATTATCTATTAAAATGTAATAATAATAGAAACAAAGTCCACAATAAATGTAATGCACTTGAATCATCCCCAAACCATTCCCCTCCCTTCTGTCTGTGGAAAAATTGTCTTCCATGAAACCAGCCCCTGGTGCCAAAAAGGTTGGGAATGGCTGCTTTAAAGGGTTTCTCAAGGTTCTAATATTTTATTTGATAAGAAGTAGAATCATATAAAAAACAAAATATATGTGTGAATTTGGGTATTTATACAGATATAGTGTATATACATATATACAGGCAGGGAGGAATTTCCAAATTTCCTCTATTGTAAAACATACACATACACACACCAACACACACGTGCACACATGGTATCCTAATAGAAGGCAAGGAGAACAGACATTTACTGAGCACTTCCTATGTGCCACATGTTTTATATACATTAGGATATTACAGCATATAGTAGCTTTTATCCATTCATTCAATCTCAATACTTTTTTTTTTTTTTAACAGTAGAGCAACTAAGGCTCACAGCAGTTATGTAACCGGCCCAAAGTCACACAGCATGATGGAGGGTCTGGATTGGAGATTTTGTCTGAATGCAACACTCATGTATCAAATCCTATTCAGTTTTGATGCTAAAAATTCTGTGGTTGAATTCGTCACAGTGTCTTTAAATAAAACAACAACAAACAAAACACAGCAAACCTTAACATAGTTGCTAATCATATGAGTTTACAAGGCCACCTGTCTCTTTACTATCAGTTACATTCTTTCCCACCCCATCACATTAATCACTCAGGTCTAGGGATTTGCAATTTTGCTAACAGCCGAACGGAACAAAGATAAAAAGCTAAAATTTGTGATGTGGGCCTCACTCCAAAGCCTTCAAGAAAAAAAAAAAGTTAGGCCAGGCGCAGTGTCTCATGCCTGTGATCCCAACACTTTGGGAGGCCTAGGAGGTGGATCACCTGAGGTCAGGAGTTCGAGACCAGCCTGACCAACATGGTGAAACCTCGTCTCTACTAAATACAAAAAAATTAGCTGGGCCTGATGGCGCATGCCTGTTAATCCCAGCTACTTGGGAGGCTGAGGCAGAAGAATCGCTTGAATCCCGGAGACAGAGGTTACAGTGAGCCGGTATTGCGTCACTGTTGCCCACTCCAGCCTGGGCAACAAGAGCGAAACTCTGTCTCAAAAAAAAAAAAAAAAAAAAAATAGCCACTTGTGCTTTCAATCTCTCCGCTTCCGGCCTCCACCCGGCGGGAAAAAAACTCCTGCACGTGGGCCTCCATGATTCCCTGGAGGGGAATCATGCGCGTCACTCTGGGCAACAGGCTGGTCGGCCACGACTGCGCAGGCGAGAGGTACGGAGCGGCTGGAGACTGTCGTCCCCCGGTTTCGCTGGAGACCAGGCGGAAGCGGCCGGAAGTAGCGCTGCGGTTGGCAGCGGCGGGATGGAGAAACTGGGGGTGGAGCCGGCGGAGGAAGGCGGCGGCGACGACGAGGAAGACGCCGAGGCCTGGGCCATGGAATTGACGGACGTGGGGGCGGCAGCCAGCTCGCAGGGTGCGCCGCAGCCAGAGGAGCCAGCGGCCTCCTTGGGTGTAAATGAGAAGGGTGGGGCAGGCGGACGCTCGGGGCGGCGGCCACTGGGGCGCGACCGTCCCCGCCCCACTCGGCTCCTCTAAGACAGGGCTGCTTCCCTCTGCCTTGTGTTACGCGGCGGGTACCTCTAGAGGAATGGTTTCACCCAGTAGGAGTAGGATGGGGCGCGTCCACACTACAAAGACGTATCAAGGGTGCATCTGCACCGTCCTTTCCTCTGTGAGGGGCGAGGGGGGGCGGGAATCCCTCAGCCACCCCGACGAAAATTGCAGAGGCTTCCGGGCCTTTTAACTTTGGAGAAGTTGAGGACCTTGTCGCTCATTTGGCAGAAGGTGGGACCCGGTTCTCAGTCCTGGCGGGAAGAGGTGGCTCAGAACCGAGGCGGAGTCAGGTCCGCTGTGGTCACGTCTCCGGTGACCCATTTCCAGCTCTGGTCTTTACCTTGTACTGCCCTGTACCTTGTACCGCCCACCTCAGGGCCTGGATGCAAAGGCATCGGTTCTCATTTCCTGCTGGTTTTCTTTCATTCATTTAGAGACAAGGTCTCCCTGCGGCCTCGAACCCCTGGGCTCAAGTGGTCCTCCGCCCCAGCCTCTCCCTTCCGAGTAGCTGGGACAGCAGGCACGTGCCACCACACCTGGCTAATTTTCAGAATTTTTTAGATCAGGTGTAGCTGTGTTGTCCGGGCTGGTCCCAAACTCCAGCCACAAGCGATCCTTTCACCTCAGCTTCGAAAGTGTTGGGATTACAGGAGTTAGCCATCGTTCCTGGCCTTTTAAATTTTGGCACAACTTTAGGTTTACCTGAAAGTTGCAGAGCTAGATCCCCCTAGTGTTAACATAAATTCAGTACATTTGTCAAAACTAGGAAATTAACATTGGTATAATACTATTAACCGAACTACACGCTTTATTCAGATTTTACCAGTTTTTCTGCTAATGTTCATTTTCTGTTCCAGGATCTCAACCAGAATATTGTATTGTATTTTGCCTGTCTTGTTTTTAGCCAGTGTTGAGAGGAGTCGCTTCTGTCATTCCCTCCCCCACAAATAATGACCTAACAACTTTTTAAAATCAAAGAACTATTCAGTCTTTCAATTTAGTGAATATTTATTGGTGGTCTGTTATGTCCTAGACACTGTTTTAGGCACTGGCGATTTAGCATTAAACCAGATAATCCTGCTGTCATGGGAGATAAAAATAGCCCACACTGGTACCCACTGGTTGTCTTTTGCCATTTTGTATTTCAGTTTTTGTTTGTTTGTTTTAAATGTAAGGGCATGCTGCTTAGAATGATTTTCAAGTTGTGTGAAAATCAACGTCATTTCAACTTTTCTGCCCCTTCTGGTTTACACTAAGAGCTACGATAAACTTCCAGGTGATAGTATTAGCTCTTGCATCATCCATTATTTATCACATTTTTTCCCTTCAAACTTATTACTATCCTGAGAAAAACGCAGTGCACAAAGAAACAGTGATTAAGAGGACTGAAGACCCTACTGTAAGTGGAGTTTCATGTCTTTGTGATTTTTCGATGCTTTCACACAATCCAGGAGAAAACTAATGTCACTCTGCATTCTTCCTTCACAGGTACCATGTTTTAAGGAACTGTCAGTTGCTCAGAGATAATAAGCAGCCTGAATTTCTTTTTATTTCTTTCCATATTGTGCAGAAGTTCATGATCAAGTGTTGCCCACACGAAATTCTTCATCCAGAGTCATAGTACATATGGATCTGGATTGCTTTTATGCACAAGTAGAAATGATCTCAAATCCAGAGCTAAAAGACAAACCTTTAGGTAACTGTACATTTATAATATTTTCAATTGCATAATGATTAGATTAGCAACTCATCATGCTCATTATATACTGATTTATTAACCTTCTTAAGAAAGATTTTGGAAGCACTTCTTACAGTGCTTTATAGCTGGTCATTTTTGCTTCACTACCAAGTGTAAATTTTACAAGCCTCATTTAATAAGTGGTGAATCTGAGAATAGTGTAGTCGGCAGAACAAATGAAGAGAAAGCAGAATAAATTTTACTTTTCTGTGCTGGTTAGTAGCTTAGTTTGCTGGTCAGATTTCTTTTTCTTAGTATTTGAAATTTTACAGGATTTGTTCTAAAAAACAACCTCTTATTACACTTTAGTGGAAGTGTTCATCTGTCCTCCCCTTTTGAAATTAACTCTTAAATTGTGTAACATCTAACAAACTAGTTGGATTTTGAACATAAACCTAAGTATTATTAAGACAGCAAACTTTCCATAAAAACATAATAAGCATCTTTTTAAATAAAAACCAAAATAAGTTTTATATTGGATATTTGTTGATATGCTGGCTTGTTTTATCATTTGTATTATTCATATTTTAAATTGAGAAAGATAAAGAGATTTTCTTTCATGCATGCAGGAAAGATTCCTCTTTTAGTGTAAGCATAAAGAGCATTTTTGGTTCACTTGCTGCTACCCTCTTGTGCCCACTTTGGCTTAATAAATCCCAATCCAGCCTAGCTGATTTACTGAAGAACAAAGGGATGACTAGTTTTTGCTATGCCAAGGGGAGTCTAAGATCTTAAAACTTTTCTAAGGGGGCCAAGGAGTTAGAATCAGGGAACCTAAGTTTTTTCTCCTGAAGGCATTTCTGAGTAGTAGCACTGTGTTACAAGATGTTCTGTAGATAATGCTCAATAAAAAAAAGTGTAATTAAGTACGAATGAATGATTATTGGGAAGTGAGGGATATGAATGCTCCACGTTTTTGGGGGAAAACTAAAGTAGTCTTTCATTTTGTTGTTGTTGTTGTTGTTGTTGAGATGGGGTCTCATTCTGTAGCCCAAGCTGGAGTGCAATGGTGCGATCTTGGCTCACTGCAAGCTTTGCCTCTGGGGCTCAGGTGATTCTCCTGCCTCAGCCTTCCAAGTAGCTGGGACTAGAGGTGTGTGCCACCACACTTGGTTAATTTTTTTGTATTTTTAGTAGAAACGGGGTTTCACCATGTTGCCCTGGGTGATCTCATATGCCTGAATTCAGGCGATCCACCTGCCTTGGCCTCCCAAAGTGCGGGGACTACAGACATGAGCCACCGTGCCCGACTCAGACTATTGTCTGGAAAAAAATCCTAGACAGATTTGATTTGTATCTTATCATTGAAGATTCCACAGAATATATTGATTTAGGTTCATTTTTATGAAATTTTAGAAATGTAATACACAGATTGCGTTTTGTATATGAATAATTGATCTATCGTCTAACTTGTAATTCTGTGTTATTCAGTGTTTTGTTATTTAATAATAACTTCCCTTCTTCAAGGAGACAAAACAACCAGAGATTAAAAGTGGGTTATGGAAAAATAATACATTGGTATATAATTCATAATTAGGCGATAGCTTGAAAACCTAATGTTTCTGCATTAGGAGATATGGAGGCTATGTTTTTTAATTGAGACAGGGCTTTTGATTCTTATCAAAACTGATTTTCTTACAACTTAGACAAATGTAATATGGAAATAATATCTTTAAATGTTTCTTCAATTATGCTTGGGTTTCTCATAAAATATTTTTTATAGGGGTTCAACAGAAATATTTGGTGGTTACCTGCAACTATGAAGCTAGGAAACTTGGAGTTAAGAAACTTATGAATGTCAGAGATGCAAAAGAAAAGTGTCCACAGCTGGTATTGGTTAATGGAGAAGACCTGACCCGCTACAGAGAAATGTCTTACAAGGTTACAGGTACAAATGATAAACAATGTACTTTTAGCATTAATTTTTATGTAGGATGCCTGTTCATTACATGAATTTTTTTAATAAATGTAAAATAACATAAGATGCTTTTTCCTAATAACTTCTTATTTTGGGCCTTGTCAACTTTAAAAATTATATAAAAGGATAATTGTATGCTATGAATAGTATTTTTAAGAAGATGTATAGTTGGAAGTAATTTTAACTCTGTTATTATTGATGTTTATATAACAGGGAAAAATGGAAAACAAAGTTTAAAAGTGAGAAAATGGGAAACTACTGTAAAAGATGCCAGGTCTTTAAAATTTTAAGTTTAAATGAATTATGAAGAAATATGTTGTTTTCTAATGCACTAATGATAATTGAAAGAGGCTTCTCTAACATTTGATCAACATAATTAAAAACTGATTTCTTATGAAATATTAATAAATATAATGGATATATTAATATTTTCTTAGGTTCTATATATATACTAAATATTACAATGTAGCTAAACTTTCCTATGCAAAGGTTTGGGTTTAAATCTTATAGTAAATTACAGGAAAAATGAAAATGAGTGTGCACTGGCACATTGCAAATATAGTAGGTCGGTGCAAAGTAATTGTGGCTTTCACAATTTTAATTGCAAAAACCGCAATTACTTAATATATAGTGTAAAAATGTATAATGATCAGCTTTGCAATTATTTGTCTTTTTTACTTTTTTTTGTTTTATCATAGCAATTTTCAGATGACTGGATTAAATGTCTATAATATACAAAGAGCTCTTAGAAATCAACAGGAAAAATAAACCTATTAAAAAAGGACAAAGGATATGAATAGGCAGTTGACAAGAAGAGCCTAACCCAGTGTCTAACAATTTTAGGGAAAAAATACTCAAATTCATTAGTGGCCAAGGAAATTTGAATTAGTAAGATATTTTGTATCTATCATACTTGCCCCAAATTAAAAGGAATGTGAGAAAAAAGTATCAAGAACACTTACTGAGTTTAAAGATGGATGTTCTTCAATCCAGTGATATCACTGCTGGGTGTTTATCGAATAGAAATAAAATCATAAGGCTGAGTATTGTGGCTCATACCTGTAATCCCAGCACTTTTGGAGCTGAGGTAGGAGGATTGCTTGAGCCTAGGAGCTCGAGGCTGCAGTGAGCCATGATTGTGTCACTGCATTCCAGCCTGCGTGCACATGACAGAGTGAGACTCTTGTCTCTTAAAAAAGAAAGAGAACTACAAGTACATAAAGACATATGTACAACAATGTTTATTGTAGCATCGTTTATGATTGTCAAAAGTATGGAAGGAAAAATGCCCATCAAGAGGAACAGCCAAATAAACTAAGACATCTGTATAATGGGTATTATATAGCCATTAAAAAGAATGCATTGGTGCAATACTATTTAACTGATGGAGATAGGCCTTGTTGAGTGAATAAAAGGCAAGGTACAAAATCATGTACCATGTTTTTCCAAATGTGTAAAATGATGGCCTAACTGCCTCCTCTCATATATATGTGTATGTCTATATATGAACAAGAAGAGAAACATGAGAGGGTATATTACAGGTTTTTAACTTTTGTTAACTTGTGGCGGAAAAGACGCAGTGCTGAAATGGGAGGAAAGAAGAAGGGATAGTGAAGCAGAAAAGACAAGATTATACTCCCAGATATCCCTTATTTTGTTATGCAAAATTGTGTGTGTCTTAAATATTAGAACTTTAGTTTTTAGAACTTTCCCTGTGGAGAAAAAATAAAAACTTGAGTTTCAGTGTACACAGAAGTGATTATATAATACATACAATTCTGTATCTTGCCTTTGAGCTTAGTGATCTTCCTTATCATTCACAGAGATCTTCCTCTTTAATGCCTGCACAGTATTTCATTGTATTTATTCCAAATTTATTTAACCAGTTCTTCAGGGATACGAAGACAGTATGTCCAACTTTATGCCTGTTGTTGCTACCTAATTAGTAATTGCACCTTCTTTCACTCAAAAAATGTCTTGTTTTGGATGATAAGTTATGTGGTTTCCCTGCATAGTGTTGGATTGTTAGGCTGTTACCAGATTTTTGCTCTTGGGCATTTTCATATAGAAATGTTGGCATACTTTTAAGGGGATTTCCATAAGGTAAGTTCCTAGAGGTGAATTGTTGGATCAAACATGATTTGCATTTAAAAGTTTGGGGTAATGTTACATGTTACACTTGAGATTGCCCCAACATATTGCTAGTATATATGAGAGTGTTAGGTGAAAAATCTTTGCCTGATAGACGAAGAAGAGTAAGTCATTGTTTTGATTTGCAGTTTTCCATGAGTAAGGTTGAGTATTTTTTCATATATTTTTGGTAATTTATGTATTTTTTTCTGTTAACGTATTCACTTGTGCCTGTTTTTAATTTGGGTTGTTCATCTTTTTCTAAGTACTAAGTACTTAATACTTTTTGTGTTTTGTATTTTTTGAAAAAAGTTTTTTTGAAAAAAGTTACTTTATCAATTTTTCTCACAGTATTTTTCTGAGTTGAAGTAGGAGCATAGCCAATTAGTCGTTTACTGTATTTATCTCTGACCTGTTTATAACCTTATTATTTATTTCATATTTTGATGCTACTGCATATATACCTTTCTTCAAGGTAGTTTTTTTTCTCTAATTACAAACTACTCTTTTGGGCCCTATATAATTATATGTTTAATAAATGTATCTTGCTTATGAAGTTGATACCAAGAAAGAGGTTAACTTCGGGAATGGAGGCTGGGCATGGTGGCTTATGCTTGTAATCCCAACACTTTGGGAGGCTGTGGTAGGGGATCATTTGAGGCCAGTGTGGGCAACATAACATAGCAAGACCCTGTCTCTACAAAAGTGAAAAAAACAAAAAAAAGTTAGCTGGTAGCATGTGCCTGTAGTCCCAGAGGCCGAGGTAGGAGGATTGCTTGGGCCCAGGAGGTCAAGGCTGTAGTGAGCTGTGGTGTGCTACTCCACTCCAGCCTGGGCAACAGAGTGAGACCCTGTCTCATTAAAACTATAGCAACAACAAAAACCTTCAGGAATGGGATAATTAGGGATTTGTCCTGTGACCTAAAATCAGTCAATATTTAGTGATCCACCAGCTTCGTGCATGACTCTGTATTTAGCTTGCTTTTCTATTTAGTACGTAAAGCCTTATCCTTTATTTTTCTTATGTAGTATTCTTTTGATAAACTCTTTTGTTTTCTGCATGTTACTTTGCATATCAGGTATATACTTTTGAAAATAAATTGCCAAAATTGATGAAGGAAATGCAAAACAATCATTTTCTATGATCAGACATATTGTCAGTCTATCCTGAAAGGAGGTAATAGTTTTCTCTAGGTAATAGTTTTCTCAGGAGTGATTTTTGGTGTTCACCATGTCACATTGTTACCTTTATTGGTTTCCCCTTACATTGTCAATGTTGACATCAACAAAACAAAAAAGCACTTTTGGTATTTGTGAAAAAACATGATCTATGTGGAATGAGATAGTCCTTTTATTTCTGAGCTTCAGATTATATGACCTTAAGAATCTATGCATTTTTGTATACTACGAGACTTGCATTTGTTTTCTCTTATCCAGCTGGTGTCAGTAGAAGGTGATGCAGAGAGAAGTGAAAAACTTTCTCAATGATTTTAAAGTTATTAGTCTCAATGTTAATATATGAAAATTGATAGTTTTTTTGAATTTATTTTGAATTTTGGTTCAGCTTAATCTAGTAAACATTTGACTTGAGGACTAGATATTGTGCTAGACGCTGGGCATTTGAATACCTGTAAGTTGTGGTTCATCTCTGCCTCTCTGTCCTAAGGAATATGCTTGGGAATGGCTAATAAATATACCGTGTTACAGTATATTTTGAAAGTTGACTCACTTTCTGTTTTATTCAGTAATAATTGGACATTTTAAATGTTATTTTGTTTTGCCTCTTTTAAACTCTTGGGGAAAATATAGCTAAAATATGCTATTACTTGTTTTTAACTTTCCTAAGCAGCCTATAGTTTATTCTTTGACACATTTCTTTAAGGTCACCAATTACTATAAGCATTGATATTTAATGTACTACAGATACAAAAATTATAGGTGTAGGAGATTGAGCTAAATATATTGCCATGAGTAACTGCCCTAGGAATGTCCTTTTTAGACTTTTTAGAAAATATTGCCTCTATTCAAGATGTGGTACAGAAAAAAAGTCAGTTAACTGAGGGCTTTATTAAAGATATTACGGAACTATCAATGTATACAAAACCTTTAACAATAAATTTGATAAATTTTTAAACACTAGATAGTTAAATTTATCCTAGTTATAACTTCATTTACATCTGTGCTCCAATATTATTTCAATTCAGAATTACTGGAAGAATTTAGTCCAGTTGTTGAGAGACTTGGATTTGATGAAAATTTTGTGGATCTAACAGAAATGGTTGAGAAGAGACTACAGCAGCTGCAAAGTGATGAACTTTCTGCGGTGACTGTGTCGGGTCATGTATACAATAATCAGTGTGAGTGGGTTCTTATTCATTCTACCTACTAACTAAAAGTACATACATTTCTTAATGTTCAGTGAGTTTGCTGTGTGATTCTGAAAGATTCATGACTTTTGTTGGAGGTATAGTTATATTTAGTCAGTAATCTGTCTAGGACAGCTAAAATTAGGTGCTGCTATTCCATAATAAGTATTAAGATTTTGATGACATGTAGCTCAATGCTCTGTGCACTTTTCATTTGCACAGAGCATTGTTCCTGTTCATCTGCACAGAGCATTCATCTGTGCAGAGTTTTCGTCTGACACAGTGCATCGATTCCCATTTTAGAAAGCCATACCTAGCTGGGCACAGTGGGGCGCCCCTGTAGTCCCAGCTATTTGGGAGACTGAGCTGAGAAGATTGCTTGAACCCAGGAGTTTGAGTCCAGCCTAGGCAACAGAGCAAGATCCCATCTCTTAAGGAAACAAAAAGCAATACCTCTTTAGGTCATTCTTAAGTTACAAGAATTGGCTTCTTAATATGCTTTTTGGAATAATTTTTTATTATTCTTAAACAATCTCTAAGCAGAGTTTTCAGGTAGGCTAGATTTGCCTTTGATGTGTCTTTTACATGTTCCCTTCGATTCCCGTGAGACCCTCATGTTGCTCTCTGAATTCCCAAGTTAGCACTTTTGGAATGTTGTCCAGGCCTGTCTGCCATGTGCTGGAATCTTCTCCAAGCTCCTATTTAATCTGTTCAAATAATCTTTTTCAAAGTTAGCAAGAAAGCAGAATGGTTTGTCTCCTTCATGTATTAAGATATGAATGACTGATGGTGTTTCCAGGGATATTTACATTTGAAAATAAGCTGCAGTAAGCACCAGTGAATATCTAATTAGGCTTTCAGACATCTTACGACTCTGCTGATGACTCCCTTATCATACCACATACAAGACAAGGTACTCTGCTGTTGTGTAAGACTTGTCTGACCCTTTTGCTCTTAAGCCTCCCCATGCATTTCCTCTTATCCTCTTTTTTGAGGACTAGACATTGGTCTACAGAATAGTTCTCCATAGAAGAAAAGCGGTAGAACCACAATTTCTAGAATACATGGAGCTTTTCATGTATCTTTTGTACTTGTGCTCATTTGTAACTTAAAAGGGCTAACTAGGAAGAATATTTCAAATATATTTCTATATAATTTTTAAGGCAAACTTGGATTTTATTGGTTAGAGTACATTATAGAGAGCTAGGTTTTATATCCAAAAAAGGAAATGTGGAATTATTGATTAATTCTTCCTCTTTCACACAGATTTTCTTAAAATTTTTTTCAAACCTACAGAAAAGTTGACAGAATAGTACAACAAATACTCATTATGTCCTTTCTTTTTTTTTTTTTTTGTTTTTGTTTTTTGAGACAGAGTCTCACTCCATTGCCTAGGCCGGAGTGCAGTGATGCGATCTCGGCTCACTGCAACCTCCACCTCCTGGGTTCAAGCCACTCTCCTGCTTCAGCCTCCCAGCTAGCTGGGACTACAGGCACGTGCCACTACACCCGGCTAATTTTTTTATTTTTAGTAGAGACGGGGTTTCACCATGTTGGCCAGGCTGGTCTTGAACTCAACCTCAAATGATCCGCTTGCCTTGGCCTCCCAAAGTGCTGGGATTACAAGCGTGAGCCACTGCTCCTGGCCCATTATGTCCTTTCTTGTAGATAAACCAGTTGTTATCATTTTGCCACATTTGCTTTCTCTTGTTCTCTCTATGGATTGCTTAGTTGGTTGATGAACTATTTGGAAGTAAATTGCAGACATCCCGACATTTCATCTCTAAATACTTTTAGTGTGAGTCTCTTTGAGGTTAGGATGGTTTCATGTAATTCCAACACTGTTTTACACCTAAAGCAAATTTATTTTTATAAAATTTTCTTACACTTTTCATAAAAGAGCTCTAAAACTGCATATAGGTCAGAGATTGTTTCTAGCAGCATATACAGCTAGTGCGTGGTTAAGATTTAGATCTTTAAAGTATAATGTTAGCTTTCTTGTTATATAATAATATTTTTATGCTTACTTATGGGCAAATATGAGTAAAAGTTTTGCTAATGTCAGTAGGAATTTTTTTATGAGATCAGTTTTCATAATGTGTTAATTATTAAGCACTCCCAGTATACAGTCACTATCACAGGCCCTTGGAATTTGCTTATTGAATTTGTTTACAGTATTCCTATGAAGCATGAAAGAGATTAGTCAAGTGGCTAATAGGGTGGCAGTGATCTCTTAGTCCATTTAGTGTTGCTTTAACAGAATACCTGAGACTGGGTAATTTATAAAGAAAAAATGGTTTATTTTGTTCATGATTCTTGTGACTGGAAAAGTCAAGGTTAGGCCTCTGGTGAGGGCCTCAGGCTGTTTCCACTCATGGTGGAAGGCACAGGGGAGCCAGTGTGTGCAGAGATCACATGGTGAGAGAGGAAGCAAGGGCTGGGGGAGGTTCCAGACTCTTTTAACAACCAGCTGTCTCTGGAACTAATACAGTGAGAAACTTACCCCTGAGGGAGGGCTTTAATCTGTTCTTGAGGGATCCACCCCTGTGATCCCAACACCTCCCATTTGATCCCACCTCCAACATTGGGGATCAAATTACAACGTGAGATTTGGAGGGGACAAACATCGCAACCGTACCAGGTGATGGTGGTGGTGGTGGTGGTGGTGGTGGTTGGATATAGACTAAGCCCTCTACCTTTTAAAAATTATTTTGTAAAAAAGAAAAAGGTTTTTCTTGTGACTTTGAATGACATTTGTTGTTTTTAAAGCTATAAACCTGCATGACATCTTGCACATCAGACTACTTGTTGGATCTCAGATTGCAGCAGAGATGCGGGAAGCCATGCATAATCATTTGGGGCTCACTGGCTGTGCTGGAGTGGCTTCTAATAAACTGTTGGCAAAATTAGTTTCTGGTGTCTTTAAACCAAATCAACAAACAGTCTTACTACCTGAAAGTTGTCAACATCTTATTCATAGTTTGAATCACATAAAGGAAATACCTGGTAAGACAAATATATTTGAAAAGTACATATACGTCTTATTGTATTTCTTTTAATTTAAAAAATTATAGATACAATGTAATTAATTCTTAGGTAGAGGTGTTTGTGAGTTTGTTTGCATGTGTATGTGTGTGTATACTTGGTTCCTGGAAAAAACTAAGAAAAACTGTAATGTTTTCTGAAGCAAATTTGGATTAAGAAATATGTGAAGGTACTTTTCTTATTTTATCTGCTTTTGTATGGTTAGAATATGGTCATGAAAGTTACAGCCTAGAAACATATGGTCCTTTATTTCCAGTCCCTGGGTCATACTCTTATATTGTACATTGCCTCTAGAGAGGGGAGTTCGTCTTTTACTAACTCTCTTTTGGGATTACATATAAAATATTAAGGCTACAATGGACTTTCCAAAACATCTAGGCCAAGGTCCTCATTTTAAAGATGAAGAAACTGATTTCCATGAGGAGTTCGGTTACCTATTTAGGTCATGGGGCAAGTTTGTATCTTTGAAGATTAAATACCCAAGTTTTTATAGGCCTTCGATATGTTGAACTACATTTCTGTGGTATTGCTAGGGAATAAGATGTTATAAAAGAGTTCTGTGGGCCGGGCGCGGTGGCTCACGCTTGTAATCCCAGCACTTTGGGAGGCCGAGGCGGGCGGATCACGAGGTCAGGAGATCGAGACCACGGTGAAACCCCGTCTCTACTAAAAATACAAAAAAAAATTAGCCGGGCGTGGTGGCGGGCGCCTGTAGTCCCAGCTACTCGGAGAGGCTGAGGCAGGAGAATGGCGTGAACCCGGGAGGCGGAGCTTGCAGTGAGCTGAGATTGCGCCACTGCACTCCAACCTGGGTGACAGAGCAAGACTCCGTCTCAAAAAAAAAAGAGTTCTGTGGAAGTGAATTTCTAATACCACTGAAACTTAGATGTGATACTTCACATTTTTAACTGATACTTATGTGATTCCAAAATGTATTATACACTGCCTTGCCTTCCTTAGTGTAATATAACTATAATTTGAAGTTTTTTTTGGATGACTTTGGTTCTGCATTCTGAACAACAATGTCAGGTTGTAATAAATTGAGGACTATATACTGGTGCAAAACATTCTTACTTGGCTTTACTTTTGAGTTCTTGTATCTTTTTTTTTTTTTTTTTTTAACAGGCTTTCCGCTTTCTCACTTATTGCCAAATTGCCAATCTTCTTTTATTTCTGCTATGAAAAATCTGTCACTCTCCTTTAATAATTCCCCCTACACAGCCGTCTCCTCCAACTTACTGCTTTTACTGTGCAAGAAAACCAGATAACTGTGGAATTATTATTTTTGAATGAAAAGAATAAGGAGACACTAAATGGCCTGTTTTCTCTTGTGAATAAAGTATGACTGAATTTTAGTGCAAGAACTTTGTGACAGTTTTGCTAGCAAGATTTTTTGTTTGTTTGCTTTCTGGCTCATAGTTGTATTCTGGATGGTAAATGTTAGATACGACTTATGGATAAATGTGTGGTGGTGCATATAGGAATCAGTTAGGTTACCTAATATGTACACTTAATTTATTTTAATTGCTCTAGTGGCAGCCTTTTTGTATATTAATAATAATCATGATTTCTGAGTATTTCTGAAATATTACAAAACAGGTGGTAAAATTTTTATTTTAGTAAGATAGCATTTATTGGCTGTCTCTGTATTCATTTTATTTTACTGCATTTTGTGAGGACTTCAAAGAGGTGCATATAATTCAGGAGCCCTGAGTGGAAGAACAGCAACCTAGTTTGCAATGGGGTTTGATCTTTGCAAAATACAGTAGTCCCCCATTATCTGCAGTTTCACTTTTCACAGTTTCTATTACCTGCAGTCAACTGTGGTCTGAAAATAATAAGATATTTTGAGAGAGAGAGGCAGAGACCACATTCACATAACTTGTATATTGTATATTGTTACAGTTCTATTTTGTTATTATTGTTAATCTCTTACTGTGCCTAATTTATAAATTAAACTTTATCATAGGTATGTATGTAATAGGAAAAACAGTACTGTATATATAGGGTTTGATACTGTCCATCGTTTCAGGCATCCACTGAAGGTCTTAGAATGTATCCCCTGTGGATAAGGGGGGACTACTGTATAAATTACAGAACTTAAAGATATGATTGATATATTTATAATATTTTAATTAGCTTTATTTTAAGGAGAAAAGCTATTTTAACATTGTTTGCATTTCTTTTTATTTAGGTATTGGCTATAAAACTGCCAAATGTCTTGAAGCGCTGGGTATCAATAGTGTGCATGATCTCCAAACCTTTTCACCCAAAATTTTAGAAAAAGAATTAGGAATTTCAGTTGCTCGTCGTATCCAGGAGCTCAGTTTTGGAGAGGATAACTCCCCTGTGATACCCTCAGGACCACCTCAGGTACATGATGATATTTATTTTAATTAAGTACTGGTTATCACATTATTTGAGATAAAGATTTCTAGTTTTAGTACCATGTTCTTACTGTTCTAGTTTGCTTAGTATGTGATCCCTTTCCTGTTAGAAGGCTGATTTATTATTAATAGATTGGATTAGTAAGTATTCTTAAATGGAATCTTAAGCATTGATATTTTGATATCTTAAGTTAGCTACTATGATTGAAGACAGTGCAACTTAATTTTAATAGCCTATAATGCATATATGAGGCAAAATATTTTAATCTTTTAAAAATCTTGTTTTCGGAGTAGTCCAGTGATTTAGCAAATGGGAAGGGTATAATCACCCAGTTAACATTGACTGATTTTTTTGCTATGGGACAAGCACTTTACTGAGTGCTTTAAATACATTAGTCCATTAAATCTTCACAACAAAGCATCAAGGTAGGTAGTACTGTTGTTTGTCCATTCCTTCTTACCTCTCTTCTTTCCTTCCTTCCTTCCTTCCTTCCTTCCATTCTCTCTCTCTCTCAAGATGAGGATACCGTACTTTAGAAAGGTTAAATAACTTGTCCAAGGATAAACTTAGATTCAAGTCCTAGGTGATTAAGAACTCTTGCCATAATCATACAGTAAAGCTTGGAGTTGGTACTAAAGCATTAGAGTTTTCTTAACTTTGAATTATTTTATATTAACTGTTTTATATTAACTGTTAATACAGTAATATTTTATATTAACTTTCTACTGAGTACAATAGCTTGCAGATAAAAAACAGTTAATATAAAAGTGAACTAAATGGCTCAAACGAAGGACAAGAGGTAAGTTAGTGAAGAATGTATTGAATATTTATTTGACTATACACTGATAATAATTAGATATAGTTATTTGAGTTTGCGCTAATCCTTATTTATGCTTCTTTGATAGTCCTTTAGTGAAGAAGATTCATTTAAAAAATGTTCATCTGAAGTTGAAGCTAAAAATAAGATTGAAGAACTACTTGCTAGTCTTTTAAACAGGTGATTTTCAATCCATTTTGCTAAGTCATCCTGTATATTCATTCTATATACGGTATGTGGAAAGAATATTTGATGTTCCATCTTGGAACTGACAGATTATCTGGAGACTAAACAATGTAAAAATAATTTATCATGGGATTTCTCTGCATTATAAACTATTGTAAAGATGGTAATGGGGCTCTTACCTAAATTGAATTCATTGGTCTTAATTCTGTTAACAGTGTGGTTATACTATGAATCTAAAGCTGCAGATAGTTACCTAAAGGGGTTTTACGGATATTTCTAACATTTCTAGACTTATTCTAGTCTTCAGGTGAGAAGAAGTTGTTTTAATTTTTCCCTGTGGCAATTGCAAAGCCTTTGCCCTCAAGCTAATAGTTACTTGTATTTCGTTAAGTTAGTACCATGCTAAATACAAATACATGCGAAATACAAAACCTGTGAAATTAACCATTTGTCTGTGTCTCTGCTAGTAGTTACTTGCATTTCATTAAGAAGAAAAAAATGCAAAGAGGAATAATACTGTCATAATTCTAAAACTCCTGATACAGGAACAGCTATATAAATTTGTGATTGTTGAGGATAGGAAATTATTAAAGTAACAGTAATGGAAGAAGCAGAAGAACCCTTGTATCTCTTTTGCCTCAGACTTTAAAATAAAATGGAGTCGAAGGAAAGAATGGCTAGCTGGGGCTATGTGTGAGCAGGGTGAGTGACTGCAGGTGTGTGCAGGGTTTCTGATCTGTATGTAAAGAGTATCAACTGGGGTTATATATATATGAGTAGCACAAGATAAACTGAAAAGGAAATTTAATTTTGTGGTGCTCCTTGTCATTATGCATGTATTTCTCAATATTTCGTATTCCACAGATGAGTATTATCTGTTTTCGTCCCATTTCTTTGTTTCTCCTTTTCTTGTTAGAAATTTCTCAAATTGTGGTTTCAGGTCTCTAACAGTTTAGAGTAGGTGTGCTTCTCTAATGATTCTAGGAGGACTAACTGTATTTAGAGAAAATGGTTTTTGGATGGTTCTAAGTCTGAGAAAACTGATGAAGTGTAATTTCCTCCAACTTTGCTGTCGTGTGCAACCTGGCACTCAAATGTCTTGAGCAGAGCCATGCAGCTCATTGTTGGCTGCATGCAGCTGGGGCTGGCTGTATGACTGGGCTCCAGTGATATGACTCAGGCTGGGCCTGCGAGTATGCTAGTGAAACTGGGTCATTTGCTTCAGCTAAATAGAAGACTACTCTGAAATGCCTAACCTTTGGAGACAGTTCTTCACATAGAAAAACCACAAGAAGTATAAGTTTTACAGCTTCTCTTATTTGAAGAGTCAACCCAGAAGTGAGACCAGGTGCTCTAAACCTGCAAAATACAAAACCTGTGAAATTAACCATTTATCTGTATCTCTGCTTGCTGGCTCCTTTTCTCCCACACCATGGGCCCTTATTTCAGTGACTGAATTATAACACCATCTAAGTGACTTGCAAAAAGCAAATTACAGGAGTGTGTGTGTGTGTATGTGTGTGTGTGTGTATTTGTGTATAATTAGTTTTGTTTTCTCTAGAGTATGTTATGATTAATACTATAGGTATGTAAGAAATGTAAAACCATATTATTTTTAATCCATCCTGTAGGCACTAGTTTAAGATTGCTTATGATACAGCCTTTTTCTAATGTGTCTTAATAAGCATATCATACTCTTTGAATTGCATAATTAATAGAACACGTTTAACTGGAAGATATTTAAACTAGTAACCATTTAAGGTATTTTATTATCCTAGTTAAGCAGCCATCGAGAAGTTTTGTCACAAAGCAATAAGAGACAGAAAAAAATTATTTACTACAGAACTATTTTATTTTTTATTTTTTTTGCAATAGGGTCTTGCTCTGTCACCCAGGCTGGATGGCAGTAGTGCAGTTACAGCTCACTGCAGCCTCAGCCTCCTGGGCTCAAGCAATCCTCCCACCTCAGCCGCCAGAGTAGCTGGGAAGGCACCTGCCATCAAGCCTAGCTAATTTTTAAATTTTTGTAGATGAGGTCTCGCTATGTTGCCCAGGCTGGTCTTGAACTCCTGGGCTCAAGTGATCCTCCCATCTCAACTTCCCAAAATGTTGGGATTACAGGTATGAGCCACCGTGCCTGGCCCAAAATTATTTTTTTCAGATCAGAATCTTCAAGTTGAGTGTGTTTAACTATGTGCAGTATTTGCATTTTATGTTTGAGATTTGGTTTTATATGCATTGCCATGTGTATAAAAAGGGAAATGTTATCCTTTGATGACATTTTTCCAGTACTTCTTAAGTGAATTTGTCATATCATTAAAACCTTTGTTTCAACACCAAAACCAAGACATTTGCATGAAACTCTTTTTAAAAATGCATATACACATATTGTATATTAATTATATACTAAATATAGCATATGATCTTTCAAGATATTGCTCTAATAAGCTATCATATAATGGTAATAGTGATTACTCTTTAACAAAAGTAATATCATTTTGTAAAAAAAAATCTTTTTTTGGTAATCTCGTTTTGTAAGAAAAAAGTTTTAAAAAAAGTTCTTTTGTTATTTTTCACTTACTTGCTTTTGTCAGTGAATGATTCAGTTTCTTAAATTTCCTGCTGATTTTAATTTGTTGCCTTTTGGTTAGGTGTGGTGGCTTACGTCTGTAATCCCAGCATTTTGGGAGGCTGAGGTGGGGGATCACCTGAGGTCAGGGGTTCGAGACCAGCTTGGCCAACATGGCAAAACCACCTCTCTACTAAAAATACAAAAATTAGCCAGGTGTGGTCACACATGCCTGTAGTCCCAGCTACTCAGGAGGCTGAGGCAGGAGAATTGCTTGAACCTGGGAGGTGAAGGTTGCAGTGAGCTGAGATTGTGCCACCGCACTCCAGCCTGAGTAACAGAGTGAGACTCCATCTCAAAAAGAAAAAAATTGATTGCTTTTAGTTTTGTTTTGGATTTGTATTATAAAACAGCTTCTTACGATTGTATCTTATATCTCTTCTATTTCTGACAGCACTCAATTCTGAGTGAGGCCTGAGAGCTTGACATCTAAACATTAAGAGTTTTAGTGCGTAGACTTTGCAATGATTGTTTGGATACTCAGGGACCTTTATTGCTTACTATTTTGTTATCTGCTATATGTATAATTGTTATATTTAACAAAATCTAGCACCTTTAGATAAATGAAGTGTTACATAATTTAAAAAGGTAATACTTTTCTAATTCTTTATTTCCACTTTCTCTCTATTTTTAGAGTATGCCAAGATGGAAGGAAGCCTCATACAGTGAGATTAATAATCCGTCGGTATTCCTCTGAGAAGCACTATGGTCGTGAGAGTCGTCAGTGCCCTATTCCTTCACATGTAATTCAGAAGCTAGGGACAGGTATGGACTAGTTTTCCAACAGTTTCATTAGCAGGTTGAACTCTTAAATAAGCCAACTTTGAACGAGAAATATGTTCCAAAAATGGAGGGTCTTCAAAGGGAATTAGCAAGCAATTAAATGCTTTTATTCTATCAGGAATTTTCACTGGAAAACATTGTTGTTTATTTATTTATTTATTTATTTATTGAGACAGGGTCTTCCTCTGCACCAAGGCTGAAGTGCAGTGGTGCTGTGATAGCTCACTGCAGCCTTTGTCTCCCAGGCTCAAACAATTCTTCTGCCCCAGCCTCCTGAGTAGCTGGGACAGTAGGTGCATGCTACCAGACCTGGCTAACTTTTTTGATATTTAGGATAGACAAGCCTCAAACTCCTGAGCTCAAGCAATCCTTCTGCCTCAGCCTCCGAAAGTGCTGGGATTACGGGCATGAGCCACTGCACCTGGCCTTGTTTTTAAATAGATAATTAAGAGTCATTTAAGAATGTTTTCCAAGTTCAAAGAGAACAAAACTGTGTTAACTATATAGCATGAGATAACTTCTTTATGGGCATTTAGATTGTTTCCATTTTGAAGAACATTTAAGTGCAAGTCATTGGATGGGCATATGCATATATTTTCATTTATCTTGGGTAGATTTCAAGGAGTGGAATTGCTGGATCATATGGTAACATGAACTGTTTAAGAAACTGCCAACTTTTTTCCAAAGTTCGTGTAATAATTTACATTTTCATCAACGATATTTGAAGGTTCCAGTTTTTCATATTTTCACCAATATTTGTATTATCAGTCTCTTTGATTATAGTTGTCCTAGCGGTATATAGTAGTGTGGTTTTTCTTTTATGGATAGTGTTTTGGTGTTATATGTAAAAATTCTTGGCCTAACTCAAAGGTCACAGATATTTTCTTCTGTTTTCTGTTAGAAGTTTTATAGTTTTTAAGCTTTATGTTTAGGTCCATTTTGAGTTAATTTTTTATGTGTGGTATGTGGTAAGGGTCTTCATTCTTTGCTTTGCATGTGGGTATCCAGTTGTTCCTGCATCATTTGTTGAAGACTATTCTTCACCCACTGAATTACCATGGCATCTTTGTCAAAAATTAATTGACCATAAATGTAAGAGTTTATTTCCTGACTTTCTTGTTTCATTGGTCTATATATGTTTATCCTTACACTGATTCCACCCTGTGTTGGTCTCTGCTGCTCTGTTTATTTTTCTGCAGTCTTTTTTTTCCGTTCTTTCTTACGAAGTGGATAATTTGTATTGAGCTGCCTTTAAGTTCTCTGATTCATCTATCATCTCATAACTGCTGTTGCCCCTGTAGTGATTTGTTGGTTTTGGTTACTGTACTTTTTAACTCTAGAATTTCTGTTTGTCTTTTGTTTGTATGTTTGGTTTTGTTTCTTTATCGAGATTCTCCCTTTTTTGTAGTCATTATATTTTACTTTAATTCTTTAAACATGGTTGTCTTTAATTCTTTGGACATATCTCTAATAATGAATTTGAAGTCTTTGCTAAGTCCACCTCAAAGTCAATTTATGTTAACTGCTTTTTCCGCCAAATATTTATCATACTTTCCTGTTTCTTTGCATGTTTTGAACTATTTTATTGAAAACTGAACCTCATAGATAATGTATTGTAGCAACTCTGGATTTAAAAGTTTTTCTTGTAGGGTTTTTTCTTTTTTCTTTCCTGTACTTTTTTTTAGGTAACTTGTCTGAATGTAATCTGCAGAATTTACTTCCCCTGTGTTGTGTAGCAACTGATTTCTCTGCTCAGTTTTTTTTTTTTTTTCCCATTCAAATTTTTAATACTGGCTTCTGGGAAGTTGCCCATGTCTGTATAGTTTGATGGTTAGCCAGTGATTGGCAAAGGTTTTGCCCAAACACTAGAGTCTGGAAGCTGTCTACCTCTGCCAGTGGATAAGTGTATGGGTTGGAGAGGGCTTAAAAAGTTTAGGCCATTTTCTCATACTGCCCAAAGTAATTTATAGGTTCAATGCTATCCCCATCAAGCTACCACTAACTTTCTTCACAGAATTGGAAAAAAATGCTTTAAATTGCATATGGAACCAAAAAAGAGCCCCTATAGCCAAGACAATTCTAAATAAAAAAAAGCTGGAGGCATCATGCTACCTGACTTTAAACTATACTACAAGGCTACAGTAACCAAAACAGCATGGTACTGGTACCAAAACACATATATAGACCAATGGAACAGAACAGAGCCCTCAGAAATAACACCATACATCTACAACCATCTGATCTTTGACAGACCTGACAAAAACAAGCAATGGGGAAAGGATTCCCTATATAATAAATGGTGCTGGGAAAAATGGCTAGCCATATGTAGAAAGTTGAAACTGGATCCCTTCCTTATATCTTATACAAAAGTTAACTCAAGATGGATTAAAGACTTAAATGTTAGACCCGAAATCATAAAAACCCTAGAAGAAATCCTAGGCAATAGCATTTAGTACATAAGCATGGGCAAAGACCTCATGACTAAAACACTAAAAGCAATGGCAACAAAAGCCAAAATTGACAGATGGGACCTAATTAAACTAAAGAGCTTCTGCACAGCAAAAGAAACTATCAGCAGAGTGAACAGGCAACCTACAGAATGGGAGAAAATTTTTGCAATCTACCCATCTGACAAAGGGCTAATATCCAGAATCTACAAAGAAGTTAAACAAATTTACAAGAAAAAAGCAACCCCATCAAAAAGTGGGCAAAGGATATGAACAGACACTTTTCAAAAGAAGACATTTATGCAGCCAACAGACATGAAAATGCTCATCATCACTGGTCATTAGAGAAATACGAATCAAAACCACAATGAGATACCAGCTCATGCGAGTTAGAATGGCGATCATTAAAAAGTCAGGAAACAACAGATGCTGGATAGGATGTGGAGAAATAGGAACACTTTTACATTGCTGGTGGGAGTGTAAATTAGTTCAACCATTGTAGAAGACAGTGTGGCGATTCCTCAAGGATCTAAAACTAGAAATACCATTTGACCCAGTGATCCCATTACTGGGTATATACCCAAAGGATTATAAATCATGCTACTATAAAGACACATGCACACGTATGTTTATTGTGGCACTATTCACAATAGCAAAGACTTGGAACCAACCCAAATGTCCATCAGTAATAGACTGGATAAAGAAAATGTGGCACATATACACCATGGAATACAATGCAGCCATAAAAAAGGATGAGTTCATGTCCTTTGCAAAGACGTGGATGAAGCTGGAAACCATCATTCTCAGCAAACTATCACAAGGATAGAAAACCAAACACCACATGTTCTCACTCATAAGTGGGAGTTGAACAATGAGGACACATGGACACAGGGAGGGGAACATCGGACACAGGGAGGGGAACATCAAACACCGGGGCCTATTGGGATGGAGGGCTGAGGGAGGGATAGCATTAGGAGAAATACCTAATGTAAATGAAGAGTTGATAGGTGTAGCAAACTAACATGGTACATGTATACCTATGTAACAAACCTGCACATTATGCACATGTGCCCCAGAACTTAAAGTATAAAAGAAAAAAAAATTAGGCCATTTTCAAGTTTTTCTTGAATTTTAATTTCTGCTAGGCCCTCTTTGTCTCCCCATGATGTGCATGTAGCCCTTTCAATAAGGAGTATATGGAGAGCTTGGGCCCTCTGTGGCCTTCCGTTTATTTGCATGTAGCCTCCTAGTCAACTAGGGTTGTAAGGGGAGCCTATGTAGTCCCTCTTTGGTTCTCTCATTTCCAAATCTCCTGGTGACATTTCTGGCTGGTCCACTGATCTGTCATTCACCCAAACCACGACTAAAGTTTCAGACTATCAGAGCTGTGGGATCTTCCCATTCGTTTCCTATCAAGTTTGCTCATTTTACTGGCAACACTGCTGAGTGTGGGCTTTTGCCCACTGCCTCAAATCAGGTCTGTCCCCTCTGGAAGTGAAAGTGCTGGCTTTTGCAGCCTTCACCCTGTACCAACTGAGCTATGTAAAGGGGCATTCGAACAGTCCCAGACAATGAAGCTGCTATCTCCTACTTTCTTAGCTAACATATAGCAGCTGTTCATAAATCAGTACTTCTCACTTTGTTTGCCTTTGGTTCATTTCCAGATTTCCACCAAAATGATTGTTTTTGACAGTGTTGTTCAGTTTTATAGTAGCTTTTTGAGAGAGGATTTTCTGACCATATCAGTGTAGTATATAACCAGAAATCCCATATTTCAAATCTTTTGAAAATTTTTAACCATTTAGTATTAACATTGAAATGTCTTAATTTGGTATATAATGTCAAGATGCCCAGTGATACTTATTTAGGATTTTAATTTCTTAAACTCAGCAATATAAAATATATTATGCTCTTAATAGTAATTATAATGTTTATTCTTAAACATTTTATTTAGGAAATTATGATGTGATGACCCCAATGGTTGATATACTTATGAAACTTTTTCGAAATATGGTGAATGTGAAGATGCCATTTCACCTTACCCTTCTAAGTGTGTGCTTCTGCAACCTTAAAGCACTAAATACTGCTAAGAAAGGGCTTATTGATTATTATTTAACGCCATCATTATCAACAACTTCACACTCTGGCAAGCACAGTTGTGTAAGTGCACTCTTTTTTGTTCAGTTTTCTAAGTATACTCTTACGGGATTTGTGTGGTTAAATTACAAATCTAAGTGCTTGTCTTTTTGATATAGTTTAGAGATTCTTTTGGGTGATATTGTTTAGGTGATTAACTTGTTTATAATACCTATCTTATGGTTTCTGGCCTTAAATATACTGTGATCTAAGAAGAAAACATAAGCATCAGTGGATAAAAGAGAGAACCATTATGGAGGTTCTCTATTTTGGAATTGTTAACACATTTTATAGTATATAAAAATATGATGGATTATCTCAGAAGTATTAAAATATTTTCAGATATTAGAAGTCACATCTTTTTGTCTTCTAGCTGACACATGAGCACATGAGCTATCAGTACCTTTCCCACGATTCTTTTGTTAACGTATTTACATTTTCTTGGTTTTGAAATAGTATTGAATTTTGATAGCAATATTGATAGATTTGACTACTGATTTTATAGTTGTAAAGTTAACAGTGTGGCAATAGAAAGGCAGAGGCCAGTCACATTTTCAGACGACTAAAACAACCCTTTTACTAATAGACAAACCACTATTTAGTAAATGTGGGTTGCCTTAAAAATAATTATTTTTTACTAAATTTTTCATGCCTATAATTAACTCAATTTAAAATACTTTTTTGTTTTTTTAGTCAGGATAATTTTAGTAACCTTTTCATTTTCATTTAAGTTTAAAGTGAGAACAGGATAGTGTATGGAAATAGTGAGTTAATACTCTCTTCAAATTACTTTTTTCTGTGACCCTTTTTATTCCATTTATTAAATTTTAAAAAGTGTTTTCTTTTTACATTTTAATTAATCTGTGAAATTGGAATTAAAAGTACTCATTTATAGTGGCATTAGAAAAGTAAATATAAGTGAAAGTACCTTGTATGTATTTGTCACACAGTAGGTATTCAATAAATAAAAGGGCCTGAATCTTTTCTACTCTTTTTACTTTTTTGGAGTTCATATTGTATGGATGTTTACGGAGTTATATTTGACTATGTTTATATTTTTATGGTGCTTAAAACTAAAGGAGACATTTAAATGAAAAACTATATAGAAAAATTATGCAAGTTAGAGTTGAAAGTGTCTTTAAATTTTTATTTTATATAAATATA
Source organism: Nomascus leucogenys (assembly GCF_006542625.1). NCBI lineage: Eukaryota > Metazoa > Chordata > Mammalia > Primates > Hylobatidae > Nomascus > Nomascus leucogenys. The sequence goes on along the minus strand of NC_044384.1, from coordinate 25,391,301 downwards.
AACTAGTACTATATCTTCATGGTGTTGGGTTTTGTTATAGGCTTTTTTTTTCTTTTTGTTAAAAGTTACCCTTTAGAATAGTAATTTTTGGAAAACTAGCCCTTGATGCTATATGTGTATGTTTTTTTGAAAAATACCCTTAGGTGAACTTGCTTTTTCTAGGTCGTCATTCTTTTATTTATAGAATTGAAAGTTTGGTTGCATGATTGTTACAATCTTCCCAGGTCTCCAAATGCATATTTACCTCTGTCTCAGTGCTATCTAGGAAGGAAACCTCTTCCTGGAATAGTGGGTAAAGATTCACACGATAGTGTGACTAATTGTGGTAGTAGATCTCTGGTTGTTTGGAACTGGCCACAAAGAGTTGTATTTGTTGAGTAGGTTAGAAACATGTCAGATAATAGCTACAGGCACACAGCAGCAGCAGCGATATTTAAAAGATACCAGATATCTAAATTAGTCTGTTATTCTTGTGTTCTAGAAAATGAAAGACACTCATACGGAAGATTTTCCCAAAGACAAAGAAATAAACCGGGATTTCCTACCAAGTGGAAGAATTGAAAGTACAAGAACTAGGGAGTCTCCACTAGATACCACAAATTTTTCTAAAGAAAAAGACATTAATGAATTCCCACTGTGTTCACTTCCTGAAGGTGTTGACCAAGAAGTCTTTAAGCAGCTTCCAGTAGATATTCAAGAAGAAATCCTTTCTGGAAAATCTAGGGAAAAATTTCAAGGGAAAGGAAGTGTGAGTCGTCCATTACATGCCTCTAGAGGAGTATTATCTTTCTTTTCTAAAAAACAAATGCAAGATATTCCCATAAATCCTAGAGATCATTTATCCAGTAGCAAACAGGTATCCTCTGTATCTCCTTGTGAACCAGGAACATCAGGCTTAAATAGCAGTAGTTCTTCTTACATGTCTAGCCAAAAGGATTATTCATATTATTTAGATAATAGATTAAAAGATGAACGAATGAGTCAAGGACCTAAAGAACCTCAAGGATTCCACTTTACAAATTCAAACCCTGCTGTGTCTGCTTTTCATTCATTTCCAAACTTGGAGAGTGAGCAACTTTTCTCCAAAAACCGCACTACAGATAGCCATAAGCAAACAGTAGCAACAGACTCTCATGAAGCACTTACAGAAAATAGAGAGCCAGATTCTGTTGATGAGAAAATTACTTTCCCTTCTGACATTGATCCTCAAGTTTTTTATGAACTACCAGAAGCAGTACAAAAGGAACTGCTGGCAGAGTGGAAGAGAACAGGATCAGATTTCCACATTGGACATAAATAAGCATATTCAGCAAAAAGGTCTGAAAAGCAAGGGAATACCATTATTTTCGGATTAGCAGTTTATTAAGTTCTTCTATATTAAACACTAACAGATATTCAATAATGGAGTAAACTGTTCCAGATAAAGCAAGAATAGTTGCAAGAAGTAAATTCTGGCACAAAGCATAAAAATATAACAGAAGAAATAATGTAAAATACTATCTTTTATGTCTAAAGTCATTTTATATTTTCAATAAAAATATCATGGTCAACATAGAATATTTTTCATGAATTGGTGGGGAGATGTATATGTTTGTATATAAAAAAATAGCCAAATCGTTGCAATGATATGGTAAAGGACACTTTTTTTTTCCTGTGAAATGTGGAATATCTCAAATTCAGCCTGTTAGGCTGAATAGCAAATCCTACTGCCAACTAACCTATTAAAAATATAGATAGTTTTGACTAAAGTACTACATTACATTTAGTATGTTGACTTTTAAAATACCAAAGCAATTTATATTCAATTAATGCTTCTTCATACACCAAGAATCTACCACAATACACAGCACACAAAGGCCGTTCAATAAACATTGAATGAATGAATGGTTTGGCTAGGGCCAGGGTGGGGAGTTAAAGTGAGAGGAGGGTATATGTTGTAGAGAACAGTGGTAGAAGGAACTGTCTGTGCAAGTAAATTAAGGGAAAGATGGACACCAGAAATGCAAGGTGATGGGCCTATAAGCATACTGGATAATGGAAGAAGTCCATTTCTTTCTAGCTAGTTTGAAGGGCCTAAAAGCACTGACATGTTTTTGTATCTTCCCTACATTTGGAGATGATATTAGATTGTCATAACAACCACAAATATAGACCATTACTAAATTGGTGGATGTCCTCTTTCTCCCATTGTTATTGCCTTCCTCTTTTGCCTGCTATACTAAAAATTGGATATAAGATTGAGAATGTATTATATAATTTGCAAGACATAGAGGATGTTTATAGAATATACTAAAGTATCCCTCAGCACCAATATGGGAGTATCCTGGTCTCAAGTTTATAATTTTTGCACATATAATCTAAAGAAGAGACTTTAAAAATAAAGTACACAAATATGAACCAAAGAGTAGCTTAAAAATACTTTCTTCTAGGTCTGAAATTTTCTTTTCTTTTTTTTTTTGGAGAGGGTCTCACTCTGTCGCCCAGGATGGAGTACAGTGGCGCTATCCCAGCTCACTGCAACCTCTGCCTCCCAGGTTCAAGCAATTCTCCTGCCTCAGCCTCCTGAGTAGCTGGGATTACAGGCATGTCCTACCACACCCAGCAAATTTTTGTATTTTTAGTAGAGATGACGTTTCACCATATTGGCCAGACTGGTCTCGAACTCCTGGTCTCAGGTGATCCTCCACCTCCGCCTCCCAAAGTGCTGGAATTACAGGTGTGAGCCATTGCTCCCGGCCCCAGGTCTGAAATTTTAACTTAGTTTTGGATTCCTTGAAATTTGAAAATATGCTAACACGAAAGATTTTAAATAGGTAGTTTGAGGTTATCAAGAACAGTAACTTGGAGCAAGAACATCAGAAATTGTTCACCATGCAAATATTTAGTACTCTGAATCAAGGAACATAGTATTTTTTACATGGAGTATTCCAGTAAGGTAATTAAACTTATGAAAAGGATATATAACTTTTTGTAAATAATTCATTAAAACATTTTATAATCCTTGTAATGATTTCAGGACCTTGGACAGCTAGAAGGGTCTTAAGAAAAAATGACTAAGAAAAGAAAGTAAATGGTTTTGGCCAGCTTAAAAAGAGAAGCTAAAATAGTTAAAAATACATTTCATAGATTGAGAATGTAGGGGCTATGTCACAGTTATGCTACTTATTTTGTGGTTTTAAGTTAGTCTCAACATCTTTGGGCCTCAGAATCAACTTTTTCAGGGATCTTTTTTCTCTGTCTTTAAGATTATCTCTTTTTTCTTTGGTGTTTTGCAGGTTTACTGTATTATTTGGAAGTGCGAATTTCTTTTTATTCTTGGTATATACTGGCTTATTCCTGTATCTTTTAATTCATGTTCTGTAAAATTCTCAACCACTAGCTCTTCAAATATTTATTCTGTATTCTAGGACTATATACAAATGATAGATTTTCTTACTGTATCCTTCATGTCTCTTAATTTCTCATATTTTTCATCCTCTTGTTTCTCTTTACTGCATTTTGGGTAATTTCATCAGCTCTATCTTTCTGTTTACTAGTTCATTTTTCAATAGCATCTCACCTGCTATTTAAAACAATGATGGTTTTAATTTCAATAAATATATTTTTCATTTAATTATTTTTAACTTCCTGTTTACTCATTACAGTCCCTTGTAAGTCTATTTCTAATTTTTAAAAGTCAAATATTTGATATTTTTGATAATTTCAATATTTTAAGTCTTTATAAGTCTACATTTAAGGTTATTATTGCATCTCATTGTGACTTATTTCCTTAAGTATGTGTTAATCTGCGAGAAGACAGAGGGCCTAAATTGTGTATGTTTTCCTTCAGTATGATTTGAGTTCGTTGCTTCTCTGGGTGAGGTGGTACAAACTCCTTGGCATACTCTATTCACCTTTGAGGATCCTGATTGAATACCTTGTCTTAAGTTTAAGCTCCCTGACCCTTCCTACTAGCCGAAGGTTTTGTCTCTGCAGGTCAATTCCAAACTAACAGGCAGATGCTGTTAGCTATCTGCCTTCAGGGATAAACCCTATGTTTCAAGCTTGCTTCTTGCTTGATGCTTCCTGCTGCTTTCTTGCTTTAGTTTCAGCTCAAGTTTTTTTTTTTGTTTTTTTTTGTTTTTTTTTGTTTGTTTGTTTTGTTTTTGTTTTGTTTTTTTTTCTGTTTCTGTCTTGAATGTAGAGGGTATTTTTATTTTTATTTTTTCTGTTTCTCTCTTGAGTGTATGGTGTAGAGGGGGTTTCTGTCTTGAGTGTAGGCCTGGAGATTTCCCTTATATGGTACAAACCAGCAATGAATTAAGAGGTCTGTTTTCTCCAAGATCTAGTGTTTTGTACTAGGAGAACTCTTAAAAAGTATCTATTCCACTGTAGTGCCAAAGTACAAATTTATTTGGATTTGTTTTTTTTTCATCTTATTTTTTAACGTATTTTTCTATGTTATGCTTCTTTCCCACCTTTATCTCTCCTCCTATCTTTTGGGATCAGGTGGGTTTTCTATTTAATCATATATTTTCCCTTTACTGATTTGGAATGTGAATGTTACAAGTCCTTTTGATTATCCTTAAACATCTAAAAATGCTACCCCCTTTCCAAACAACACAAAGGTATTGAAATAACATTAATTCTAATTAAATTCCACAAGTTCTTTATTAAATCTCCGAATTGGATATTATTAGTATTTTATATAGTCAATGTTCATCTTTTTTGCTGGGACATGGTGGGGGCTTACCTTTTTTCTTGTGTGTCAGATGTTCCTTCTAGGTAGAATTCTTTATACTTTCTGAAATTATGTCCTTAGAGCTGTAGATTTAGAACTGACATCTCTTGAGCTGTTCTAAGATAATATCTTTTACTTTGGAGATATGCAGTTTTTATTGTATGTCTAGCTATAGATTTATCATGGATTTAGGTTCATTCTGAATCTGCAGATTTGTGTCTTCCATCAAATCTGGATTGTTTTCAATATTAAAAAAACTTCTATTTTAAAATCTGTATATAGAAAGGTACATAAACATAAATGAACATGTTAATGAGTAATTGTAACAACTATGTAACTATCCAAGTCAAGAAATAAAACATATCAAGTAATCAAGAAGTCCAGAGTTTTCTTTGGGGCTTCATTACGTAGGCATGATTTATTAAAACCTTTACTGTGTGACTGAACTTAATCTCCGGTTTCCCTCCTCTGTCTGGACATCAGGCTGGCTCAAAGTCTCAATACCCTAATCATGGTTGTTTTTTTGATGTGAGCTACCTCCATCCTAAATCATCTTGTTAGCATTAGCTGTCTGGGGCCCACTGTGGGTCACATCATTAGCATACACTGTCAGGGCTTACCATGAATGATGAAGGCACTCCTGTTGTTTAGGAAATTCCATGAGTTTTAGGAGCTTGGTGTCCAGGAACCCTGAACAAAGACCAGACCAATTATACTACAGAATCTTTTTTTTTTGGGGTGGGGGGGATGGGGTCTCCCTCTGTCACTCAGGCTGGAGTGCAAAGGTGTGATCTTGAGTCACTGCAACCTTCATCTCCCGGGTTCAAGTGATTCTCCTGCCTCAGCCTCTAGTAGCTGGGATTACAGGCACCTACTACCACGCCCAGCTAACTTTTGTATTTTTAGTAGAGGTGGCATTTCACCATGTTGGTCGGGCTGATCTTAAACTCCTGACCTCGAGATCTGCCCACCTCGGCCTCCCAAAGTGCTGAGATACAGGTGTGAGTCACCACCCCCGGCCCTACTACAGAATCTTTTAAAATAAGTTTTGAGGTGTATTATGGCCCCAAAAGTGATCTACTTTAGTAAATATAGGTATGACTTGACTGACAATGTGGTTATGCTCAGATAAGCCCATTGTAAATTGAAAATATCATGAGTGAAATACATTTAATACATCTATGAAACATCATAGCTTAGCCAGGCCTACCTCAGACATGCTCAGAGCAACTCACATTGGCCTACTTTTGGGCAAAATCGTCTAACACAAAGCCTGTTGACAGAGCCTGGGCCGGGCATGGTGGCTCATGCTTGTAATCCTAGCACTTTGGGAGGCCAAGGCGGATGGATTGCCTGAGCTCAGGAGTTTGAGACCAACCTGGGCAACATGGTGAAACCCTGTCTCTACTAAAATACAAAAAGTTAACTGGGCGTGGTGGCGCACGCCTGTAGTCTCACCTACTCGGGAGGCTGAGACAGGAGACTCACTTGAACCTGGGAGGTGGAGGTTGCAGTGAACCAAGATCGCACCATTGCACTCCAGCCTGACTGACAGAGCAAGACTCCATCTCAAACAAAACAAAACAAAAACAAAAATAAAGACTGTTTTATAATAAAATGTTGAATATCTCATGTAAGAGTATCATGCTGCATATCAGTCACCGAACAGAATTAACAGCAGATACTACTGGAGAAAAAATTAGTTCACTTGAAGTCAGAGCAATAAATTATTCAGAAGGAAACAGAAAAAAATAATGAACAGAACATCTGTGAGCTATGAGACAACTTCAGGCAGACTAATATATGTCTTATGCAAGTCCCCAAAGAAGAGAAGAGGGTGGGAGATATAAAAAATACTTGAAGAAACAATGGAGAAATTTTTCCAAATGTGAGGATAACTATAAACCCAGAGGTCCAAAGAGCTTGGCAAATCCCAAGTACAATAAACATGAAGAAAACTATACCAAGGAGCATCCTAATCAGAGCTCTTAAAACCAGTGATAAACACCATCCCTTCAAAAAGACATACTATTAGGCCGGGCGCGGTGGCTCACGCTTGTAATCCCAGCACTTTGGGAGGCCGAGGCGGGCGGATCACAAGGTCAGGAGATTGAGACCATGATGAAACCCCGTCTCTACTAAAAAATACAAAAAATTAGCTGGGCGTGGTGGTGGGCGCCTGTAGTCCCAGCTACTCGGAGAGGCTGAGGCAGGAGAATGGCGTGAACCCGGGAGGCGGAGCTTGCAGTGAGCCAAGATTGCGCCACTGCACTCCAGCCTGGGCGACAGAGCGAGACTCTGTCTCAAAAAAAAAAAAAAAAAAAACATACTATTAGAGAAAAACAAGCAAAACCAACAATTTTGAAAATATTGGAAGCCAGAAGACAGTGGTCTAACATCCTCAAGTAAAGTAAAGAAGTGGGGGAAAAGTCTGTTAACTTAGAATTCCAAACCCAGTAAAAATCTCTTAAAAAAAAAAAGTAAAATAAGAACATAAGGCATACATATGAAAGAACTCATGCCCAGTAGACCTACATTACCCATAAAATTAGAGGAAGTCCAACAGGCAGGAAGAGCACACCAGATGGAAATACAGATCTACACACAGAAATGAGGAGCACCAGAAATGTGAGTATATTTAAAAGCTTTTTCTGTTTCTTATTTCTAAGTGTCTTTTTAAAAGTTGGCTATATAAAACAAAAATAAAAATTATTAAAAATATATTGTAGGGTTACAATATATGTGGGAGTAAAATGTAACAGTACAAAGGCCAGGAGGGGAAGTATATAATTTTAAGTATATAAATGGTAGTATATTATTGTAAGGCCCTTAAACTAAACATGAAGTGGTGGGTTACAGCTTGAAGACAGACTGTGGTAAGTTAGAGATGTATAATATAAACCCTAAAATAACCACTGAAATAGCAAAATAAGTTTTAATTAATAAGCCAGTAAAGAAGATAAGAAATAGAATGACTTTAATAAAAAGCCACAAAATTCAATCCCCAAAAAAAGCTTAAAAGGAGAGAAAAGGGGAATAGGACACATGGGGAAAATAGAAAACAAATAGTAGGTTGGTACATTTAAGTCATATCAAAATCATGTTAAATATAAATGATCCAAAAACCTCAATTAAAGGGCAGAGATTATCAGATTGCACGAAAAAGTAGGACCCAACTGTCTGCTGTGTATATAAAATTTTTTTAAAAATAAAGACAAATATGTTAAAAGTAAAAATTGAATAAAACACGAGTCTAACATTAATCAAAAGAAAGATGTAATAGCTTTCAACAGGAAAACTGCTTGTTAGAGCAAAGGAATTTATCAGAAAATCATAAACCGGTCAATTCATCAGGAGAATGCAGTAGTCCTAAATGTTAATGCATCCTCAAAATACATAAAGCAAAAGCTGATAAAACTGCAAGGGGGAAAATATCCACAATTGTAGTTAAGAGATTTGAGGCTGGGTGTGGTGGCTCACACCTGTAATCCCAACACTTTGGGAGGCCGGGGCAGGCAGATCACAAGGTCAGGAGTTCAAGACCAGCCTGGCCAACATACCGAAACCCCGTCTCTACTAAAAATACCAAAAATTAGCTGGGTGTGGTGGCGGGCACCTGTAATCTCAGCTACTAGGGAGGCTGATGCAGGAGAATCACTTGAACCCGGGAAATGGAGGTTGCAGTGAGCTGAGATTGTGCCATTGCACTCCAGCCCAGGCAACAGTCTGAAACTCCCATTACACACACACACACACACACACCACACACACACACACACACACAAGATTTGAATAGTTTTTTCTCAATAATTGCTAAAATGAACATACAAAAAAAATCAGTAAGGATACAGAAGACTTGAACAATTGACATTTATACAAAAGTCCACACAACAGCAAAACATTTTGTTAAAGTGCACACAGAATACAGATGTTCCCTGACTTACAATAGTTAAAAATTTTCAACTTCGTAATGGTGCAAAAACAATGTACATTCAGGAGAAACCATACATTGGATTTTACATTGTGATGCTCCTTCTGCTTCTTTCAGGTGCTTCCTTTCTCAGCGTTCATATGTACATAATAATCAATACTCAACTGAGGACTTAAGGGGTATTTTCTGCAGATTTCTGCAGCTATCTGAATTCTGAACTCTAGCTGTTGGTGTCTGCAGACTCCCAGGTCCTTAATTCACAGAGACTGCTAGGCTCTCTCTGGCTTCTGTCCTCCAGGGCTGCACCCTGGAAACTTCAGGCAGTAAGTAAGCTAAGGCAACTGTAGGGCTCACTTCATTTGCTGACTTTTCATTTCTGCTATTTTGTTGTTATTTTACTTTTTAAAAAAGTTTTTTCTTATTCTCTAAATGTTTATTTCCGTAGCATCCTGTTCTTGTTGATATTTTCTCAGATACAGTATATTCTCATCTCTAAAGATGTGATAGAACTTCCAAAGATTTCCTTATACTGTATAGTCTCTCTTGAAGTTGCTTTTATTTGCTTTATTAAGAATGTGGGACTAAAAATATGACTGGAAGCTCTGATAGCTTGGGTAGGACTTGTCAACTTTGAGTTACATACAGGATGATCTGGCTAGGTCATTGTTGGAGGAACTCCTGATGTCCGTATCATTAGATCTTTCCTTTGGGGCTGGTTATGTTTATCAAATATGATGATTAAAATACTTAGATTATGGATGTCTGGCTGGCTGGCTGGCTGGCTGTGTTACAGGAACAATGTGGGGAAAGGGACTAGAAATCTCAGCATTCAATATGTATACTCATTTAATCTTCCTGTTCTTAGTATACTTCCTAGGTTCTCAACTGAACCAAACATTCTCTAGTTCAGAGACCATTTGTTTGACTGTCCTCTAGAGGAGAGTAAAAAAAGAGTTTTACTCTTTTACAATTCTCTAGAAAAAAAACTCCAGCCTTTTGTTGGATTTGAGGAGATAATTTCTCAATTTTTTTTATCTTTAATTTTTGTTGGTACATAGTAGGTATGTATATTTATAGGGGTACATGAGATACTTTGATACAGGCATGCAATGCATAATAATCACATCATGGTAAGTGGGGTATCCATCCCCTCAAGCATTTATCTTTTGTGTTTACAATCAACTTATAATCTTTTAGTCATTTAAAAATATACAATTAAATTATTATTAACTATAATCACCCTGTTGTGCTATGAAATACTAGGTCTTATTCATTCTCTCTAATTATTTTTTGTACCCATTAACTATGCCCACTTCTCCCAACCCACCTCCACTACCCTTCCCAGCCTCTGGTAACCATCCTTCTACTCTATCTTCACGAGTTCAACTGTTTTAATTTTTAGCTCCCACAAATAAGTGAGAACATGGAAAGTTTGTCTTTCTGTGCCTGGCTAATTTCACTTAACATAACAACCTCCAGTTCCATCCATGTTGTTGCAAATGTTTCTCAATTAGTTTTCACCCACTTCTCCTTACCAAGTCCCATTAGCCTCACATCACTGATGTGGAATTAGCCCTGTGGGTTATCAGCTTGTGGATGTCCAGTATTTGTGAAAGCAAAAGTAATGATGTATTGCTATTTGAATTACAGCTGTGATACACAGTCTTGCATTTAATGGTTCCAGTGTAGACTTAAAGGTAGAAGCTTTCACAGTAGGACACCTACATAGTATACTTGGAGGCATCCCCAGGAGCCTAGAATCTGCCCTTCCCACTTTTCCAACAATGCCCTAGGTACCTAATTAGCTGTACTAAATTCACCCCTTTCTGCCTAAACTACCTAGATTGTTCTGCATTATTCCTAGAATGACAGAATGATAGAAAACTCTGTTCTTTTAAAAATTTGCTTGCACTTTTTCTTATACTGTCTGTGTTAAAGCTGTCATGTTTTAATTACTATTTTCAACAAAGTCATTTTTATTCTGTATGAAGTAATACAAATATTTGAATTATTTGGTGGGGGACTATAATTCTTTGTCTTATTTATTATTTCTGCTGACAACTCACACATGCTGGCATTTTTCCTCCTGTGCTCTGTGATTTTGGAGTGTGTGTTCATGTTTGCTAGCCTTTATTTGTGGAACTCCTGTAAGGTCTGGATGAGGATGTGTCACTCCAGGACATATTTGCACTTGCTTCTGCTGGCACTTGGACTATTTTGTTAATTTCTTATCTTGCAAATTAAACCTCAAATCTTTGCAGACCGCAGGCATGCATTCTCAGACGATACTTCCACCTGTCTCTCCCAGTTCATTTTTCTTTTCTTTTCTTTTTATTATACTTTAAGTTCTAGGGTACATGTGCACAACATGCAGGTTTGTTACATGTGTATACATGTGCCGCGTTGGTTTGCTGCACCCATTAACTAGTCATTTACATTAGGTATTTCTCCTAATGCCGTCCTTCCCCCATCCCCCCACCCCAAAACAGGCCCTGGTATGTGATGTTCCCCACCCTGTGTCCAAGTGTTCTCATTGTTCAATTCCCACCTATGAGTGAGAACATGTGGTGTTTGGTTTTCTGTCCTTGCGATAGTTTGCTGAGAATGATGGTTTCCAGCTTCATCCATGTCCCTACAAAGGACATGAACTCATCCTTTTTTATGGCTGCATAGTATTCCATGGTGTATATGTGCCACATTTTCTTAATCCAGTCTATCATTGATGGACATTTGGGTTGGTTCCAAGTTTTTGCTATTGTGAATAGTGACACAATAAACATACATATGCATGTGTCTTTATAGTAGCATGATTTATAATCATTTGGATATATACCCAGTAATGGGATTGCTGGGTCAAATGGTATTTCTAGTTCTAGATCCTTGAGGAATCGCCACACTGTCATCCACAATGGTTGAACTAATTTACACTGCCACCAACAGTGTAAAAGCATTCCTATTTCTCCACATCCTCTCCAGCACCTGTTGTTTCCTGACTTTTTAATGATCGCCATTCTAACTGGTGTGAGATGGCATCTCATTGTGGTTTTGATTTGCATTTCTCTGATGACCAGTGATGATGAGCATTTTTTCATATGTCTGTTGGCTGCATAACTGTCTTCTTTTGAGAAGTGTCTGTTCATATCCTTTGCCCACTTTTTGATGGGGTTGTTTGATTTTTTTCTTGTAAATTTAGCTTCTTTGTAGATTCTGGATATTAGCTCTTTGTCAGATGGATAGATTGCAAAAATTTTCTCCCATTCTGTAGGTTGCCTGTTCACTCTGATGGTAGTTTCTTTTGCTGTGCAGAAGCTCTTTAGTTTAATTAGATCTCATTTGTCAATTTTGGCTTTTGTTGCCATTGTTTTGGTGTTTTAGTCATGAAGTCCTTGCCCATGCCTATGTCCTGAATGATATTACCTAGGCTTTCTTCTAGGGTTTTTGTGGTTTTACGTCTAACATTTAAGTCTTTAATCCATCTCGAATTAATTTTGTTTAAGGTGTAAGGAAGGGATCCAGTTTCAGCTTTCTACATATGGCTAGCCAGTTTTCCCAGCAGCATTTATTAAATAGGGAATCCTTTCCCCATTTCTTGTTTTTGTCAGGTTTGTCAAAGATCACATGGTTGTAGATGTGTGGTGGTATTTCTGAAGCCTCTGTTCTGTTCCATTGGTCTATATCTCTGTTTTGGTACCAGTACCATGCTGTTTTGGTTACTGTAGCCTTGTAGTATAGTTTGAAGTCAGGTAGCATGATGCCTCCAGCTTTGTTCTTTTGGCTTAGGATTGTCTTGGCTATACGGGCTCTTTTTTGGTTCCATATGAACTTTAAAGTATTTTTTTCCAATTCTGTGAAGAAAGCCATTGGTAGCTTGATGGGGATGGCATTGAATCTGTAAATTACCTTGGGCAGTATGGCCACTTTCATGATATTGATTCTTCCTATCCATGAGCATGGAATGTTCTTCCATTTGTTTGTATCCTCTTTTATTTCCTTGAGCAGTGGTTTGTAGTTCTCCTTGAAGAGGTCCTTCACTTCCCTTGTAAGTTGGATTCCTAGGTATTTTATTCTCTTCGTAGCAATTGTGAATGGGAGTTCACTCATGATTTGACTCTCTGTTTGTCTGTTATTGGTGTATAGGAATGCTTGTGATTTTTGCACATTGATTTTGTATCCTGAGACTTTGCTGAAGTTGCTTATTAGCTTAAGGAGATTTTGGGCTGAGATGATAGGGTTTTCTAAATATACAATCATGTCATCTGCAAACAGGGACAATTTGACTTCCTCTTTTCCTAATTGAATACCCTGTATTTCTTTATTTCTTTTTTGAGACAGAGTCTCACTCTGTCACCCAGGCTGGAGTGCAGTGGTGCTATCTCCGCTCACTGCAAACTCCGCCTCCTGGGTTCACGCCATTCTCCTGCCTCAGCCTCCTGAGTAGCTGGGACTACAGGCGCCTGCCACTATGCCTGGCTAATTTTTTGTATTTTTAGTAGATACGGAGTTTCACTGTGTTAGCCAGGATGGTCTCGATCTCCTGACCTCATGATCCACCCGCCTCAGCCTCCCAAAGTGCTGGGATTACAGGCGTGAGCCACTGCACCCAGCCCCCTTTATTTCTTTCTCTTGCCTGATTGACCTGGCCAGAACTTCCAACACTATGTTGAATAGGAGTGGTGAGAGAGGGCATCCCTGTCTTGTGCCAGTTTTCAAAGGGAATGCTTCCAGTTTTTGCCTATTCTGATATTGGCTGTGGGTCTGTCATAAATAGCTCTTATTATTTTGAGATACATGCCATCAATATCTAGTTTATTGAGAGTTTTTAGCATAAAGGGCTGTTGAATTTTGTCAAAGGCCTTTTCTGCATCTATTGAGATAATCATGTGGTTTTTGTCATTGGTTCTGTTTATGTGATGGATTATGTTTATTGATTTGCGTATGTTGAACCAGCCTTGCATCCCAGGGATGAAGCCAACTTGATCGTGGTGGATAAGCTTTTTGATGTGCTGCTGGATTCGGTTTGCCAGTATTTTATTTAGGATTTTCGCGTCTATGTTCATCAGGGATATTGGTCTAAAATTCTCTTTTTTGTGTGTGTCTCTGCTAGGCTTTGGTGTCAGGATGATGCTGGCCTCCTAAAATGAGTTAGGGAGGATACTCTCTTTTTCTGTCATTTGGAATAGTTTCTGAAGGAATGGTACCAGCTCCTCTTTGTATCTCTGGTAGAATTCATCTGTGAATTCATCTGGTCCTGGACTTTTTTTGGTTGAAAGGCTATTAATTGTTGCCTCAATTTCAGAGCCTGTTATTAGTCTATTCAGCAGTTCAACTTCTTCCTGATTTAGTCTTGTGAGGGTGTATGTGTCCAGGAATTTATCCATTTCTTCTAGATTTTCTAGTTTATTTGTGTAGAGGTGTTTATAGTATTCTCTGATGGTAGTTTGTATTTCTGTGGGATCGGTGGTGATATCCCCTTTATCATTTTTTATTGAGTCTATTTGATTCTTCTCTCTTCTCTTCTTTATTAGTCTTGCTAGCAGTCTAGCTAGCAAGAAAAGATCAACAAAATTGATCTTTTCAAAAAACCAGCTCCTGGATTCATTGATTTTTTGAAGGGTTTTTTGTGTCTCTATCTCCTTTAGTTCTGCTCTCATCTTAGTTATTTCTTGCCGTCTGCCAGCTTTTGAATTTGTTTGCTCTTGCTTCTCTAGTTCTTTTACTTGTGATGTTAGGGTGTCAGTTTTAGATCTTTCCTGCTTTCTCTTGTGGGCATTTAGTGCTATAAATTTCCCTCTACACACTGCTTTAAATGTGTCCCAGAGATTCTGGTGCATTGTGTCTTTGTTTCAAAGAACATCTTTATTTCTGTCTTCATTTCGTTATTTACCCAGTAGTCATTCAGGAGCAGGTTGTTCAGTTTCCTGGTAGTTGTGCGGTTTTGAGTGAGTTTCTTAATCCTGAGTTCTAATTTGATTGCACTGTGGTCTGAGAGACAGTAGAGTCTCAGTAGATTTAGGAAGAGAGTTGGGAACAGAAGACAGTCTCCCTTTAGTTATGCTGCTCTTTTAAATTGTAGTGGTTTTTCGTGTGCCTTCCAGCTTCTCCCCAACTGTGCCCTTCCTCTTCCCACAGATCCCCAGTCCCCAGATTTCTGTGCATCCTCTCTCATGCAAAGAGGGCTGGAAGACAAACTTGTGAAGCTAGAGGGTGATTACTAAAGGAGTTTGAAGTGACTGCCATGAAAAGACCTAATTATTTTTGATGAGAATGGTATTTCTGTATGTTCCTATACTTGAATTTTGACAATATTTTTGTATGAAGCCTCAGAGCTGTTCAAGCCACAATTCCAAAAAGGCGTGTACTTTTTTAGATTTGATACGTAATATTTTTGAATAAAAGTAGAGTTTTTGCTGGGGCTAAATATTAATATTCTTTAACAATCATTCCAATCCATAGAGTGAGATTACAAAATCTTTACTAAGGAAATTGCTTGTAAAGTGTAATGTCAAACAAATATTAATAATGTAAACACATTAACTATATATTGGTAAATAATGAGTGATATGGTAGATAAATGATAAAACAAATGCTATTGATTGCGATATAGTTTTTAATGACATTCTTTTTTGGCTTGGATAGGCTTTTCTATTTTTTTACAAAAAACTTATTTCAAGATAATTGTAGATTTGCATGCAGTTTTGAAAAATAATACATAATAATAATACCATATTCCCTTTATCCAGTTTCTCCCCATGGTAATATCTTGCATACCTACAGTACCGCATCACAACTGGGAAAATGACATTGATACTACCTGCTGCCATTATTTAGATACCATCAGTTTTACATGCACTCATTTATGCATGTGTGTTAATTCTGTGCAGTTTTATTGCATGTATAGATTCATGTGACCACACCACAGTCAACATACAGAACAGGTTTATCACAAGGATCCCTCCTGCTACCCTTTCAAAGCGACAGCCACTTTCTTTCTTCTCCTCCCCCCTACCTCCCTAACCCCAGAAACCACTAATTCTGTTCATCTCTATCATTTTGTCATTTCAAAAATGTTAAATAAATGGAAGAATGCACTGTTTAACTTTATGAGATTGGCTTTGTCATTCAGTATTATTCCCCTGAGACAATTCCAGTTGTTGTGTGCATCAATAGTTTGTTCCTTTTCATCACTTAGTAGTATTCCATGTGTGGATTACCACAGTTTAACTCTTCACCCATGTGGGTTGTTTCCAGTTTTTGGCTATTTGGAATAAAACTACTATCAACATTTGTGTACATGTTTTTGTGTAAATGCTTTCATTTCTATGAGGTGAAGAGTACAATTGCTGGGTTGTACAGTAAGTATTTGTTTGATTTGCAAGACACTACCACACTTTTCAAGAGAGGCAGTTACCGTTTCACATTTCCAGGTGCAATGTCTGAGTGATCCACTTTCTCCAAATCCTTGCCAACACCTGATGTTATCACTATTTTAAAAAAATTTAGCTATTCTGGTAAGCTTGTACTGATATGTACCCTTACCTAATAGCCAGTGATGCTGAACATCTTTTGATATATGGATATCTTAGTGAAATGTCCATGTCTTTGTCCCTAATTAGATTCTTTCTTACACAGTTGAGTTTTGAAAGCTCTTTATATATTTTAGTTACAAGTACTTTGTTGGAAATGTCTTGCAAATATTTTTTTTCCAGTCTGTCACTTATCTTTCCATCCTCCTCACAGGTCTTTCACATAGCATACGTTGTTTTAACTTTGATAAAGGTCAATTTATCATTTTTTCTTTTAAGAATCATGCTTTTGGTGTCAAGTGTAATAACTCTGCCAAGTTGTAGGTTCTGAAAACTTTATCCTGTGTTTTTCTTCTAAATATTTTATAGTTTTATATTTTGCATGTAACTCCATATTCCATTTTAAGTAAATTTTCATACTTAGTGTAAGGTTACATCAAGGCCTATGAATGTCCAGCTGCTCCAACACCATTTGCGGAAAGGCTGTTCCACTGAATTTGTTTTTAAACCTTTGTCACCCATCAAATGTGATTTAATATACTCATGAGAACACTTTATTTTTACCCATTACAATGTTCTTTCCTTTCTGAAGACCTCTGGATCCTATTTAATCTTCATTTTTAGCAGGCAGTCCTGCTGTTCAGGTGTAGTATAAGGACTGGGTGGATGTGTTGGTTCAGCCTTCCATTGGGGCCTGCCATCACCACTCTGGCAAAAGTAGATAGAGCACAGACTGCCTCTCACTGCAGATGGGTGAGGTGGCAGTTCAGCTCCTCTTCTGACCCTGCTGACATCCTCCTGGCAAAGGTGGGGCACTGATTTGCACATCCTTTTTGCTTTCCAGTGGGACTGGAAGCTTACCTCCCCAGTGAAACCTGATGACACAGGGGAGGTGACAAGGAAGTGGAGTGCAGCCTAGGCTCATGTCCTACCTCTTTGTTTCACCTTGTTGATAACCTAGTGGGAATGGAGGCTCAGATCCCTGCTGAACCCTGCTAACACCAGAGAGGGTATATTAGTTTCCTTTGGCAACTATAACAAATTTCCACAAATTTAGTGGCTTAAAAAAACAAATTTGTTGTCTCATAACTCTGGAGGCCAGAAATCTGAGAGCAGGGCCACACTCCCTCTGAAAGCTCTAGGGGAGAATCCTTTTTCACTTCTTCCAGCTTCTGGTGGCTCCAAGTGTTCCTGGGCTGTGGCTGTAAAACTCCAGTCTCTACCTCTGTCTTCACATGGCTGTCTCCTCTTTTCCATGTCTCTATCCTCTATGTATCTCTTATAAGGACATTTGTTTTTGGATTTAGGGCCACCAGGATAATCCAGGGTGATCTCATCTTGAGGTCTTTAATTATCTTTGCAAAGACCCTTTTTCCAAATTAGGTCAGATTCACAAGTTCCAGGGATGTGACATGGACATTTTTTTGGTGGATCACTGTTCCCACTACACCCTAATGCAGGGTGGGGATGGAGGCTTAGCATCCTGCTGGGCCTTGGTGACTCCAGGGGTGGGAGTAGGGGTGGGAGAGGGTAGTGAAGCTCCCTGGTGACTAGCCTTTCTTTGCACTACCTAGCTCCTATGCTTTTATGAATGGATTAATGTTATTATCACAGAAGTGGCTTTGTTATAAAAGTGAGCTCTCTCTTGCTCTTACCCTCATGTCATGTGATGCCCTCCACCATGTTATGATGTAGCAAGAAGGCCCTCACCAGATGTCGGTACCACGCTCTTGGACTTCTCAGTCTCCAGAATTGTGAACTAAATAAACTTCTTTTCTTTATAATTTATACAACCTGTGGTATTGTTATAGCCCCAGAAAATGGACTAAGACATTGGTTAAGTCTTGTTGCTGCCAGCTGGGGGTGGAAGCTGTTTTTGTCTCCGGACTTCACTCATACTACCTATATTACCACCTGCTTCTGCTGAGTGGAAGATAGAAATCAGCTCCCTGCTTGGTCAGTCTACATTACCTGGAAGGGCAATCAGTGCTGTCTGCATCTGCCAGGTAGAAGACGGGATATTAGCTCCCTGCTCAGCTTTGCAGACACCATAGGATAGGGGTGTGTCAGGGCACCACCATCTGCTTCTGTGGGATGGGGGTGAGTAGGATGGAAAAGTGTCTCCTTGCTCTGCCACACTGAAACCATGGGGGTGGTTTGTAGGTTGATGCTTGGCTGGTGTAGGGTGGGCATTATAAAAAAGTGTTTTGTTCTGTTAGGCACCTGGTCCTATGACTAGGAGGAGAAGGCTTTTCATGCATGCAGTTGTGTGTGTGTGTGTGTGTGTGTGCACGCGCGCACGTGTGTGTGTTTCTTTCCCACCTGGGATATGTGGGGGGCAATAAGGAAACCCAGAGAACTCACTGAATGCCATTTCTTAAGTCCCAACATCCATAGATAGCTTGCTGCATTCTTTCCACCTATGCTTGAGTCTTCCTATGGTTGTTTGTTGTGTTATGTGCAGGGTTTTTAAGTTTTAAGAGGAAAGACTTGGGAGGAATGGGCTATTGCATCTTGGCCACACCAGAAATTGTTTGATGACTCATTCCATTTAAAATTCTAAATGTCATTGGTCATACATTTTAGTGGAATTCTTTTCAATTTCTATGTTCATGTTTCCTACAATTCTCAGTTTAAGCAGTAAGTGAAAGAAAAACAATTTAAAATGTATTTTAACTTTTAGTTAATGCTGACCTCTGACTGTATCTGCTTTCTTATTGGTTCTTATACAGAGGATTTTACAGGGACAAAAGCAAAAGATAAAAATATACTAATAACACCTTTATTTAACATCATTCTTATGTGAGATTAAAAACTGTATTTAATGCCATATTCTTGTACAACTATGAGTTCTTATTTGTATGAACTATCTTCAGCCATGTGTACAAGAATACTGTCTAGAATAGTTTAACAGTATTATTTATGTGTGTTGACTTAGAAGTAAACGGCAATAACTACTACACATGATTTTATAGCAGAATGGCCTCATTTCTTCTTTTGGTATCATGAATGACTATTATGATGAAATCCACGTCTCGATGGAGTTTTGTGTGCCTTTATTCCATCTTTTGCATTGAGGATGAAGTTTACTAAGTTGGAAGGCATGGTTTTTTCAATTACTGATGGGGACAATTTTCCTCTCATTTCTGTCTGGACAAACATCACTAGTTTGGAATATGCTGGGTTTCTGTAAGCAAAAGAAGAGTTAAAAAAAGATAAGAAATTTTTAGATTTAACTAATGACTTTAAAGGTTTTTGGAGAGCAGGATTCTTATCTTATTCACCATTGACATACTTAAAAATTGTATTTAAAAATATTAAGTGGCTAGAATATTTCTTAAAATCTTGAGTTTTAGGCACCCTTTCCTTTTTGTCATTTTATTGACTTTAAAAAATCTAACAGTAATGTATGCTTATTATGAAAATTTAAACAATATAAATTTTTCATAATTAAAGAAAATTTTCCCTCCCTTATTTCCCTTATCCTGTTTCCCAGAGATAATCACTGTTTATAGTTTTTTTATCTTTTCATGTGACTGTCTCTCTCTCTCTCTCTCTCTCTCTCTATATATATATATATATATACAAAAACAGCATACATATGTACATAAATGAATATGTTTCCCACATATATAGTTTTATTTTTTAATGGAGATATTTTTCTGCAGCTAGTTTTATTTTTATCTTAATAGGATCTTAATAGGATACCATGAACTTCCTTCTGTGTCTGTACATACAATCTACTTAACTGTTTTTCATGGCTACAGACAGTATTTCATATTCTATTTAACAGTCCTTTTGTTGACTATCATTTAGGTTGTTTCTCACTTTTGGCTACTGTAAGTAAAGCTGCAATAAAATATCTTTGTAATATATCCATTTATACTTTTTTTTTGAGACAGGGTCTTACTCTGTTGCCCAGGCTGGAGTGCAGTGACATGATTCTATTTCACTGCAGCCTCGAACTCCTGAGTTTAAGCGATTCTCCAGCCTCAGTCTTCTGAGTGGCTGCGATTACAGGTGTGCCCAATCATGCCTGGCTAGATTTTAAAATTTTTTTAAAGAGACAGGGTCTCATTATGTTGCCAAGGCCAGTCTCAAGCTCCCGGCCTCAAGCGGTCCTCCCACTTCGGCCTCCCAAAATGCTGGGATTACAGGTGTGACCCACCTCACCCAGCCCCATTTACACTTTTATAAATACTTATAATTTCTAGGTCAAAGGTTTGTGCATTAAAGTTTTTGACACGTTAATTCCAAACTGCACTCTAAGTGGTATTTTATATTCTAGACCATTGATCTTCACACTGGGGTCGGAAAGGGTGAATACTTTTAAGAGAATAAATTTTCAAATCTCTAACTTCCATATGCATTTTTTCCTTAATCAGATCTGTAAATATGTCTCTGATGGAGATGTGAGCTTTTTCTTTGCTATCAGCCTGTTCAAAATCGCCCTTCTCTTGCTTTATACAACAAAGGCATACCTGTTATCCACACTAAATGGTACTATGGTGCTTTACCTTGGTATATAAAAATCTTTGAGATGCTAAAGGCAAAATCTGATTAGTAGCGAGTTGAGAAAAAATTCTTTTCCAAGTCATGCCTTTTTTTTTGTTTTTCAGTAAAACTTAAGGATCTAATTGAGTTGTCAGCTGACAGGTCTTTTTTTTTTTTTCTTTTGAGACAGAGTCTCACTCTGTCACCCAGGCTGGAGTGCCATGGAGTTATCTGGGATCACTGCAAGCCCCGCCTCCCGGGTTCAAACGCTTCTCCTGCTTCAGCCTCCCGAGTAGCTGGGACTACAGGCCTGCACCACCATGCCTGGCTAATTTTTGTATTTTTGGTAGAGACAGGGTTTCACCATGTTGGCCAGGCTGATCGAACTCCTGACCTCAGGTGATCCACTCGCCTCGGCCTCCCAAAGTGCTGGGATTACAGGTGTGAGCCACTGTGCCTGGCCAGGTCTTTTTTTAATGATAAATATTTTTCGATAATAGGTCACTACATAATTTATGGTATATAATTCATAAATTTTTTATATAAAAATAAAATAAATTTTTTTTAATATAATTCTGAAATTTTATTTTTATTTATTATTAAATCAAAAATTATTTAATTGAATGACAGTGCTGGAATTATACTCTCTCCATTTTAACACATTTATGTTAATAAATTTTCTTCAATTTTCTTAAAATGAAAGCAGTAGTAGACTTGATATTGAATGCTGTCTTATTTTTCAGTAATATACACCCACAGTTAAATGAAATGAGTGTAATGGTTAAAAGCGTGTCACACTACCTACTTTATGGGGTTACTTTGAAGATAAAATGAGTCAATATATGCAAATTGTTTATAACAGTGCCTAGCACATAGTAAGTGCTATTTCAGTTTTGCTAATAATAAAATATGTGTTTCTAATAACAGTTTGCATTATGTTTAATATTTGTATATAAACATTTTTAATTTTGATCAATATATAATGATAACTTAATCCAGAAGGCATATATATATTTTTAATTGTTAGATAGTATGGTTATAGGAAATAAAACAAATTTTAAAACTTTAAACACGTCAGTTTCACAGGGAATTAGGATGACTATGAAATAATTCAAAGCATAAAATATATTCTGTTAGAATAAAATTATAGGAGGGAAAAATAAAAATGTGAGTTCGAGGAAAGGAATGATGTAAATTTTCTGACTGTTAAAAGTTGTATTTATTTTGAAATGAATAATTTAATGGTGGGCTTCAAATTATGGTATTTATAATCTACTGGATATGTTTATAAGGATGGTATAACCATTTTTTAAAAAATGTCAATGTTTAGCACATGCTAGGAATTGTATTTTCATGAATGTAATTTACTTTTCATCAATATAATCCATATGAAAAATTTTAATGTCAACTTAAAAATGTGCAAGGGAGAATATAGTTTTATAAAATTTTCAAGGAAGACACCATTCCAACAAATAGTGTGAGCGTCCATTTTCTTATACTTTTCTCTATGCAGGGTTTATACTATTTTTACAGTGCCTCAAATGGCTACACCAAGAACAGAGTAGTTCCCTCTTAAGCTCTGTTTCACTTTCTGCAGTTTCATTTACCTAAGGTCAACCTGTTCCAGAAATAAGAAAAATTCATAAGCTTTTAACTGCACATTGTTCTGAGTAATGTGATGAAATCTTACACCGTCCTGCTCTGTCCCACCCAGGATGTGAAATCATCCCTTTACCCGTGTATTCAGGCTGTATAGGCCACCCACCCATTAGTCACTTAGTAGCCGTCTTGATTATGAGATTAAAAAAACCATGGTGTATACATAGGGTTTGGTACCATCCATGGGTTTAGGCATTTACTTGGGGTCACGGAACGTATCTCCCTGGATAAATGGGGACTACTGTCCTTACTAGTAGTTTATATGGTCTTAAATCTTTATTTGTGTTTACAATGGCTTTACACACATGAGAAAGCCTTTCTAATATTTACTGGAGTGCACTTCTACATTGACAAGGTGCAAGAAGGGGACTTAGCCTGTGAAGCACACTTTAAGATGTGTAATTTTCCAACCATAGTCCGTGCCAGCAGTTGATTTACTCTGCTGAATTGGAGTAATTACCCTTCATTTGTTTTGTTTTCTCCTGCTATGGAGAATAAAGTCTTGGCCATAGATTCAAAATTGACAAGTGGGTAGAAAGACCACACATTGTTATTATTATTATCGGTATCAACAATCCTATACATTAACATGAATAATTGTGAGGTTTTTTAGTTTTCCAGTTCAGTAGAGGAAATGTTAAGGAATACAGGTCCAAAATTTAATTTCCTTTGGGCTTCCTTCACATACATTTTTTTTCTGGTACTGAGACATTTGTATCTGACCAATACATCTGTTTTCATGTGTGAATATCTTTTACTTAATAAAAAATCATTTAGCAAACATTAAAACTTAAGGAACTTGTGAAATGATATACATTGAATTTGAGTATATGCTTTTACAAAATATATATATTTTATGCTGCCATTTTATCCCAAGGCCACCTTTAGGCAGTGACTCATCTCTGATTTCTTCAGCTTTTCTTTTATCTGAATATACTTACTGGATCTCATTTTGCAGGTATCTCCTCTTAGTAGGTAGTCCATTGGGAAGAATTCATTCAAAGTAAAGCATTCATTACTGATAAATGTAAGTGTGTTATAATTCTAGGAAAGTTTATTTTTAATTCACAAAAGTTCTTTAATAATTTACAGAAATGACTCTAATGGAGAAATAGAAAACATCAAGGAAGCTTAACTGCTGGGAAATGTTTATGTGTGTTTGACTGCTCTCAGAAACCTCAGATCATATTTTATAAGAAAGTATCCATTCTGATTATACTTAAAATGAAAATGATTATAAGAAGTTATTTTTAAAATCATATTTAGGGGCAGTTTTTTTTCCCCAACAGAATATGCTGGCACATATTTCTACTGATGAGCCAGCAATCTTAAGCTAAATAACAATTGAACTAAAAAAACCTGTTAAAGTAAATAAGTGCAAATAACACTTACTCTTTCATTGGTGAACATACAAAGCCACAAGGATGGTTATAACCACGGATATAATTTGAAGATGAAGGATATTCTGGAAAATCCACACTTTTAGCTAAGAGATTTTAAAAAATTAAAATGAAACCTATTTCACAGAGGAAAAACTATTTCCAACAGCATATTTTTAAAAACATATAGCATTTAAGTTAGTCAATAGCATTAACATTAGTTTTATATATGTGAATGTGTATTTGCACATATGAAACCAAAATTGAGAAAATACCAGTATCAGCACTATTGTCCTCTAAAACTTTTTCCTGCTAGTTATTTCTAAAGATGCTGTCAACTTCTGTATACAAGAAAAATGGTTAAAAGTATCATTGAACTATTTTCTGAGATTTGAAGCAAAAGATAGCTCAAATCTCAGAAAATAGTTAATGCTGATAACTAACTTAAATCTCACTGGGTTTGAGTGAAAACCATTAACTGGCTTTGGGTGAAAACTATTCTACTAGGGTCCTGGGTTCATAGATTTTGGTGCTAATCATGTTTTTTTTTTAAATAAAATATTTGAAGTAGTTAGGTGCTCTGTCAATAAAGATACTTTAAAATGCTCCCTTCTGCAATTCCCTGTAGCCAACTTCAAACTCTAACTAAAAATCAGTAGAGTTTATTTTAGAATTATGCAACCCAGTATCTGTATTCTATGTAAATGCAGAGGGGGGTGGTTTATGATTTAATTTATGATAATGTATATACTTTTCTAAAAATATTTTAAAAATGTATTTGTTTATTCTCTGCAACTGAATCCTACTCTTGTCAGAGAAGATGGATTTTCTGATATGATTTTAACATAAGCAATTCAATTCCATGGGAAATACAATGTAAAACACTAACTTAGGAGACTAGAGTTGTTGAATGAATTTTCCATTTTTATCACTTATATCATTATCTTAACAGAGCCTGTAATAGTACTGCCAGAAGTGATGTTATTATAAAAGAATTTTTCCCTGTTTGAAATATGGAAATTATGCTTGTCTTCTTTAAAAAAAAATCTGTTGTAGTCTATAAACAGGTATGGGTCTTTTATGAAGCATATGGTGTGGTAGTTAGCACTTATTTTGGAAAATCAGAAAGATCTGAGTTTTAATTCTGGGTTACCTACTTATTAGCTATGTAACTTACTTTCTTAACTGCTTAATTTCCATGAACTTCAGTTTCCTCACTAGTGAGATAATGCAAGCAAAATTTTTAGCTTAAAGCAAGGTGCAGGGTAGGATAAAGAAAAAAAGAAATGTTAAGAAAACTATGGGTACTGATTGAAGATTCATTCAATGGAAACTTTTAAAAGCACATTCAGTAGTGATTTGTGCACCACGTGGTTGATTACCTCTAGTTGTTGATTTTAACCTCTACTTCTTTTTTTTAGCTTCCCTCTGATCACTAATAATTATATAGAAATGGTCTGCTTTCAAAATGTGGAAAATAACAGATCTATGATCTGTTCAGACAGACTATTTTATGTTGTAGGCAGTGAATACATTATATGTGCCCTCATTTCAAAAATGAGACAACTAAACATATATGAACATTATGAACATCAGCCCTTAGTGGTATGCTGCAGAAAGAGCTAACTGGGTTTGAATGAGTGCTATGACTCAGTCTGGACTCTGAAATGTAGAGTACTAAAGACATCTCGGAGGAACTGAAATCTTATTGGGAAATAATAATTAACAAAACGTAATTGTCCCTGGTCCCAAGTAGAAATGGTGAAATTAATTCAAATTATAGAGAAAAACGGGCTCTATGCCACTGTGCTACCAAAGTTCCTTCATCATGAGTTATCTTATCTGAGTCCATAGATTCTTATGGTATGAAATGGTATGTTTTGATCAATAATGCAAGTTAGAAAATGATTACACATTTGCATTTTACAGAGTGACATATTTGGGAGTGGGGATAGGGATATATCAAAACCTGCAGTTTCTAAAAGAAATAAAAGCACATTTATGTAAAGAGCCATCTAGTGGAAATTTCTTTAACAGTTTTATCAGTTATTGGATATGTGCATTATAAGCAATTCAAATATGAAATTATATCTAACAATTAATTTCGTTTTTTAGGATTTAAAAAATGTATACCTGAAGTTTTAGTCTACAAGTATCTATCTATACTCAGTGCTACAGGATATATGCTGCAAAAGTCTAAGAGATGTTGTAAACATTGACCATTACATAAATGGCACCTTCAGAGTGTAACTAGGCATATCTACATGATACGTCTAATTGTTGATCCCATGAGTAAATTTAAAAAGGAAATAATTAAAATATAATTTCTTTGAAGCTGTGAATAAAGGAAAAACATTTATTAATGGCTCACAGTAATTCCAAGATATGGGCAAAATATTTCAACTTACAACTGATAATGTTCATATTTCCTTCGTAGTGCTTGATGTACACTAAGTCGATAAAGTCTCGAGGGGAAATAGAGCCCATGGCAAAACTTTGTGTAATGGTATGACATATGAATGTGTCCTGCAACAAATCAAACCGTAATGATAACAACCGTTATTTAATATCTATTCTTTTTATTGTTCCCCCTGCAAATTGTATTGCATATGATTGGCCTCTATTTGGAAAAAGCAGGGCTTTGAAATTTTAAGACCTCGTCACCAAATCAGCTTGGATTTTGAGCGTTAAAGGAGCATTAAATCTATGAGTGTAGAAAATTCAAGAAGCAATCTTGAGATCATCTACTCTTTCAATTTTTAGATGGAGAAATTGAAGCCTAACAGATTAAATCACATTCACATCTAGAGATAAGTACAGAAATAGAACCCAGGTTTCCTGATTCCCCATACAGTACTATTTCTACTACTACACATAGGCTAAGTAATATATTCTGAAAAATACATTGATTTAGCACCCTGTGGTGTAAGGTCTAAAATTAAAGACCAGTGTTGTATGCTGGTAAAACTAGCATATGGTGAAACCAGGAGGGTCTTGAATGGCCTAACTGCACATTCCTTTCCCTCTTCATTCCTGCAGATAAAATCCCCTAGCCAAACAATCCTCCTTCTCAACAGGACCAGCACAGTTACTATTTATCCCTGTTTAGCGGTTTCAGTTCCCTGTTGGCCCATGGAATCATTCAAGCAAGTCAATCACATTCTTCTGCAGGAACTGGGGCTCACCCTACCCTGTTGACACAAAGGCTGCCTCCCACAGCCCCTAGGTGTTCACCCTGTTCCCATGTTGCCCTGTGTGGCATAGTTTGTTCTCCCTCCTTGGTCTGTGATTAATGATTAATAAACTTCAGTCTACCTCACTTGTCCATTGGTGGGTATTATGTGTTTGGCCACCCCCATAACCCTAGAGTGGGACTCTCTCCCTCACCAGTAGGTTGAAGAGGAGGCAGTTAAGACACATCCTTGACCAGGCATGGTGGCACATGCCTGTAATTCCAGCTACTTGGGAGGCTGAAGTAGGATGATCACTTGAGCCCAAGAGTTTGCAGCTAGAGTGAGCTTTGACCACAACACTGCACTCTAGCCTGGGCAAGAGTGAGACCCTATCTCTAAAAAGAATGATAATTATAAAAATAAATAAGTAAATAAAACATACTCCTGGAGATGAATACTGTAAAGCTTTACAGAAAGGGAAAATAATTCTAATTTAGAATTAGGGGACCAGGTATGAGTCCTGGTTCTATCACATATTGGCTGCATTATCCTTGAATAAGTCACATAATCTCTCTGAATTTGTTTTCAGGTTTTCGGATGTCACGTCTAGTATTCTTTCTATTATAACCTATGACTTGCAACAACAATAGAAATATCTGGGCCGGGCGCGGTGGCTCACACCTGTAATCCCAGCACTTTGGGAGGCCGAGGCAGGCTGATCACGAATTCAGGAGATCGAGACTATCCTGGCTAACATGGTGAAACTCTGTCTCTACTAAAAATACAAAAAATTAGCCAGGCGTGGTGGCGGGCGCCTGTAGTCCCAGCTACTTGGGAGGCTGAGGCAGGAGAAAGGCGTGAACCTCGGAGGTGGAGCTTGCAGTGACCCGAGATTGCACCACTGCACTCCAGCCTGGGGTGACAGAGTGAGACTCTGTCTCAAAAAAAAAAAAAAAAAAAAAAAAATCTGAAGTGCTAATCAAACTGTAGGATTAGTATCATACAAAGATGAATGAAATAGTTAAATTTTTGGATTTTCATTTGTGATACCCAATGATTCTCAAATTGAATATTCAAATCCCAAGAAGATCATGGACATGTGTTTTTTGTGGATAGGAACTTCCTCTCTACAAAATAAAACTGATTTACAAGATGAAGATCAAGGACTTTCTACAAGATGAAACAGATTTACCTTCATGGGCTTTTCTGTAACTCTTCTCTCCTAGATTTTAAGATGAGTTTAATAAAAGTAGGTAAAATTACAGAGTTCTAAATAAATAATATGATGGCAGATATGTGGGATATTTATTTATTTATTTAATTATTTTTGTTTGCTTTGATAAATGAAATGTAGGTTGGAGACTTAAAGAACTAAAGGCCTAGTGATCTGAAATTTTACAAATGTAATCATTTGTGAAAATCATAAAAGTTAGTTTTATTCCATCATTCACATTCTCATCTCTTTTAAATAAAGTTATTATTAGCCAAAAATCTAGGACTTATTTTTAAAAACAGCTTATTGAGTCTAATATACATACCATGAATTCACCTATTTTAAGTATATAGTTCAATGAATTTCCCAAAGGAAACTTACTTGTGGAATTTCATCACAATCCAGTTTTAGAAGACTTATCTGATTCCTCTCTCCCTGCATCAATAAGCCCTATTGACTCTATATATCTTTGGGTTCCCTGACTTACCTCCCTCTCCATGTCTACGACTCTTGCACAAGCCACCACGATGTCTCATTTAGATTACTCTCACAGCCTCATAACTGTTTTTGCTGATTTCGTTCTTACCCCCTTATAATCCATGCTCCTTTCAGCAGCTGTCTCTTAAAAGTGTAAATCAAATCAGTCACTTCCTTGCTTAAAACACTATGGCTTCCCACTGAACATAGAGCAAAACTTCTCCCCCTGACCTTTGAGACTCTTGCAGAATCTGATCCCAGCCTAACCTCTCACCTCTTAACCACTCTTCTCCTTGCTTTTTATGGTCAAACCCCACAGACCTTGTTTATCTCTTGATTAAACACTGCCAAACTCTTTCCACCTCAAGGCCTTTGCATTTGCTTTCCCCTGTGTCTGCTGCTGTCTCCCAGATCTTTGCATGTCTATCTCCCTAACCTCCATTTTGTTACCCAGGTTTCTAATTCTCTCACTCAGGCCTTTCCCAGTTCTCTAGTTAAAAATTAGCTTCTCCTGGTTATTGCCTATACTATTATCCTACATAACATTTATTCTTACCAATCCTAGCCTTCATTATCCGGTAAGTTTTAAAAAATTGTTTATTTGTTTATTATGTCTCTTCTGATGAGAATGTAAGTTTTGTGAAAGCAGGGACGATTTCTGTCTTCTTCCCTTACATGTCCCTAGTGAACTGAAACAGTATGGAGTTCACAATAGTTGCTCAAAAAGTATTTGTGAAGTGTGAAGTATTTGTGAAGTATTTTGTGAAGTATTTGTCAAGTGAATTAATTAGTCAAAAGAACATAAACATCAGTCTGGGAGACTTTGGAACAAAGTCAGGATTCCCCCCAAAACAGATTTCCTAAGATGGAGAAAACACAAACAACTGGAATGGAGAATGAATTTTAATACATTAATGGAAAAGAGGAAAATCATCCCCCCATCCCTCCAGGTAGTTATTTATTTATTTATTTTTGAGATGGAGTTTCACTCTTGTTTGTTTGTTTGTTTATTTATTTATTTATTTATTTATTTATGTTTGAGATGGAGTTTCACTCTTGTTGCCCAAGCTGGAGTGCGATGGCATGATCCTGGCTCACTGCAACCTCTGCCTCCTGGGTTCAAGCAATTCTCCCGCCTCAGCCTCCCAAGTAGCTGGGGTCACAGGCGCATGCCACCACGCCTGGCTAATTTTTTGTATTTTTAGTAGAATCGGGGTCACCATGTTAGCCAGGCTGGTCTCAAACTCCTGACCTCAGGTGATCTACCTGCCTCTGCTTCCCAAAGTTCTGGGATTACAGGTGTGAGCCACTGCACTCAGCCCCAGGTGGTTATTTTTATAATGGTCTTAATAAATAAATGAGATATCTATAGTGTGCTGGACCAAAGTTTGGAATCACTTATCCCATTTCTTCATCCTTGTTTCTACTTGTGATATGGTTTGAATTTGTGTCCCTGCCCAGATATCATGTTGAATTGGAGGATCAGCCTGGTGGGAGGTGATTGGATCATGGGGCAGACTTCCCAATTGCTGTTCTCATGATAGTGAGTGAGTTCTCATGAGATTTGATGGTTTAAAAGTGTGTGGTACCTCCCCCTTAGTTCTCTCTCTCTCCTTTTCTGCCATGGTAATAGGAGAGTTACCTGTTATCTCATGCCAAGGTGTTCCCCTTCACCTTCTGCCATGATTGTAAATTTCCTGAGGCCTCCCAGTCATGCTTCCTGTGAAGCCTATAGAACTGTGAGTCAATTAAACCTTTTTTCTTCATAAATTACCCAGTCTCAGGTAGTTCTTTATAGCAGTGTGAAAACAGACTAATGCAACCTCTTTTTACCATGTATCATTATTCCTGTTATTTCATTCATTTTTTCTCCTCCTGAGCTTTCATTCTGCCCTTACCTCATACTCTCCTTTCTTCTGTTTCTCTCTAAACCATACTTGCCTCTCACATTCTCTCTCCTCTCAACTTTCTACTCCAATTACCTTTATTTTTGTTTTCTCTTTGTTTTTATTCTCTCTCTTTCTATTTAACTGAGATAATGTATTTGAAAGTGTTCCTAAACTTCAACCTTCTATATAATGTTATTTCCCTACTTTATCTTTACTAATGTGGTTTGGCTCTGTGTCCCCACCCAAATCCCACCTTTAATTGTAATCCCCACATGTCAAGGGCAGGACCAGGTGGAGATAATTGGATCATGGGGGTGGTATCCCCCATGCTGTTCTCCTGCTGCCCAGTGAAGAAGGTGCCTGCTTCTCCTTTGCCTTCTGCCATGATTATAAGTTTCCTGAGACCTCCCCACCAATGCAGAACTGTGTGTCAATTAAACCTCTTTCCTTTATAAATTACCCAGTCTTGGGTATTTCTTCATAGCAGTATGAGAACGGACTCATACACCTACTCTTAAAAATTATATGCCGTTTGTTCTTTAAGTCCTTATGGTATGTGTCTGCATTGTTCCTGTTCTCGTGATAGTGAGTGAGTTCTCACGAGGTCTGGTGGTTTAAAAATGTGTGGCATCTCCCCCTTTGCTTCCTCTCTCTCCTGCCCTGCCATGGTAAAATGTGCTTACTTCCCCTTCGCCTTCTGCCATGATTGTAAGTTTCCTAATATCTAATGTAATATGACTAAAATAAGTCTACAGACTTCCAATCAATAAGGCATACTTAACCTTTGTTTTCCATGTACTGGAGGTGAATCCCTGAGTTGTGTTCCCTTATAACAAATGGCACGCATTCCAGGAAAGCTTACCAGATTCAAAATGTAATATGCATTGACAAGCAGAATAAAGCTAATTGGAATTAAACTCTTGGAAAGTAAGGAAGTTTTAAAGCTTTTATAAAGACTTCAAGTCAATTTGAAACTATAAAATACTGTGTCTACATAACATAGTTTTAATCAACTCACTAAGGTATAAACTAAAAATATATTAATGTTCTAAAAGTCCACTATTAAACAACAAATTACCGAATCAATCCTGTGTACCATATCGTACACTTGCAATGATTTATCCCATGTAACTCTGTCTCCAGTTTGGTAGAGGAAATCAGATAGTTTAGCTGCTGATTCTGGAATTATCCCTTCAACACGATATCTACAGTTAACAAAATAAAGGAAATTCAAAGCTTAAAAAGTTTAGTCTAAGCTGAAAATATAATACTATCAAAGCATAAAGGTAGGCTAATTTAGCAAACAGCAGTGAAGAAAACTTGAAGGTACTATCAGCAATTCAATACATTAATATTCAATTGGAAGTAGCAAGGTTTATTTAAATATGCATTGCAATAAATACATTATTTCAAAATTCATTTTTCTATAAGTAGGCTATTAGTAATTAAGTTTTTGGGGAGTCAAAAGTTATAATGGGATTTTTGACTGCACGGTGGGTTGGCACCCCTAACTCCCACATTGTTCAAGGGTCAACTGTAAAGTTTTATTGAAACACAGCCACACTCATTCATTTATGTGTTAACTCTGGGTGCTCTTGTGCTATAATGACAGAATTGAGTAGTTGCAAGAGACCATATGGGTTGCAAAGCCTAAAGTATTTACTGTCTGTCCCTCTACTGAAAAACTTTGCCAACCCCCGATTTAGGGTGTCCACTCAGTGGCTAATCTTTCATTTTCCAGTCACTTTGCAAAGGAAAGAAAAGTACAAATTACAGTTATATTATATGGCTGTAAGGCAGAAATAATGTTTTTGTTGGTGAACAATTAGAAGGCTAATAGCTGCATAAAACTAATAGCAACAAAGAAACAAAGAGGACCAGCCAGAAGTTTAACAGAGAGAAGCAGGGAAACATACAGCTAAAGTGGCCCACTAAGAGCACATTCATCTCTGGGGTCTGGAAGGCTGTGTTTATGCACCAGCTCTGCCTACTCAGTACCAATCAGAGCAAGATGTAGTGTAGACTTGTAAGTATTCCCCAAGCCACGTTCAGATTGATTAGCAAAGAGCTGATGCCTTACTGACTCAGGGACATAAGTATAGTACAACCTGTGATGCATCACTGACTGGAAAATAATCTGTTCCATCCACTTTAAAATAAAATATACTCATAGCTGGGTCTGGAAGACTGTGTATGCTGAAGGCTGCACCCTCTGAGGAGTGACTGGTGACAAAACTTCCAAGCTACCAGTCCCTGGCTAAATCCAGAGTAAAACCACAAAACTCCCTGAATTACAAAAGCAGTCTTCAATCCACATACATATTTGACAGTAGAGGGTAAAAATTACCACAAAATGGCTTATGTTGACCAAGGAGTGATCCATAGGAAGCCAGGCTAAAAGATAACCACAAGTAAAAAGTCAGAGCAGAGATATTAGAGGCTACAGACTGGGGGGGAAATAGACTTCACAGAATTAGTCCAGCCAGATCACCAAACAGATAAACAAATGACCAAACAAATAACCACAAACCCAGGATGGGTGGATGGAGTCCGTATCCAGAGTTGCTACAATATTTTACCTAAAACATTGTTTTCAACAAAAAACTGTGAGTCATGCAAAGAAATATGAAAAGTGTGACCTATACTTAGGAAAAACAGCAAGCAGGAGAAACTATGTTTTAGGGGGCCTTATCATATAAAGATGTTGGAATTATCATGGAAAAAATTTGGACGGGTGCAGTGGCTCACTCCTGTAATCCCAGCACTTTGGGAGGGCGAGGCAGGCGGATCCCGAGGTCAAGAGATCGAGACCAACCCAGCCAACATGGTGAAACCCTGTCTCTACTAAAAATACAAGAATTAGCTGGGCATGGTGGCATGTGCCTGTCGTCCCAGCTAATTGAGAGGCTGAGGCAGGAGAATCGCTTGAACCCGGGAGGCGGAGGTTGCAGTGAGCCGAGACCGTGCCACTGCACTCCAGCCTGGCGACAGTGAGACTCCGTCAAAAAAAAAAAAAAAAAAAAACTCAAAGCAATGATTGTAAATATGTTCAAAGAACTAAGGAAAGCAGGGGGAAAAAAAAGGCAGAAAAATAAACAGTGCCTCAGAGAAATATGATATGCCATTAAATACATCAACATACACATTTTGAGAGTACCAGAAGGAAAGAACAGACACTGCACTCTAGCCTGGAAAAGAGAGTGAGAACCGTCTCTAAAAACAAGAAAGGATAGAGAAAAGAAAAATATGCAAAAAAATACAGAAATAAAATAATGACTAAAATTTCTAAAAATTTGTAGGAAAATACTACATTCAAGAAATTCATTGAATTCTAAGTAGTATAGGTGGAAAAACATCCACCTCCAGATACATCATAGTCAAAATTCTGAACATGAAATTAAAAATAAAGTATTGAAAGCAGTTAAAAAAAAAAAAGGCATTACATAGAAGGGAACCATAATAAGACTGACAGCTGGCATGCCATTAGAAACAATGGAGGCCAGAAGGAAGTAAATGACATTTAAAGAGCTGAATAAAAAAAGCTACCAAAAAAGAATTCTATATCCAGATAAGTTATCTCTCAAAAATAAAGGGTAAACAAAGACATTCTGAGAAAAAGAAAAACTGAGAGAATTTATTGGTAGTAGTCCTGCCTTACAAAAAATACTAAAGGGAAGGAAGAGACACAAAATAGTAATTCAAATCCTTACAAATAAAGAGTTACAGTAACAAATAGTATGTAGCTAATGTTACAAGACAGTATAATTATATATGTCTTCCCCTTCTATTAACTGATTAAAGACAATTTCATAAAATAATATAACATTTTATTTGGCTTATAACATGTATACATATAATTGACAATAAACACAACAGAGGGGGATGGAAATAAAGCTATATGTGAATAAAAAAATAACAGCAGATAGTAACTCAAATCCACAGAAACAAATGAAGAGAACCAGAAATGGTAAATAAGAATATATTTCTACAGCTATATTTCTATATAGATGTATTCTTACAGATGTATATGTGTATTTAGATGGGTAAGACAGAAATATCTTGAAGTATGTTTGTATTCTATTAACTTCTTTAAAAGATAATATATAAAGCAATAATTATAACAATATGGTATTTGATTTCTAACATATATAGACATAATATGTGCAACAAAAAATAGCACAAAATGTTGGGGAAGGGACTGGAACTATATAGAAGTAAAGCTTTTATATCTTACTGGAATTAAGTTTATATACATCTGCAGTAGATTCTGATGAATTAAAATATATATATTGTAGCCCCTAGAGTTATTACTAAGAAAATAACCAAAAAATGTAGTTCAAAAAATTATTAAAGGAATTAAAGATGATACACTTGACAAAACCTACTTAATACAAAGGAAGATAGTAAAAGAAAAGAGGAACAAAATAGTCACGAGACATACAGAAAACAAAATAAATTTTTAAAATACAGGAAAAATGACAGACATAAATACAACCATATAACAATAACATTAGGTGTGTCTGAATATGACAGACATAAATACAACCATATAACAATAACATTAGGTGTGACTGGATTAAACAAGCCAATCAGAAGGTAGAGATTGTCGACAGTATTTCTTCTAACCCCAAACAAGTTCCAACCATATGCTTTCTGTCTATAAAAGATACTCTTTAAATTCAAAGATACATATAGGTGAATGTAAAAGGTTTGAAAAAGATAAACCCTGTAAATGGAACCATAGTGAGCTGAGGTGGCTTTACTGGTATCAGATAAAGTAGACTTTAAGACAAAAACTATTAGCAGAGATAAAGAGGGATATATTACAATGACAAAAGAGTTAACCTGTTAGGAAGATGTAATAATTATAAACATACATTCATCTAATGATAGAGACCCAAATACATAAAGGGAAAATGGCCATATCTCGAGGGAGAAATAGATAATTTCACAATAATAATTAGATACCTCAATAGGTCATTTTCTCTTTTCTTTTTTTTTCTTTTGAGACAGAGTCTCGCTCTGTCGCCCAATGGCACGAACTTGGCTCACTGCAAGCTCCGCCTCCCGGGTTCACGCCATTCTCCTGCCTCAGCCTCCCAAGTAGCTGGGATTACAGGCGCCCGCCACTGCGCCCGGCTAATTTTTTGTATTTTTAGTAGAGATGGGGTTTCACCGTGTTAGCCAGGATGGTCTCGATCTCCTGACCTCATGATCCGCCCACCTCGGCCTCCCAAAGTGCTGGGATTACAGGCATGAGCCACTATGCCCGGCCCACGTCATTTTCAATAATGAATGAAACAATCAGAAGAAAATCAGCAAGAATATTGAAGACTTGAACAACACTAGATCTAAGAGACACCTGTAGAACACTCCTAAAAATAGCAGGATACACATTCTTCTCAAGTGCATCTGGTACATTCTCCAAGAGAGACAATTGTTCAGGCAATAAAACAAGTCCCAAATTCAAGGATTGAAATTTTACAAAGTATTTTTTTCATCACAATGGAATTAAATTTTAACAACAGAAATTTGGGAAATTCACAAATATGTAGAAATTAAAACATTCTTAAATAACCAATAAGTCAAAGAAGAAAAATTAAGTCAAAGAAAAATTAGAGAATAATTTGAGATAAAAATGAAAACCCAACATGCCAAAACATGGGATGCTGCAAAAGCAGTGCTTAGAGGAAAATTTATAGTTGTAAATGTCTATATTTTTTAAAAGAAGAAGTTCTGAAATCAATAACCTAGGCTTTAATTTTAGGAAACTAGAAAAAGAAGAGCAAACTAAACCCAAAGCTAGCAGAAGGCAGGAAATAATAAGGATTACGGTAGAAAGTAATGAAATTGTGAATAGAAAAATAAGAAAATCAACAAAACCACAAGTTGTATCTTTGAAAAGATCAACAGAATTGATAAATGTTTAGCTAGATGTACTAAGCAAAAAAAGAGAATAGACTCAACTAAAATCAAGACTGAAAGTGAGGACTATTGACCCTATACAAATAAAAAGGGTTGTAAGAGAAGAATGATGTGTCAACAGATTAGATAGCTTAGATGAAATGGACAACGTCCTAGAAAAGCACAAATTATTGAAACTGATTTAAGAAGCAATAGAACATCTTAATTATCTATAACAAGACAGAGATTGAATTAGTAATCCAAATAATCCCCACAAAAAGAGCCCATGCTCAGATGGCTTCACTGGTGACTCTGACCAAACATTTAAAGAAAAATTTTTACATAAATCCTTCACAAACTATTCCAGAAAATAAGAGGAAGAAATATTTCCCAAACAAATTTTAACTTGATATCAAAACCAGATAAAGATATCATAAGAAAATAAAACTACACCCCAGTATCTCTTATGAATATATATGCAAAAACCTTCAAGAAAGTACCAGCCTACCAAATCTAGCAATGTACAAAAAGGATTATAAACCATGACCAAGCGGGATTTATCCCAGAATACAAGGTTGGTTTACCATATGAATTATTATTACAATACACAATTTTAATAGACTAAATAACAAAACCATATCATTTCAATAGATGTGGAAAAAGCTTATGACAAAATCCAACACCCATTCAGGATAAAGCATTCATAAAATGAGGGGTATAGGGAAATGCCCTCAACTTGATAAAGGGCACCTATGAAAAATCTACTGCTAACATCATACTTAATGGTGGAAAAACTAAATACTTTTCGATTAAGATCAGGAATAAGACAAGGATGCCCACTCTTGTCACTGCTAATAAACATTGTACTGGAGGTACTAGCCCAGGCAGTTAGGTTAGAAAAAGAAATAAAAGTTATCCAGATTGAAAAGGAAGAAGTAAAACTCTTCATGACGTGATTTTATATATAGAAAAAACAACAGAATCCACTAAAATAATACAACTGATAAGTCCAGTAAAGCTTCAGGATACAAGGTCAATATATAAAAATGAATTTTATTTCTATATACTAGGATTAAAATTTTTTTTAAAGTAATTCAGAAAACAATTCAATTTACAATAACATCAAAAAGAATAAGGCCTTGAAATAAATTTAACAAAAGTCATTGGTGTTAGAGTAAAATAAAAAAAAAAGAACACGTTTAAGACATATACTGAAACTTATAAAACATTTTGAAAGAAGTTAGAGAAGCTCAAAATAAACAGAGAGACATCCTATGTTCATGTATTGGAAGACTTAATATTTTTAAAATGGTAATAACTCTCCAAATTGAACTACGGAGTCAAAGTATCTTTGTCAAAATCCCAGCTGACTTTTTTTGAGATGGGGTCTTGCTCTGTTGCCCAGGCTGGAGTGTCTAAAATTCATATGGAAATGCAAGGGAACCAGTATAGCCAAGACAGTCTTGAAAAAGCAAAAAGTTGTAGGACTCACACTTCTTAATTTCAAAACTTACTAAAAGGCTATAGTAATGAAGGTTATGTGGTATTGGCATATGGACAGACATAGAGATCAACTGAATATAATTGAGCATCCAAAGCAAACTCCTAATGTAGATGGTCAATTGATTTTTGACAAAGGAGCCTAGACAATGTAATGGGGAAAGAAAAATCTCCAACAAATAGTGCTGGGACAATTGGATATTTACATGCAAAGATTGAATTGGACTCCTGCCTCACACCATACAGAAAATTAACTCAAAGTGATCACAACAGACCTACATGTAACAAATAAAACCATAAATTCTTAGGGATAAATCTTTGTGACAATTAGTTCTTGGATTCAACACCAACAGCACAAGTAACACAACAGAAGACTGATAAATTGAACTTCAACAAAATTTTTAAAAATTGTGCTTCAAAGGACACCATCAAGAAAGTGAGAAGACAACCTACAACATGGGAGAAAATAGTTGCAAATCCTATATGTGATACTAAACTATTATCCATAATGTATAAATAACCCTTCCAACTCAACAATAAAAAGAAACCCAATTTTTTAAAAAAGAGTTTGGATATTTATCTAAAGAAGATATATGAATGGTCAATATGCATATAAGAAGAAGCTTACGGTCACAAGTCATTAAGGACATGTAAATCAAATCCACAATGAGATACCACTACATACCCAACTAGGATAGATATAATCATGAAGATATGAAAAATGTTGCTGAAGAGGTGGAGAAATTGGAACCTACATACACTGCTGTTAGGAATATAAAATGGTGCGGCCACTCTCTAAAATGGTCTAGTAGTTCTTCAAAATATTAAACATAGAATTGCCATATGATCCAGCAATTCCAGTCCTAGATCTATAGCCAAGAGAAATAAAAATATATGTCCACACAAAAATTTGTGCGCAAATTTCATAACAGCATTATTTATAATACCTAAAAGATGGAAACTAAATGTATATTAACTGATGAATAGATAAACAAAATGTGGCATATCCATACTATAGAACACTATTCTGCAATAAAAAGAAATGAGGTACTGACACAAGCTACAACATGGGTGAACCTCAAAAACATGATAAAAGAATCTGTGAAAGAAGCAAGTCACAAAAGACCACATAGCATATGATTTCCTTTATGACATGTCCAGAATAGGCAAATATAAAAGGCAGAAACTGTCACCTAGTCACCTGGGGCTGGGGTGAATCGGATAATGGGAAGTAAATGCTAGTAGGCACAAGTTTCTTTTTGGGTGAGGAGAATGTTCTAAATGAAATTATGGTGATCCTGGTGCAACTCTGTATATATACTAACAATCACTGAATTGTACACTTAAAGTAGGTGAAATTTAGGGTACATAAATTATCTCGATAAAATTGTTAAAAATGAATTAGTTCCACAAGTTCTTTTTTCTGAATTAAGGAATGACTTTAAATTTATTTCTCATCTAATCTATTGCATAAAAACAATTACAACAAAAATTCTTAATGTATCTTGAGTAGGTAGAGAACCTATATTTTATCTAAGTAACTTGCTCTAAACTGCAAACCAAAATAAGATGATTCAATAAAGTATTTTATAAACTAGTCTTTAGCAATTATTTTGTTATCATATCTTTTATTCTCAATTTGTATTTATTCATTATAAATATATTTCCTAATTTCCTGCTCTGCCCACACCCAGCATTAACTATAAACCAGCTCATGTTAATGGTTGTGGAGTTATTGATGGATACTGATGTTACTGATTTATTTGTGAAATAGAGAATTGTGTGAAATGACCTAATATAAATCCCAAATTCTATTTTAAAAATAGTACTACAATAATCATCACTGAATAACATAACTTTTCATTCCTTAAGTTTTTCATAAAATGGAATGGCAGCAGAGTTTGAACAACACTTTCCAAATTATTATATTAATAATATCTGAGTTATTTTTGTAGTTAAGAAAAATGTTAAGTTTAGGAAGATACTGAACCAGGTTTAGGAAGATATTAAACTGGGGTGTTTTTCACTGTTCCTCCAAATATATCTACACATATGTAGAATCAGGATGAATCCTGAGCTGTTACAACTCTTTATTTTGGTCACAGCAA
This sequence comes from Nomascus leucogenys, assembly GCF_006542625.1. Taxonomy (NCBI): domain Eukaryota; kingdom Metazoa; phylum Chordata; class Mammalia; order Primates; family Hylobatidae; genus Nomascus; species Nomascus leucogenys. The sequence goes on along the minus strand of NC_044384.1, from coordinate 25,351,331 downwards.
CTTTATTAATTACATTTGTTACTTTTAAAAAAATGTTTAACCTATGATATGGGTTGGTTCTGTATCCTCACCCAAATCTCATCTTGAATTGTAGCTCTCATAATTCCCACGTGTTGTAGGAGAGACCTGGTGGAAGATAATTGAATCATGGAGGTGATTTCCCCCATATTGTTCTCGTGGTAGTGAATAAGTCTCATGAGATCTGATTTTTTATAAGGGGTTTCCCCTTTCACTTGTCTCTCAATTCTCTCGTCTGCTGCCATGTAAGACATGACTTTCACCTTCTCCTATGATTATGAGACCTCCCCAGCTACATGGAACTGTGAGTCCATTAAGCCTCTTTATTTTGTAAACTGCCCAGTCTCAGGTGTATGTTTATCAGCAGCCTGAAAATGAACTAATACAACCTGTTTAAACCTGAATGCTTTAATTTATAAAACTTACAAACTGTCTCACATGTCTGCCTCAGAAGGTAGAATAGAGGATTAAATGTAGTGGTGGTAATGATGGTGGTAATAAGTAGTAATGATGGAGGAGAAAGTAGTATGCTAAACAAGCACGAAATGCATAAAGGCAGAAAAGGTACATTCTGCTAGAATCCATCTCTGGATAATCTGCCTTCATTATTCCACAGATACATCTGACAGTTTTGATGAGGTCAGAGAGAATAATGATTAAGAAAGTACAGCCTCTGAGGTAAAGTCTTGGTGTCTAAGTTTTTGTCTCACTAACACCAGCTAGGTGACTTGGAGATAGTAACTTACATAGGCCCTTATTCATTTGTAAAATGGGGATAATAACAGTGCTTACATTGTGGGAAATATAAGAAATACATTTAGAAAATGAAAGAAAAGTATTTAGCATGGTGCCTGACATATAGTAAGACATTACTGTTCACTTCTTCTAACACTGAAAGAAATGTGTAGACCCGTATGCCAGTACGTCTGTATTTCATCCCTTAAGAGCAGAAAGGAACGAAATTCCAACCAAAGAAGTGCCTGTCTTTCAGGCAAATGCTTAAAGCTAACCACGAAAGGCCCTTTTTGAGTGGCAAATTATTAAGAAAAGGCATATGTGTTGAAAAATTATCTTGAGTTTATTTTTATATACTGCAGTTATAAGATATATAACTTTCCATTTGGTAGCCCATATAATATAACTGAAGTCCATAAATTCATTCAATAAATATTTATTGAGTGTCTTGGTGAGAGACACTGTTCTAGTGCTAGGGATACTGCAGTGAACACAAGTGATTTATTTCTAGTCTGATGCCTATTAAAGTTAGTATCCTCATCAAGTTTATATTCTAATAAGAGAGACATACAATACATAAGAAAACAAAGAAGATAAATTTCTCATAGGGAAAAGTGCTATGAAGAAGATAATAGCAGAACAGTGTAGTAAATAGAGGTTGAGTGTGTGTATTTGGAAACTTTGGCCACATGGCTAGGAAGGTCATTCTGAAGAGAAGACAATGAAACTGAGATCTTGAACATAAAAATGACATTAGCTTTGGAAACATTTGGGGGAATAGCTTGCCAGGCAAGAGAAGGCTCTGAGATGGGTTTAAGTTCAGTGCATTCAAACAACAGAAGTCTATTGTGGCTAGGACAATGAAGAGAAGCGGTCAGAAATGACGTCAGAGAGGTAAGCAGGGCCCAGATAGTTACCTGCACATCATAAAATGTTTGGACTTATTTCAATAGGTTTTGGGGAAACAAGTGGTTTTTGGCTACATGGATAAATTCTTTGGTGGTAATTTCTTGAGATTTTGGTGCACCCATCACCTGAGCAGTGTACACTGTACCCAATGTGTAGTCTTTTATCCATCATCCTCCTCCCACCCTTTCCCTGGAGTCCCCAGAGTCCATTATATCATTCTTACACCTTTGTGTTCTCATAGCTTAGCTTTCATTTATAGGTGAGAAAATATGATGTTTGCTTTTCCATTCCTGAGTTACTTCACTTAGAATAATGGTCTCCAACTCCATTCAGGTTGCTGTGAATGCTATTATTTTGTTGGTTTTTATAACTGAGTAGTGTTCCATGGTTTACATATACCATATTTTCTTTATCCACTCATTGGTTCCATATAATTGCAATTGCAAATTGTGCTGCTATAAGCATGTGTGTGCATGTGTCTTTTTCATATAATGACTTCTTTTTCTCTGGGTAGATACCCAGTAGTGGGGTTGCTGGATCAAATGGTAGTTCTACTCTTAGTTCTTTAAGGAATCTCCATGCTGTTTTCCATAGTGGTTGTACTAATTTACCTTCCCACCAGCAACGTAAAAGTGTTCCCTTTTCACCACATCCATGCCAAAATGTATTATTTTCTGATTTTTAAATTATGGCCATTCTTGCAGGGGTAAGATGGTATCTCATTGTGGTTTTAATTTTCACTCCCTTGATAATTAGTGATGTTGAGCCTTTTTCATGTTTGTTGGCCATTTGTAGATCTTCTTTTGAGAACTGTCTATTCATGTCCTTCGCCTACTTTTTGATGGGATTTTTTTTTCTTGCTGATTTGAGTTCTTATAGATTCTGGATATTAGACCTTTGTTGGATGCATAGTTTGTGAATATTTTCTCCCATTCTGTGAGTTATCTGTTTGCTCTGCCGATTATTTCTTTTGCAATTCAGGCTTTTAGTTTAAATAGATCCCACCTATTTTTGGTTTTGTTGCATTTGCTTTTGAGTTCTTGGTTGTGAACTCTCTGCCTAAGACAATATCTAGAAGAGTTTTTCCAATGTTACTTTCTAGAGTTTTTATGGTTTCAGGTCTTAGATTTAAGTCTTTGATCCATCTTGAGTACATTTTTGTAAAAGGTAAGAGACGAAGATCCAGTTTCATTCTTCTACATGTAGCTTGCCAATTGTCCCAGCATCATTTGTTGAATAGGGTGCCCTTTCCCCACTTTATGTTTTTGTTTGCTTTGTTGTGGATCAGTTGGCTGTATTTGGCTTTATTTCTGGGTTCTCTATTCTGTTCCATTGATCTATGTGCCTGTTTTTATACTAGTCCCATGGTGTTTGGTAACTAGAGCCTTGTAGAATAGTTTGAAGTTGGGTAATGTGGTGCCTCCAGATTTATTCTTTTTGCTTAGTTTTGCTTTGGCTATGTGGATTCTTTTTTGGTTCCATATGAATTTTAGGATTGTTTTTTCTAGTTCTGTGAAGAATGATGATGGAACTTTGATGGGAATTGCATTGAATCTGTAGACTGCTTTTGGCAGTAGGGTCATTTTCACAATACTGATTCTACTCATTCATGAGCATGGGATGTGTTTCCATTTGTTTGTGTCATCAATGATTTCTTTCAGCAGTGTTTTGCAGTTTTCCTTGTAGAGATCTCTCACCTCCTTGGTTAGATATATTCTTAAGTATTTCTTTTTTTGCAGTGGTTGAAAAAGGGGTTGAATTTTTTATTTCATTCTCAGCTTGGTCACTGTTGCTGCATAGCAGTTCTACTGATTTGTGTACACTGACTTTATCCTGAAACTTTATTCACTTATCAGATCTAGGACCTTTTCGGATGAATCATTAGGGTTTTGTAGGTATACAATCATACCTCTGATCAACAGTGACAGTCTGTCTTCCTCTTTACTCATTTGCATGATTGCTCTGGCTAGGACTTCCAGTACTATGTTGAACAGAAGTGGTGAAAATGGGCATCCTTTTCCTGTTCCAGTTTTTAGGAGGAATGCTTTCAACTTTTCCCTGTTCAGTACAATGTTGGCTGTGGGTTTGTTACAGATGGCTTTTACTACTTTGAGGTAAGTTCCTTCTATGTCTATTTTGTTGAGGGTTTTAATCAAAAACGATGCTGGATTTTGTCCAGTGCTTTTTCTGCATCTATTGAGATGATCAAAATTTTTGTTTTTATGTGATATATCACATTATTGACTTGGGTATGTTAAACCATCCCCACATCCTGGGTATGAAACGCATTTGATCATGGTATATATTATCTTTTTGCTATACTGTTGGATTTGGTTAGCTAGTATTTTGTTGAGGATTTTTGCATTTGTGTTAATCAGGGATCTTGGTCTGTGTTGTTTTTTTTTTAATGTCCTTTCCTGGTTGTGTTATTAGGGTGATACTGGCCTCATAGAATGGAGGATTCCTTCTTTCTCTATCTTTTGGAATAGGTTCAGTAAAATCATACCAATTTTCTTTGAATGTCTGATAAAATTCAGCTGTGAATCCATCTCTTTCAGGACTTTTTTGTTGGCAATTTAAAAAAATATTGTTTCAATCTTGCTACTTGTTATTATTTTTTTTTTCAGATTTTCTATTTCTTCCTGATTTAATCTAGGAGGGTTGTATTTTTTCCCAGACTTTATCAATCTCCTCTAGATTTTCTAGCTTGTGCATGTAAAGGTGTTCATAGTAGCCCTGAACAATCTTTTTGTATTTCTGTGGTATCGGCTGTAATATCTCCCATTTCATTTCTAATTGAGTTTATTTGGATCTTCTCTCTTCTTTTCTTGGTTAATCTTACTAATGGTCTGTCAATTTTTTCTTTTCAAAGAACTAGCTTTTTGTTTCATTTATCCTTTGTATTTTTTATCCCAATTTCATTGACTTCTACTTTGATTTTTGTTATTTCTTTTCTTCTGCTGTGTTTGGGTTTGGCTTATTCATGTTTCTCTAGTTCCTTGAGGTGTGAGCTTAGAGTGTCTATTTATGCTCTTTCAGGCTTTTGGTGTAGGCATTTAATGCTATGTACTTTCCTCTTAGCATCACCCAGAGGTTTTGGTAAGTTGTGTCACTATTATTGTTCAGTTCAAATAATTTAAAAATTTCCATTTTGATTTCATTGTTGATTCAAAGATCGTTCGAGAGCAGATTATGTAATTTCTATGTATTTGCGCAGTTTTAGATTTCCTTTTGGAATTAATTTTCAGTTTTATACCACTATGGTATGAGAGGATATTTGATGTAATTTTGATTTTCTAAAATTTATTGACACTTGTTTTATGACCTATCATATAGTCTATCTTAGAGAATGTTCCATGTGCTGATGAAAAGAACATATATTCTGCAGTAGTTGGGTAGAATTTTCTGTAAATCTCTGTTAAGTCCATTTGTTACATGCTACTAGTTTAAGCCCATTGTCTCCTTCTTGACTTTGTCTTGATGACCTATCTAGTGCTGTCAGTGGAGTATTGAAATCCCCCACTATTATTGTGCTGCTATCTTCTATCTTAGGTCTAGTAGTAATTGTCTTATAAATGTGGGAGCTCCAGTGTTAGGTGTGTATATATTTAGGATTGTGGTATTTTCCTATTAGACTAATCCTTTTATTATTATATAATGTCCCTCTTTGTATCTTAAAGCTGTTTTTGCTTTAAAGTCTGTTTTATTCTGATATAAGAATAGCTACTCCTGCTGCTTTTGGTTTTCATTTGCATGGAATATCTTTTTCCACCCCTTTACCTTAATTTTATGTGAGACCTTATGTGTTAGGTGAGTCTCTTGAAGACAGCAGATACTTGGTTGGTAAAGTTTTGTCCTTTCTGAAATTCTGTATTTTTTCAATGAAGCATTTGAGACATTTACATTCAATGTTAGTATTGAGATGTGAGACAATATTCTATTCATCATGCTAGTTATTGCTTTAATACCTTTTTTGTGTGCGTGTGTATGTTATTGTTTTATAGGCCCTGTGAGATTTATGCTTTAAGGAGGTTCTATTTTGGTGTATTTCAAAGCTTTGTTTCAAGATTTAGAACTCCTTTTAGCATTTCTTGTAGCGCTGGCTTGGTAGTGGCAAATTCTCTCAGCATTTGTTTGCCTGAAAAAGACTTTAGCTCTCCTTCATTTATGAAGCTTAGTTTTGCTTCATTTATGAAGCAAAATTCTTGGCTGACAATTAGTTTGTTTCAGGACGCTAAAGATGGGACAACAATTCCTTCTGGCTTGGAAGGTTTCTGCTGAAATATCTGCTGTTAATTGGATAGGTTTGCCTTTATAGGTTATCTGATGCTTTTGTCTCACAGCTCTTAAGATTCTTTCCTTCATCTTGACTTTAGATAACCTAATGACTATGTGCCTAGGTGATGATCTTTTTGCAATGAATTTTCCAGGTGTTCTTTGAGCTTCTCATATTTGGATGTCTAGATCTCTAGCAAGGCCAGGGAAGTGTTCCTCGATTGTTCCCTCGAATAAGTTTTGCAAACTTTTAGATTTCTCTTCTTCCTCAGGAACACCAATTATTCTTAGGTTTGGCCATTTAATGTAATTCCAAATACCTTGGAGGCTTTGTCTATTTTTTTGTTGTTTCTTTGAGACAAGGTCTCACTCTGTCACCCAGGCTGGAGTGCAGTGGTGTGATCTTGGTTCACTGCAACCTCCACCTTTGAAGCTCAAGTGATCCTCCCATCTCAGCTTCTCAAGTAGCTGTGACCACAGGCATCCACCACCATGCCCAGCTAATATTTTGTATTTTTACTAGAGACAGAGTTTGCCATGTTGCCTAGGCTTGTCTCAAACTCCCGAGCTCAGGTGATCCACCCACCTCAGCCTCCCAAAATGCTGGGATTATGGGTGTGAGCCACTGTGTCTGGTCCCAGCTTTTAAAAATTCTTTTTTTCTTTGTCTGATTGGGTTAATTTGAAAGTCTTGTCTTTGAGTTCTGAAGTTCTTTCTTCTACTTGTTCTAGTCTGCTGTTGAAACTTTTCAGTGCATTTTGTATTTCTCTAAGTGTGTCTTTCACTTCCAGAAGTTGTGATTGTTTTTTATGATATCTATTTCTCTGGAGACTTTTTCATCCATTTCCTATATTTTTAAAAAAATTTCTTTAAGTTGGTTTTCATGTTTCTCTGGTATCTCCTTGAGTAGCTTAATAATCAACCTTCTGAATTCTTTCTATGGCAACCTACAGATTTCTTCTTGGTTTGGATCCATTGCAAAGGAGCTAGTGTAATCTTTTGGAGATGTTATAGAACCCTGTTTTGTCAGATTATGAGAATTACTTTTATTGTTTCTTCTTATTTGGGTCGACTATTTCAGTGGAATGCTCTGGAACTTAAAAGCCTGTTGTTCAGACTGTCTAGTCCCAAGAGGTGATCCCTTGATATGGTGATCTCCCCCTTCCCCTAGGGTGGGGCTTCCTGAGAGCCAGATTGCAGTGATTGTTATTGCTTTTCTTGGTCTGTTGCTGGGGAATGTCTATTAAGACGCCTGTAATGTGATCATTCTTCAGGTCTGCCAGCCATAGATACCACATCTGCTCTGGTGGAAGTGGCAGGGGAGTAAAGTAGACTTTGTGAGAGTCCTTGGTTGTACATGTGTTTTGGGTGCTGGCTTTCTCAAATGCTGGTTATGGTAGCAGTGAAGTTGTCATGTGGACACACTCAGGACCTCTGATTAGACAGGATGTTCCAGACAATGGAAGTAGCTGTTGTCTTGCCCTAGGATCAGGGTTACTCTGTCATGAGTTGCTGTAATGGCCTGAGTTAGTTGGCCCCCAGCCAGGAAGTGGTGCTTTCAAGAGAGCACCAGCTGCGGTAGTAGTAGGTGATCTAAGCTTGCCCTAAGTTGGCCAGGGTATGTATTTCGGTTTCTCAGGCAATGGGCAGGGCCATAAAGCTTCCAAGAGTTTCTATCTTTTGTGTTCGATTACCAGGATGGAGGAATTCCATAAGGTGGGGTCAGGATTAGGCAGGTCTGGCCTCAGATTCTCCTTGGGAAGGGCTTGCCGTGGCCACTGTGGGGAATAGGGGGGTGGTCCTCAGCCAATGGGGTTCTGTTCTAGAGGCAACTGTGGCTGCCTCTGCTGTGTCATATGGTTTGCCAGGGAAATAAGTGACAGCAGGTAGCAAGGGTCTCACCCAGCTCCCACGCAGGTGGTGAGGCTGTTCTTGCTCCCATAGTGCCCTACTCAGACCTTGCCCCAGGCCATGAGCTTCCCTGCTGTCAAGGCAAACAAAGTTTTTGAAACTTGCCCCTCCCTGCCTGCCCACTCCGTTGGTGGTGACTCCTACACTTGTATCTGCAGCAATTCCCGTTTGCAGCCCCCACTGCTGCCCCGACCCCACCGATTCTGCTCAAGAAAATTTTTGCCCCATCAAAATTATTAGTAATTTCAGTTGGGAGTTTCTTTCATCCTGTGACCCCTCTTTAATTCCACTGGCTGCCTTCTCCGAGGGCCCCTGTGACATATAGTCATGGATGGCTTCCCTGGGCTCAAGCTGGAGACTGAGAGTGCCTGCAAAGCACTTCCTGCCATTGCTTTTGCTATTTCACTCAGCTTCTTAAATCCATTTCAGCTCTAGGTAAGGTTATATCCCTCTCCCATGATCTGGATTTTCAGATTCCCCAGTGGGGATGTGTGTTTGGAGGCAGGTTTTCCCCCTCCCACACTTTGGGAGCTCACAGTTTTTTGCCTGTCTCACATAATCTGCAGCGGCATGCTGCTTCTTTCAAAGGTCTGTGTATTCTTTTGGTTTTCTTGGTATGTTCCTGCGGTAGTTCTTGGAGCATAAGTTCATGGTGTGAGTCTCCACAGGCTGTTCTGTATGTCCAAGTGGGAGGTGCATATTAGCCCTGCTTCCTATCTGCCATCTTATCCCAAAGTCTCAGTTTGCAGAATTCTTCTGGACTTCTAGATGCAATGGGATACCTTTAGAAGATTTTAGGCAGCAGAGTGACACAATCTGAATTATCAGTTTAAAAAGATACTTTGGCCATTGTCTGAAGAATGGGATGTAGTTGAATAAGAGTAGACACAAGGAGATTAGGAGGTTAATAAAATAATCCATTGAGAGGTGATGGTGGCTAGCACAAGGATGGCAACAGGTTAATAATGAAAAATAACCTCCTTTTCTCTGTACATATTTGGTCACTTAAAGCTTCTATCAGAATCCAAATCTGAGGTCAATCCTCCATTCTGTTGGCCAATGTTTTATAAGCATCTTCTTGGAAAAAAAAATTGGAAAAATTTGAATTGAAGTTAAACAAGTTTCTTTACTTCAGGATTTCTCTGAACCTTAGAGTGAATCTTTCCTGGCATGGTGGCTCACACCTGTAATCCCAGCACTTTGGGAGGCTGGAGTGGGAGGAGTGCTTGAGCTCAGGAGCTGAAGGTCAGCCTCGGCAATATAGTGAGACTTCATCTCTACTAAAAAAAATAGTAATAATTATCCAGCTGTGGTGGTGCACACCTGCAGTCCCAGCTACTTGGGAGGCTGAGGTGAGAGATAGAGGCTGCAGTGAGCTAGGATGGCACCACTGTACTCCAGCTTGGGTGACAGAACAAGACCCTATTTCAAAAAAAGGAAAAATAAAATAAAATAAAAGATAATATAGTACGAAGTGTTTTAGAAACTTATTTGACAGTGCAACCCATTTTTTCTCCACAGGGCATTTTAAGGTATTACATTTCTCTCAGATGCTAGTATGGCAGACTGCATTGAACCTACCATATATCCCCAAAGTGTATAGTGTTTGTATTTAGTTGCCATTCTAAATTCATATACACATATTTCTTGCTTCCTTTTTATTCCCAACTTTTAAAATAAAGCCATGAAGCTTTGTTTGAAGCACCAAACAATTTTAAGGTTCCCTATCTTTCCTCCCTATTTGATAAAAATCTCACTTTCTTTTCACTTCTGGCTGGGGAAGGTAAACTTCAAATGAGCTAACATATTCTGCTTGATTTATTTTACAAGAACCTAAATACTTGCCATAGCTGATTTTGAAAAAAATATACATATTGACAAATATAAACTACTTTCATTATACTCCCCTTATGTACATAAGAATGTACAAAATTAGGATAGTCAGTGGGTCACGCTGGAGAAAATATGCATGCAAAATGCAGCTTCATGTATTTTTTTAATCAATGTCAAATTTAAAGCTGTTTGATACTCAATAGACTATAGCTCAACTATAAAACAGAATCAAAAGACAGTTTTCAAAAACCACTGTGCAGTAGGCAGCCTCTAAAGTGATCCCCAATAAACCCCACCTCCTGGTATTGACATTCTGTGTAATCTCCTCCCTCTGTGTCAGGGCTGGATCTAGTGATTCACTTGTAATACAAAGAATATCGCAAAAGTGATGGATGTCACTTATGCAATTAGGTTGCAGAAAGACATTGGCTTCTGCCTTATTTGCTCTTTCTTGCTGTCTCCTAGCCCCTCATTGTGAGGGAAGTAAACTGCTATGTTTTGAATAGCCCTATGGAGAGGCCATATGTCAAGGAACTAAGGAAGTTTCCAGCCAAGAGCCATCGAGGAACTGACGACCTTGGTTCAACAAGCCCATGAGGGACTGAATCTTGCCAACAACAGTGTGAGTGAGTTTGCAGCATAGCCTCCTTCAAATGAGTCTTCAGATGAGACCTAAGCCCAGTTGACACCTTGATTACAGCCTTGTGGATTCCTTGAGGCAGAGGCACCTAGCAAAGCTGTTCCTGGATTCCTAATCCAGAGAAGCCATAAGATAATAAATGTTTAAGTAGCTAAGTTATGGGATAATTTGTTGTGCACCAATAAATACCTAGTATACAGTGCATATAAATTTCACTCAAACTGTGAGTGCAAAAAGTACCAATTGTTTAGTTTTGCATGTAAGAGTAAAACATCTCTGATGAAAATTTCCACTAAAGCTTTAGAACAGCTTAACAGAACCTATTCTTTGGCTCTAGGCAATTGTATAGCACCCTGTATATAAATACTCAATAATTACTTGTAGACTAAGTGAATAACTTCCAAGCTTTTAAAAAATGCCAAGGTTGCTGCCTACACTGGTCTGATCTGTAAGATATCAAAAAACCATATTATCCAAAAGTTAATTCCCCTAGTGTACCTAGGCTTGACCATACCCACTACTCCCTGAGTTTATTTTTGAAAGTGCCTCTATTAGAATCATTATTTCGATAAGGTAGGGATTATTTTCCTGATCATTGTTAAAGTGAGTGGGAGAAAGCATATCAGCTTTGTCCAATGGTAAAAAATTGGGTTGAAATATAACATAGGTAAATTTTAGTGAAATTTTAAAAAAGCAAGAAACATAAAATGAGGTAGTTGAAAGAAGGAGTGGACTCCAAAAGAAAAGAAATTGAATAAAATTTGATGATCTGATGGCCCTGCTGTACTATCATGAGCAATAAATGAACTCTGAAAGATTAAGCTAAAAAAAGTCAGGGGGGTGGAGCCAAGATGGCCGAATAGGAACAGCTCCGGTCTACAGCTCCCAGCCTGAGCGACACAGAAGACGGGTGATTTCTGCATTTCTGTTTGAGGTACCAGTTTCATCTCACTAGGGAGTGCCAAACAGTGGGTGCAGGACAGTCAGTGAAGCATACTGTGCGCAAGCCGAAGCAGGGCGAGGCATTGCCTCACTCGGGAAGCGCAAGGGGTCAGGGAGTTCCCTTTCCTAGTCAAAGAACGGGGTAACAGACGGCACCTGGAATATTGGGTCAGTCCCACCCTAATACTGCGCTTTTCCAACGGGCCTGGAAAACGGCACACTAGGAGATTGTGTCCCGCACCTGGCTCGGAGGGTCCTATGTCCATGGAGTCTCACTGATTGCTAGCACAGCAGTCTGAGATCAAGCTGCAAGGCAGCAGCAAGGCTGGGGGAGGGGCGCCTGCCATTGCCCAGGCTTGCTTAGGTAAACAAAGCAGCCAGGAAGCTCGAACTGGGTGGAGCCCACCACAGCTCAAGGAGGCCTGCCTGCCTCTGTAGGCTCCACTTCTGGGGGCAGGGCACAGACAAACAAAAAGTCAGCAGGAACCTCCACAGACTTAAATGTCCCTGTCTGACTGACAGCTTTGAAGAGAGTAGTGGTTCTCCTAGCACGCAGCTGGAGATCTGAGAATGGACAGACTGCCTCCTAAAGTGGGTCCCTCACCCCTGAGCAGTCTAACTGGGAGACACCCCCCCAGTAGGGACAGATTGACACCTCACTCAGCCGGGTACTCCTCTGAAACAAAACTTCCAGTGGAACTATCAGACAGCTGAATTTGTGGTCTCACGAAAATCCGCTGTTCTGCAGCCACTGCTGCTGACACCCAGCCAAACAGGGTCTGGAGTGGACCTCTAGTAAACTCCAACAGACCTGCAGCTGAGGGTCCTGTCTGGTAGAAGGAAAACTAACAAACAGAAAGGACATCCACACCAAAAACCCATCTGTACATCACCATCATCAAAGACCAAAAGTAGATAAAACCACCAAGATGGGGAAAAAACAGAGCAGAAAAACTGGAAACTCTAAAAAGCAGAGCACCTCTCCTCCTCCAAAGGAACACAGTTCCTCACCAGCAACGGAACAAAGCTGGATGGAGGATGACTTTGATGAGTTGAGAGAAGAAGGCTTCAGACGATCAAACTACTCTGAGCTATAGGAGGAAATTCAAAACAATAGCAAAGAAGTTAAAAACTTTGAAAAAAAATTAGAAGAATGGATAACTAGAATAACCAATGGAGAGAAGGGCTTAAAGGAGCTGATGGAGCTGAAAGCCAAGTATCGAGAACTACGCGAAGATTGCAGAAGCCTCCATAGCAGATGCGATCAACTGGAAGAAAGGGTATCGCTGACGGAAGATGAAATGAATGAAATGAAAAGAGAAGGGAAGTTTAGAGAAAAAAGAATAAAAAGAAATGAACAAAGCCTCCAAGAAATTTGGGACTATGTGAAAAGACCAAACCTACATCTGATTGGTGTACCTGAAAATGACGGGGAGAATGGAATCAAGTTGGAAAACACTCTGCAAGATATTATCCAGGAGAACTTCCCCAATCTAGCAAGGCAGGCCAACATTCAGATTCAGGAACTACAGAGAACACCACAAAGATACTCCTCGAGAAGAGCAACTCCAAGACACATAATTGTCAGATTCACCAAAGTTGAAATGAAGGAAAAAATGTTAAGGGCAGCCAGAGAGAAAGGTCGGGTTACCCACAAGGGGAAGCCCATTAGACTAACAGCTGATCTCTCGGCAGAAACTCTACAAGCCAGAAGAGAGTGGGGGCCGATATTCAACATTCATAAAGAAAAGAATTTTCAACCCAGAATTTCCTATCCAGCCAAACTAAGCTTCATAAGTGAAGGAGAAATAAAATACTTTACAGACAAGCAAACGCTGAGTGATTCTGTCACCACCAGGCCTGCCCTAAAAGAGCTCCTGAAGGAAGCACTAAACATGGAAAGGAACAACCGGTACCAGCCACTGCAAAAACATGCCAAATTGTAAAGACCATCGAGGCTAGCAAGAAACTGCATCAACTAAAGAGCAAAATAACCAACTAACATCATAATGACAGGATCAGATTCACACATAACAATATTAACTTTAAATGTAAATGGGCTAAATGCTCCAATTAAAAGACACAGACTGGCAAACTGGATAAGGAGTCAGGACCCATCAGTGTGCTGTATTCAGGAAACCCATCTCACGTGCAGAGACACACATAGACTCAAAATAAAGGGATGGAGGAAGATCTATCAAGCAAATGGAAAACAAAAAAAGGGAGGGGTTGCAATCCTAGTCTCTGATAAAATAGACTTTAAACCAACAAAGATCAAAAGAGACAAAGAAGGCCATTACATAATGGTAAAGGGATCAATTCAACAAGAAGAGCTAACTATCCTAAATATATATGCACCCAACACAGGAGCACCCAGATTCATAAAGCAAGTCCTGAGTGACCTACAAAGGGACTTAAACTCCCACACAATAATAATGGGAGATTTTAACACCCCACTGTCAACATTAGACAGATCAACGAGACAGAAAGTTAACAAGGATATCCAGGAATTGAACTCAGCTCTGCACAAAGTGGACCTAATAGACATCTACAGAACTCTCCACCCCAAATCAACAGAATATACATTTTTTTCAGCACCACACCACACCTATTCCAAAACTGACCACATAGTTGGAAGTAAAGCTCTCCTCAGCAAATGTAAAAGAACAGAAATTATAACAAACTGTCTCACAGACCACAGTGCAATCAAACTAGAACTCAGGATTAAGAAACTCACTCAAAACCACTCAACTACATGGAAACTGAACAACCTGCTCCTGAATGACTATTGGGTACATAATGAAATGAAGGCAGAAATAAAGATGTTCTTTGAAACCAACGAGAACAAAGACACAACATACCAGAATCTCTGGGACACGTTCAAAGCAGTGTGTAGAGGGAAATTTATAGCACTAAATGCCCACAAGAGAAAGCAAGAAAGATCCAAAATTGACACCCTAACATCACAATTAAAAGAACTAGAAAAGCAAGAGCACACACATTCAAAAGCTAGCAGAAGGCTAGAAATAACTAAAATCAGAGCAGAACTGAAGGAAATAGAGACACAAAAAACCCTTCAAAAAATTAATGAATCCAGGAGCTGGTTTTTTTGAAAAGATCAACAAAATTGATAGACTGCTAGCAAGACTAATAAAGAAGAAAAGAGAGAAGAATCAAATAGATGCAATAAAAAATGAAAAAGGGGATATCACCACCGATCCCACAGAAATACAGTCTACCATCAGAGAATACTACAAACACCTCTATGCAAATAAACTAGAAAATCTAGAAGAAATGGATAAATTCCTCGACAAATATACCCTCCCAAGACTAAACCAGGAAGAAGTTGAATCTCTGAATAGACCAATAACAGGTTCTGAAATTGTGGCAATAATCAATAGCTTACCAACCAAAAAGAGTCTAGGACCTGATGGATTCACAGCCGAATTCTACCAGAGGTACAAGAAGGAACTGGTACCATTCCTTCTGAAACTATTCCAATCGATAGAAAAAGAGGGAATCCTCCCTAACACATTTTATGAAGCCAGCATCGTCCTGATACCAAAGCCTGGCAGAGACATAACCAAAAAAGAGAATTTCAGACCAATATCCTTGATGAACATTGATGCAAAAATCCTCAATAAAACACTGGCAAACCGAATCCAGCAGCACATCAAAAAGCTTATCCACCATGATCAAGTGGGCTTCATCCCTGGGATGCAAGGCTGCTTCAACATACGCAAATCAATAAATGTAATCCAGCATATAAACAAAACCAAAGACAAAAACCACATGATTATCTCAATAGATGCAGAAAAGGCCTTTGACAAAATTCAACAATCCTTCATGCTAAAAACTCTCAATAAATTAGGTATTGATGGGACGTATCTCAAAATAATAAGAGCTATCTATGACAAACCCACAGCCAATATCATACTGAATGGGCAAAAACTGGAAGCATTCCCTCTGAAAACTGGCACAAGACAGGGATGCCCTCTCTCACCGCTCCTATTCAACACAGTGCTGGAAGTTCTGGCCAGAGCAATCAGGCAGGAGAAGGAAATAAAGGGTATTCAATTAGGAAAAGAGGAAGTCAAATTGTCCTTGTTTGCAGATGACATGATTGTATATCTAGAAAACCCCATTGTCTCAGCCCAAAATCTCCTTAAGCTGATTAGCAACTTCAGCAAAGTCTCAGGATACAAAATCAATGTACAAAAATCACAAGCATTCTTGTACACCAATCACAGACAAACAGAGAGCCAAATCATGAGTGAACTCCCATTCACAATTGCTTCAAAGAGAATAAATTACCTAGGAATCCAACTTACAAGGGATGTGAAGGACCTCTTCAAGGAGAACTACAAACCACTGCTCAATGAAATAAAAGAGGATACAAACAAATGGAAGAACATTCCATGCTCATGGGTTGGAAGAATCAGTATCGTGAAAATGGCCATACTGCCCAAGGTAATTTATAGATTCAATGCCATCCCCATCAAGCTACCAATGACTTTCTTCGCAGAATTGGAAAAAACTACTTTAAAGTTCATATGGAACCAAAAAAGAGCCTGCACCGCCAAGTCAATCCTAAGCCAAAAGAACAAAGCTGGAGGCATCACGCTACCTGACTTCAAACTATACTACAAGGCTACAGTAACCAAAACAGCATGGTACTGGTACAACAGAGACATAGATCAATGGAACAGAACAGAGCCCTCAGAAATGATGCCGCATATCTACAACTATCTGATCTTTGACAAACCTGACAAAAACAAGAAATGGGGAAAGGATTCCCTATTTAATAAATGGTGCTGGGAAAACTGGCTAGCCATATGTAGAAAGCTGAAACTGGATCCCTTCCTTACACCTTATACAAAAATTAATTCAAGATGGATTAAAGACTTAAATGTTAGACCTAAAACCATTAAAATCTACAAGAAAACCTAGGCAATACCATTCAGGACATAGGCGTGGGCAAGGACTTCATGTCTAAAATACCAAAAGCAATGGCAACAAAAGCCAAAATTGACAAATGGGATCTAATTAAACTAAGGAGCTTCTGCACAGCAAAAGAAACTACCATCAGAGTGAACAGGCAACCTACAGAATGGGAGAAAATTTTTGCAACCTACTCATCTGACAAAGGGCTAATATCCAGAATCTACAATGAACTCAAACAAATTTACAAGAAAAAAACAAACAACCCCATCAAAAAGTGGGCAAAGGACATGAACAGACACTTCTCAAAAGAAGACATTTATGCAGCCAAAAAACACATGAAGAAATGCTCATCATCACTGGCCATCATCAGAGAAATGCAAATCAAAACCACAGTGAGATACCATCTCACACCCGTTAGAATGGCCATCATTAAAAAATCAGGAAACAACAGGTGCTGGAGACGATGTGGAGAAATAGGAACACTTTTACACTGTTGGTGGGACTGTAAACTAGTTCAACCATTGTGGAAGTCAGTGTGGCGATTCCTCAGGGATCTAGAACTAGAAATACCATTTGACCCAGCCATCCCATTACTGGGTATATACCCAAAGGACTATAAATCATGCTGCTATAAAGACACATGCACACATATGTTTATTGCGGCACTATTCACAATAGGAAAGAGTTGGAACCAACCCAAATGTCCAACAACGATAGACTGGATTAAGAAAATGTAGCACATATACACCATGGAATACTATGCAGCCATAAAAAATGATGAGTTCATGTCCTTTGTAGGGACATGGATGAAACTGGAAAACATCATTCTCAGTAAACTATCGCAAGGAGAAAAAATCAAACACCGCATGTTCTCACTCATAGGTGGGAATTGAACAATGAGAACTCATGGACACAGCAAGGGGAACATCACACTCCGGGGACTGTTGTGGGGTTGGGGGAGGGGGAGGGACAGCATTAGGAGATATACCTAATGCTAAATGACGAGTTAATGGGTGCAGGAAATCAACATGGCACATGGATACATATGTAACAAACCTGCACATTGTGCACATGTACCCTAAAACCTAAAGTATAATAATAATAAAAAAAAAAGTCAATATACTTTCCCTTAGTGTACTTGTATTTGAAATAATTTGATCCTTAAAAGTATATTTAAAAGAAGCATACAAAAAAAAATGCATATTTAAAATCAGGAAGTAGGCTGGGCACAGTGGCTCACACCTGTAATCCCAGCACTTTCGGAAGCCAAGACAGGCAGATCACTTGAGCTCAGGAGGTCGAGACCAGGCTGGGCAACCCCATCTCTATAAAAACATATAAAAATTAGTCGGGCGTGGTGGTGTGCACCTGTAGTCCGAGCTATTCAGGAGGCCGAGGTGGAAGGACTGCTTGAGCCCAGGAGGCAGAGGTTGCAGTGAGCCGAGATTGTGCCACTGCACTCCAGCCTGGTGACAGAGTGAGACCCTGTCTCAAAAAAATAAAATAAAATGAAGAAATAAACTTTACTTGTTAGTGGTTCATTTAATGTCCACATGAAGGGTTTAAAATTCCATAAAATATTACTGTTAGTAAGAAAATATCAATCTGTTTTTATAGTAATTATTTCTTGAAGTGAAAATTTCCTATTTTAGTGAATTAGCAATTAGAAGAGATTTTTTATCTGATTGTCATCAGATTTGAAAATAGAAGATTAGATGGTATCTGATTGCTGTATTTTATTATTATCACATTTCAGCCTGGTGACTTAATAATTTCTATTTATTACTATAAAATAATTTATTATAGCTAATGAAGCAGCACTGAAATTGCAGATACATTAATGGCATTGAATTTAAAACAGTAATTGTAAATAGAAGATTGTACTCACAGATTTCCATGGAAGTTTCTAGAAGCCTTACTGGAAACAGTTATCTTTTTCTCAAAGGGGAATAAAAATCCACAAATAATTAGCTGGCAAATGCAGGAAAAATGAAAATGAAAAACTAACAAAAGTAAAAAAACTTTTTTTTCTGGTTTGTAAAAGAAAAAAAATATATACATATATTTTTCAGAGACAGGGTCTCACTGTGTTGCCCAGTCTGTAGTACAGTGGCTATTCACAGGCACAATCATAGTGCATGACAGCCTCAAACTCCTGTGCCCAAGCAGTCCTCCTGTCTCAGCCTCCTGAGTAGCTGGGACTATAGGTGCACACCACTGCACCTGGCACAGAAAATATTTTTTTTAAAAAGTCGTTACAATGAATTGTTTCTTACTTAAAAACTCTTGAAACATAACTTATTTTCTTACTGAAGTTTTAACCACTTTCCAGCCTGATGTATCTCGATTATAACCTAAAACTTCTTGGGCAGTTTGTTGGGCAATTGCCTTGTAGTCCATCTGTCTGCAAAGTTTTAAAAACAAACAACTGGTAAGAATGTAATCATATAAAAACTTAAAAAGTGCTATCTTACATTTTATTATTTCTATAGTGCCTGTCACATAGAAATGAACATAATTTTTTGATGAATGCATATATGCATGAACTGCTGTCTCCTTACAGTCTTTCAAATGAGAAACTGTGGTATAGTAGAAAAATCTAGACTTTGGAATCAGAAACCTGGGTCATATCTTGTCTCTGCCACCTATTGTGTGAAGCATGTTACTTAATATTTCTGTTTTTCCATTTTTCTCAAGGTATACAATATCTGTCATGTAGAATTAGTGTGAGGATTAAATGAGATGATATGCTTAAGGTTCTATCCTGTGCCTGGCATAACGATAGTCATTCAATAAATAATTTTAATTTCTAACAGTTTAATCATGCATCCTTTGTCTTGTGAAGCATCATGAGCTGTTGGTTATGTGCTCTTGAGGATTAATCTTTTTAAAGTGAGTAGCAGTGGCACTACATGATCTGACCCCTGGCTTCCTCTTCAAATATACCTCCTACCAGTCTTCTTCTTGTCCACTTAGCTCCAAACATTTGATCTCCTGGCTGTTCCTCAAATACAATAAAGCAATTTCTGACTTCAGGTTCTTTGTACTTGCTGTTCCTTCTGCTTGTCACTTTCTTCTGCAATGTGTTCATATAACTGTTTCATAGGTATCTTTGCTTAAATGTCACCTCCTCAGATAGGATCAAGTTTAAATTAACTCAATTTAAACACATTGAACCCTACTTGAAGTTAGAAACTGCAATGGACTGAATGTTTATATCTCCCTAAAATGCATATGTTGAAATCCTAACTCCCAGGGTGATATTAGGAGATGATTAGGTCATGAGGGCAAAGCCCTTATGAATGGGATTAGTGCCCTCACAAAAGAGACCCCAGGGAGCTCACTGGCCCCTTCTGCCATGTGAGGACACTGCCAGAAGTTAGCAGTCTGCAACCAGAAGAGGGCCCTCACCAGAACCTAACCATGCTGGCATCCAGATCTCAGACTTCCAGGATCCAGAACTCAGAATTAAATTTATTGTTTACAAGTCATTCAGTCTTTGGTAATTTCTTATAGCAGCCCAAAAGGACTGAGACAGGCACTGTGGTAGGTGTAGCAACAACCTTTGAGTAAGAGACTAGACATAACTATTTCTGCTGTGAATGAGTTCCGGAAGCTGCAGTCTCACTGGTCCTTTGGCTCATCATCCAGCTTTCAGTTAGGGGAAGCTGGCAGGTAAGGTGAAAACAGAACTGGATTCAAATCCTGACTTTGTCACTTAGTACCAGCTATATTATTTTGGATAAATTGTTTAACCTTTGAACTTCAACTTCCATATCTATAGAATGGGGATAATAATATCTATCTCACTGAATCATTATAAGGATTAATTGAGTTAATATATGTAAAAATGCTTGAAACAGTGTGGAGCCCTATACTAGGTTATCAAAATGGTTAGTTTCTCTTTAAAAAAATGGACACATGTAAATTCATCATTTAAAAAACTCTCCAAAGATCCGCCTCCTTAAGCACTTAAATAAACCTCAAAGTTTAATTATTGAAACATTTCTTCCTTAGCTCTCACTTAAAACTCTTCAGGTTGGATCATAAATCTATTTTCTTATTTAATTCTTCAGCAAGGCACAACAGGTAGTTGATAGTCTCTATATTTGAAAAGTTTTAGTAAACCATTATTATAACCTCCTCTTTCCTAGCAGAGTCCTGGTTTCTTTACCTTTCCTGACAGATCTAATGCAGAATTTTATTAACTACTGGGGCTCCTCTCCAAATCCTTGTGGAAATCTCCATATCTCTTAACCTGTGAGGAAACAAGGCAGAAGTAGAATTATTTTGATCCATGAATTAGGTCAATATATTTGATAATTTCCTTTATATCTTCTCAATGTCCTTTATCAATACTTTGTCTTCATTAGGAAACATTTGCTACATATAGGCCCCAAGATGAAAGAAAAAGATAGTACAAAAAACTTTACAAGATACTGTTTATAAAAAGAATCTTTAAGAAACTATTTTAAAGAAACTCAGTTTAAAAAGACATTTAGGTGGAACGTGGATACAAAAATCTAACTTTTTAAGCTCACGTCATTAGCAATCCTTGTTTAATCCCTGACCAGGGCTCGTCTTAGCATATAAAACACCGTTCTTGATTTCCTATTAGGAACCTACTTGATATTAATTGATCTAGAGACTTTGAAGATTATTGGGACATACCACTAGCAGGGTATGTCTTATTTTCAAGTCACCAACTATTACTGGCGCAATAGACCTGTATTTAATTTAACCACTAAACTGAACGTTATAGCTTCCGGACCTTTTCATTTGCTAAGAGAAAAGGGAAAGTAAAATTTAGTAGGCTACAAAGGGTAAAAAGAAGAAAGCGCAAACGGGAAGACTACAATTTTATTACCTGGTGATGGAACGTCGGATGAGCTGGAACATACTCAGATGGAGTCATGGTGAAGGATATCTTCACTCATAGGGTCAGTGGAAAATAAACATAAACCAACATTGGGATGGCCTCTTTTTTGGATACACCAATTGATTGAAACTGGATTCTTTCCAGACTTGAAGACAGGTTCACACATGTTAGTGGGTCTTTACATATGTTTGTATAATGTCCCTCTTTCTGGGCTGCCTGACTGGGTCCCCAATCCGTGCTGGGTCACTAACATTCTTCCCTGGGAATCAAGGCTTCCTAGGAGTTTGTTAAATCCCATCCCTGGCTAAACTCGGGTCTCCAATCTCCCATCTGCTTTGTGTGTGAGAGGCTCCGGGGTGTGATAGGAAAGGCACTTAAGAGGGAGTGAAAGAAATGGTGAGGGGGACTGCCTACTAGCTGAGATGATGTCTTATTTTTGGCGGTGGATGCTCTGGAAGTGGGGAGGCTGAACTCTCTTGGAAAAACTGGAGCTGTGGGGCCGACTCTCAGCGACCGGAACGACAGCCGCCAGCGCCCTTAAGTCTCCCTCCCCAGCCAGTCCCCTCCCGCAGACCCCGGGGCCGGCCGAAGGGAGATCGGCCAGTCCCCGCGCAAACAGGCCGAGAATAGCTGTGACGGAGGTTGGGAGGGCGTGGGGGGCAGCGACTTGGATGCAGCCCACATCCCCCCACTCCCAGCCCCAGAAAGGAGAGAGAAACAGCACCTCCCAGCAGAGGTCGCGACCTAACGCTCCACGGCATCCTCGCCTCTTCGGCCGCTCCCTCGCCTCCGCTCGCTCCCGGCGCACCACTGCCGCGCATGCGCACCACAGGCCGGCGCCATGTTGGGGCGGTTTGAAAGCGAGCGCGGGCGTCGAGCTCCGCTGTGACGGCGGAGGAAGCTGCGAGTGAGCCCAGCCTGAGTCGGGGCGGTGTCCGGGTTGGGGATGCTTTGCGGTGTCCGGGTTGGGGATGCTTTGCGGTGTCTCGCGTTGGGTAACAGGCCTGAGCTTTCGGCGGAGAGCTGTGGAAGTATGCGGTTTTTTTGTTTTCCTTTATTTTTATTTTGGGGCCTTAGGGGTGAGTGAGGCCGGAAAGGAGAGTGTCTTTTCGAGGGTTGTCCCATGCTGTGACAGCCGAGAAAAGGCGAAAGGAGAGTGGCGAGGAAAGAGGAGGAGACGTCTCCTGAGGCTCGGAGGGCGCTTGTGGAGTCTCTGTGGAAGGAAGAACACTGTAGGGGGAGTGCCCCCTGGGCGAGGGAAGGTCGCGGGACGTGGCGGAGGGGGCTGACACGGGCGTCTGGGTGGCGACGGGAAGGGGCTTGCGCTCTGGGGCTGTAGCTTCCGAACACTTCTTCAGTCCATTGCGGCGCTCGCCCTGGCTGCTGAATAAATGGTTTCGAAGTGAAAAGCATCTCACTGAAGAACTTGTCTGTGTCTGTGACCGACGGGCGGTGGAACACCAAAGGGAGGGTGTCGCCTGATTGGGGCTGGAAAAGTTGGAATTCAGGGCGCCCCGGGTAGGGGAAAGATGCGCAGCGCTGGGGGCGAGCGACCTTCGCTGGCCGGTCGATGGGTTCCTGGTTTTCTGCTGCCGAGTAAACAAACGTTCCTTTTCCTAACTTAGCAGTCACAGAGCTATTTCCAAGAGTTGTGCTTAATTTCCTGTGCGATATTCCCATTGGCTATTTAACGTTGAACGTTCTGTTTTTGAATCAAAGGTAGTTAAAATTTCTTGTCAGTAAGTTTAACATTCTGTTCTTCCGCATGATGGATTTTCTTTTGGAGATTCAAACTGAAGCCTGTACGGAGGAAATGGTAAGATATATGGGATTTGCATGAGGTATGTGGGGTTCAAAATAATCCTGTGGCTGAAGTGGGGAGAAGTGGGTGGGTCCATACCCACTTCAGCTACAGTTGGGGTGTGTTCAGTGATTGTTGGAAGCAGGATGATGAGTACATAGGGGTTTATTGAACGATTCTACTTTTGTATACTCTTTGGGGAAAAGTTGGAAAACTTTTCATAATAAAACTTAAATTGTGCATTTTCTTTTTGTCTGTCCTGTGAGTTGAAATAACTAGTAAATGTTATCACCCACTTACGGAGACCAATACAACAGCTTTCTCTTTCAAGGTTTTGTAAAATAAAATCAGTAGCCTGTTCGGCATTCAGAGAAAACATTTGGTCAGGCTTATCCAAACAAATCTACTTGAGTGAATTTAAACTTCTTTAAATAAAAGGGATACGAAAAAGGTAAAGCTGGCTTAGTTTAGCCATTCGTCAGAGATATACCAGTATTACAGCATTCAGATAAATCAATGAGACGAAACAACTGTTACCTTGTGTTCTGCCATTTGCACTGACCACGGTCAGATCTCTTGTAATGGCCATTGCATGCTCTAACGCTGTGGTAGCATGATGTTTTACTTTGTCTCAATTAGAAAACTTTCGATGTTTTAAAGCCAAATTTAATAGTTACTAAGATTACATTAAAAGTTGTTATAACAAATATTTCTAAAATTATAGCCAAAAATTAAACATTATAACATCATAGCATGTGTTAAGTCCTCAACATTAATACTTTTTTAGTATAGGAAATCCATTGATTTAATTTTAAAAAGAATATCATCATGGACTGAATTAGTGCCAGTTCGTTCTGTGATTTTTTAGGTTTTCAAATATACATCCTGTTACTGTACTGAGGTGGACAGGGATTCTCTCAATTTTAATAATGGGAAAACAGTAAGAAGAACACATTGAGTTGATTTTCACATTATTTAAGCTTCCTTTAAAAGAGGTGAGCTGAATCCATTTAACATAAGAATTGAAAATAGGGAGGGTGGTACGAAAAACGAAGGTCAGGAAATGATTTAACTATTTTAGGAAAAGTGTATATTGCTAGCTCATTCCAGAATAAGACCTGCAGTTTATTTACAGTTAAATGTTGTAAATGTACTATAACATGCATTTATAACATTGAAAGTGAATATTCCTCATTGTTCCTTCTTTTGAATACTTCATTTGATGGCTTTAAAAAATTTATTGAGCGCTATTATCTGCAGCACATGGTAGTAGGCTTATGATTTGAAAAATATGCTATATAGGGGAATATTAGGTATTGTGATGTCATAGAATATATCACCATAAGAGAAAGGACTGCATAAGTAGTTTTTAGGACTTTTTAAGAAGTGAGTACTCTTTCCTTGGTATTTTCCATGTATATTCTCAGATAATTTTTGTATACATACTTCCAGGCACATAGTAGGTACTCAAAAAATGTTTTCTAAATCATTGATGAAGGAATTCACAATAATAAAGATAACAAAAATGTACAATTCCTATCAAGGAGTGTCTGTTAGAGATAATGGATTTTATTATTTAAAGAAAATGATAAAAGGTTTACATATTTAGTAATTTTGTTTGTATATGGTCACTATTTTAATTGGCATCTTGACATTTCGTTTTTGTATTACAGTTGTTTTTAAGGGAAATGAATAGAAATAATCCACTTTGAAGAAGCCATGGCAAAATCAAAGACAAAACATAGACTTTGTTCTCAGGAATCTTCAGTATCTGCGCTGCTGGCAAGCTGCAGCCTGAGTGGTAGTAATTCCTCTAATTCTGATGGCTCGTTTCATTATAAAGATAAGCTGTACAGATCTGCTTCTCAAGCTCTACAGGCTTATATTGATGATTTTGATCTAAGCCAAATATATCCTGGTGCAAGCACTAGAAAAATTAACATTGATGAGGATTTTACTAATACGTCACAGTTCTGCAACTATATTTACAAACCAAACAATGGTATGCTTTTATTGTTTGTTTTCTTTATGTTCAGATGTTTTGAAGCATTTGAGAGATGTACCGTAGTATTATAAAGTTTGACATTATTTTTGTTATTTTGGAGTAAAAATAACTTAGAATATTGAGATCTGGGTGTTTTTGTAAAATGATTATATAATTCTCTGTGGAACAGTAATATTTACAAGATGTTAAGAGTTTGTCCATAATAAACCTTCCTTGAAGACAAGTTTGGAAAATGCAGTTGTTGATAAGTCAATTACTATTTTACTGAACACTTGCATAATGACCCTAGAATAGAAAAAGTTTGTATTCAGTTCTTGGAGGGATGTGGTCAATATATTCTGGAAGAAAAGAATGAGAACAGCTGTTCTTTATGTATAATCCATGCCATTGCAGGGTTTGTAGGTGAGAAAACAAGTTATTTTTCCACCTGGTTTAATAGCGTATTTTTTTCTGTGCTGCAACCAGTATTGAGTGACCAATGTTACTGTGATTATGTTAGTGTATCAGATATGTCTAGATGAAAAAAGTTGAAGAAACAGTAAATTAGAGAACACAGGAAAGTTCAGGAGATTGGAGAGAAACGTATAAATTAACACAGAATGAAGAATCGTGAGAGAAAAAAAGCACATCCTATTTTATCTACCTATACCTTTTTATGCTTTTAATCAAAGCTTTAGTGAGGATAAGGGGAAAGCAGCAAAATGCCTCTTAAATTATTAATTCTCATTTACTGTTAGATATTATAAAATATTTGTGTGTAATAAACAAAACTGTTCTTTGTTTTTCAGCTTTTGAAAACCTCGATCACAAAAAGCACTCAAACTTCATATCCTGTAGAAGACAGACTATTAATGACATAGACTCCATGAGCCTGACAACTGATGATCTATTAAGACTTCCAGCAGATGGATCATTTTCTTGTACTTATGTTGGACGGAGTCACCGAACGAGCAAGAAAAGCAAGAAATGCCATGGAAGACTGGGTTCATTGGACGTTGAGAAGAATCCAAATTTTCAAGGACCCTACACTCCCATGGGCAAGGATAACTTTGTTAATCCTGTTATACGCACAAATATAAATGGAAAGCAATGTGGTAGGCTAAAAAACCCAAAACTTATTAATAGGACTAATAATTGCATTTCTGAATCATCTTCGTCTTTTCCCAAGAAATCGTCTTTCAAGGACAGTTCAGAACACAGTCTTGAAAAGAATTATCCAAGATGGCTCACTAGCCAGAAATCTGACCTTAATGTTTCAGGGATAACTAGTATACCTGATTTCAAATACCCAGTCTGGCTCCACAATCAAGACTTGCTACCTGATGCAAATAGTCAAAGGGTTTATCAGATATTTAAAGATGATCAGTGTTCTCCTAGACATAGTCATCAGGCACAAGGAACTTCTCGGCTTATGAATAAATTAGATTGTTTTGAATATGCTTTTGAACCCTCAAACTTTTCAAATTCCTTGAGTGATGATAAAGAATTAGTTAATGAATACAAATGTGATTTTGAACATAGCCAATGTCAATGTGAGAATCCACTTCTCCCAGGACAATCCACAAAGCCATTCAGTGGTAATACTTTGTTTATTGCTTATTTATTTTTCTTCTTTTTAAACCAAAAGAAGTGCTGTAAAGTTGATGTGATATCTGGGAGCTTTTATGTTTTGTTTTCATGTAATACATCTTTTTAGAATGCTTATAATCTTCACATACAGCATTTTGTAACTAGAAAATGTCTTTTCTCCCATTTTTTTCTTTGCTTGAAACATCACATTTTAACATAATTTGCTGTTATAGATGAATGTACATTCCAAATGATCAGAACTCTTGTTGACTTTGTGAGATTTTGCTATGCTTCACATTAATTTTTTTCTTCAAGGATTAATAGTCATCTTTTACAATTAGGTGACAAAATTGAATTGCTTATCTTGAAGGCCAAGAGAAATCTAGAGCAGTGTACTGAAGAATTACCAAAGTCCATGAAAAAGGATGACAGTCCTTGCTCATTAGATAAACTTGAGGCAGAAAGATCATGGGAAAATATTCCTGTTACTTTGTAAGTAAGTGACAATGGAAAAACTGTTTAGTTTTCCAAATGAAAAATGTCATGTGAATATCTGATTTATATTTAAACGAACAGTAATTAATATTGTAATTCCGTAGAACATAGCTTCGTGTTACTTGCTTTAAATTGCATTTTTCATTTATTACCACAAGGTGGTATAATGGTTCATAACCTTAGGTACTTTATATAACGTCTGTCTTTGTTACGTGCTCATTTTGTTTCATTATAAAATATTGATAAGCATCTTATTAGGAGGGATTAGAACCAGAAACAATTATTTTGCAGAGCAGTGTTATGAAATTCTTGTTATTTTCTTCTGACTTAAAGCTTTTCGTGTGTTCCTCTATAGTCTCTCCATATAATGGAGTTATAAATTTCTTTTTCTTTTCTTTTTTTTTGAGATGAAGTCTTGCTCTGTCACCCAGGCTGGAGTGCAGTGGCACCATCTCGGCTCACTGCAACCTCCGCCTCCTGGGTTCAAGCCATTCTCCTGCCCTTCTGCCTCAGCCACCCCAGTAGGTGGGATTACAGGCCTGCACCACCATGCCCAGCTAATTTTTGTATTTTTAGTAGAGACGGGGTTTCACCATGTTGGCCAGGCTGGTCTCTAACTCCTGACCTCATGATCCGCCCGCCTTGGCCTCCCAAAGTGCTGGGATTACAGGCTTGAGACACTGTGCCCGGCCTGGAGTTACAAATTTCTTATCATTTGCTTTTTACTTTCCCTTTTAGTTGTTGTTTTCCTTAAATGATGGTACATTTTTTATTATCAGAAATGCATTATTGCTAACCCCATATCATGCCTTAGGCTTTGATAATTTATTATCTTTAGTTGTCTAAACTTTCATTGTTATAGACAGAGTCTATTAGTTCCTGGATTCTTTTTTTTTTCATTCTCAGTTGATTGTCTTTTTTCAGAATGTAGACATTGACTATAATTCCAATTTAGAAGCCTACGTCTGCCATTTTCTTGCTGTATTGCCTTGTACAATTTACTTGACTTCTCTAAACTTTAAAGATGGAGAAATAATGTCTGCTTCAGGGTTATTGTGAGGATTAATTTGACTAGAAAATGAAAATGAAGTTTCTGACCTAGGATGAGCTCTCTTATAAATTTTAGTAGTGATGATGATTATCTAGAATATTTTATTTTCTTCTTTTAGCTTCATTTCTCCATATATATATGTTGATATATATATACATATATATTTTTTTAAACTTGGGTTGATAATGAGTTCATGTAATGCTTAACTTCTCTTATCCTTCTTGTTTCCTAGTTGCTTATTTTATCACTCGTTCTGTGTATTATTAATAAAGTATCATAGCTGCAATACTTTGATTTTAATTGGAACCAAAATGGGCAAGCAAGTAGTATCAGAGGTGCTTAAAATTTTTGAATGCACTTAATGTATTTTATTATTTGATAATGTAACTTCTAGCTTGTATAATTAATATTATCAATAGTTTGGCTCAGTACCTTGCATATAGTAATTCGTTTTTGGAAGACTGAATTTATATTGTGATGGGAATGTTTGTAGATAAAACTAAGGATGAATTGCTGAGAAGGAATAGATCTCAGTTAGAGATTGAGAAATTATTATCAACCTGTCATCAAAAACAAAATTGAATAGGAAGTACTCAAAGTAGTATTTTAAGTGGTAGAGCAAAACCACAATCAGATCATTGCTTTTTTAAAGAAACTTTTTATTATGGAAAAGCTCAAATAAATTATGAAAGTAGAATAGCATAATGAACCTCTATGTACTCTTCACCCATCTTCAACAATCTGGTAAATGTTTTTTAATAACAGATGGGTGGCTCTACAAAGTGTTAGCAAAGAATAGGGGAAAGGACTGCCTGATAGTATGAAAGAACTTGTGAATTAGAAATCAAATATGTCAATAAAGAAGCATGCTTATTAAGAAAAAAATCAGCGTTCCGTAAATGTTAAAAAAAGATTCTTAGATATCTGAGTTCTTGAGTTACAAACATACCTCATAGTGATGTAAGAATAAGAGAGAAATAGGTTGAATTCATTTTTGTGATTAATAGAATTTGATTCTCGGAACATTCTTATTTTTGCTGGGGATACCCTTTCCTCTACTACCCTGTGAATATCAGGAAAGAAATGGGTATTTATTAAATGTACTAGGTACATAGAAAATTAATTCAGTTTATACAATATGTCTGTGAGATAGATGGGACTACAAATGTTGAAACTGAAATTCAGATAAATTACTTAAGGTCATACAGTGAGTGGGACTGAGATTGCATGCAGGAATGTTAGTTTCAGAATTCTTTTCCCAGAATAATCTGTCCTTTATGTTAATACCAGTTATAAAGGGGAAGTCTGTTCTGTTGCCTTCAAGTAGGAGAACATTTAACTGCCATTCTAGTAAAAACTTTTAAGAGTTCATGGGGTTGTTGATTATTAGATGGTAACAATGTTTAATTGGAAAAATGTACTGTTTATTTCAAACAAGGTGAGCTTTTGGAGCATAGTCTGTAGTTCAGGCCTTGTTTAGCCGAATGCTAGTATCTTCAGTTTCTTCATAGTGTTTTCTTAAAGCTTGAAGACAGAAGCAGGGAGATAAGAAGGGGTTGGATTCTGGTATCAGTTTAGGGAGAAGATAAGGGAATTACCATACAACATTAATATGAATCATATCCATGATGATTATTTCTTGGTGACTACTTGTATTTAAATGAGAATTCTTAAATTATATACTGTTTACTTTTTAGAAATTGGGAACTTAATTGCTACCTTGCATCCTTTAAATCCTGTTTAGCAAATCTCCTGTTCCCGTTAACTCTGATGATAGTCCTCAACAAACTTCAAGGGCAAAGAGTGCTAAAGGGGTTCTTGAAGACTTTCTAAATGATGATAATCAGGTGGGTGAAATTAAAAGTTTTAAAACTTATTAAAAGATTTATGAATAATATGTAGATACTAATTTTTAAGTTACTTAGATAATTTAAAGCAAAAAAGACTCAAATCTCCTCTCAAATACAGATCATTCCTTCCAGAATTATTATGTTATTTTTTATAATATTTTAAATTTTTAAATTATAATAATCATACATATCTATGGGATACATGGTGATGTGATACACCATGAATATACAGTGATCAAATCAGGGTAATTTGCATACCATCATCTCAAATATTTATCATTTCTTTGTGTTGGGAACATTCAAAATCCTCTCTTTAAGGTATTTGGAAATATATATTTCCAAAATATATATTTCCTATATATATATATATATTGTTAGTTATAGTCAGCTGATACTGCTTTAGAACACTAGGATTTATTTTTTCTATCTAGCTATAATTTTTTTATCCTTAAACCAATCTCTCCCTATTCCTTACCTCCTTCCTACCTTTCCCAGTCTCCAGTAACCACTATTCTACTCTCTATTTCTGTGAGATCAGCTAGTAAGCTTTCCCATATAAGTGAGAACTATGATATTTATCTTTCTGCTCCTAGCTTATTTTACCTAACATAATGTCTTCCAGAGTCATACATTTTGTCACAAATGACAGGATTTCTTTCTTTTTGAAGGCTGAACAATATTCTGTTGTCTATATATGTCACATTTTCTTTACCCTTCTATCTGTTGATGGATACTTAGTTTGAGTCTATATCTTGACTATTGTGAATAATGCTGCAGTAAACATCAGTAAACATGGATGTGCAGATATTTCTTTGGCATATTGATTTCATTTCCTTTGGATATATACCCAGTAGTCAGATTGCTGGATCATATGGTAGTTCTAGTATATATTTAATTTTTTGAGGAATCTTCATACTGTTTTACTGTGTCTGGCTGTGTGTGGTGGCTTATACCTGTAATACCAACACTTTGGGTGGCCAAGATTGGAGGATTTTTTGAGTGTTAAAAAAAAAAGGTCCATAATTGATAATACTAATTTATATTCCACAAGTGATTATTTCTTAAAGGTAAGTTGTAATGTGAAATCTTAAACCATAATAATAACCTTCTTTGTCTCTTTCTACAGTTGCTGACTTGACTTAGTCTGATTTGTCTCATATAAGTAAAGCTACTCCTACTTGCTTTTGGTTACCACTTGTGTGGAGTATCTTTCTCCATTCATTCACTTTATGTGTATCTTTAAAGGTGAATGGAGTTTCTTGTAGGCAACATATAGTTGGATAATGTTATTTTTATCCATTCAGGAAGTCCATCTCAAATTTTAAGTGGGGAATTCAGTTTGTTCACATTCAAGGTTAATATTGATAAGTGAGGATGTATTCCTGTCATTTTGTTTACTGTACTCTGGTCATTTTATATGTTCTTTCTTCCTTTTTTCCCTTCATATTATCATTATGGTTTGGTAGTTTTCTATAGTAGTGTTTTATTCTTTTCCTTTGTGTATCTGCTCTACCAGTAAGTTTTATATTTCCATGTGTTTTCATGATAGTGATTATCTTTTTGCTTCCACATGTAGGATTCCCCTGAGCATTTCTCGTAAGGCAGGTCTAGTAGTGGTGAATTCTGTTGGTTTTGGTTATGTAAGAAAGAGTTTATTTCTTTCATTTCTGAAGGAAAGCTTTGCTGCATATAGTATCTGGGCTTGCGATTTTTTTTTTCAGCCTTTGAATATATCATCCCATCCTCTCCTGGCCTTTAAGGTTTCTGCAGAGATATCCACTGACAGTCTAATGGGAATTCCTTATATGTGACTTCATGGTTTTCTCTTGCTGTTTTTAGAATTGCCTTTGCAGTGTAACCGTAATGTGCTTCTGGGAGGATGTTTTTGGCTTAAATCTACTGGGGGCCTTTGAGCTTACTGGATTTGGATGTCCATATCTCTTCCCAGACATGGGAAATTTTCAGCTATGATTTCATTAAATAGGTTTTCTGTGCCTTTTGCCTTCTCTTCTCCTTGTGGAATTCCCATGATAATAACATTTGTTCATTTTATAGTATCCTTTAAGTCTTGTAGGCTTTCTTTACTCTTTTTCCTTCTCTGATTGGGTAGTTTCAAATGACTTATCCTCAAGTTCAGAGATTCTTTTGTCTATTTGATCAAGTCTATTAAGCTCTCTATATTGTATTTTAAAATTCCATTCATTGAATTCTTCACTGCATATTTTCTGTTTGGTTCTTTTTTATGATTTCTGTTTGTTGACTTTGTCGCTCATATTGTGAATTGTTTTCCTGATTTGGTCAAATTATCTCTCTGTGTTTTTTTGTATCATTGAGGTTTTTTTTTAAAAAAACATGATTTTGAATTCTTTTTCCACCCATTTGCTGATTTCCTTTTCATTGGAGTCTGTTACTAGTGTTATATTCCTTTGGTGGTGTCATATTTTCTTGGTTTTTCGTATTTCTTGTGTTTGTTTGTTGGTATCTGGGCATCTTTCTGAATTATTTTCTGTGTGTTTTGTTGATGTTTGCTGTGTTTTCTTAGAACAGCTATTTTGAATTATTTGTTTGCCAGATCATCCGCAGGTCTTTAGGATCAGTCACTTATTTTGCAGAGGTTTTCTGTTTGGATTTGTCTGAAGTTTTCTCATGATTAGAATGAGGTTATGCATTTTTGGCAAGAATACTGAAGAAGTGATGTGCTCTTCTTACTGCATTATCTTAGAGGGCTCATTATATATTGATATCATTAATATATTGATAAGTTAATGCAATAATAGTAATATATAATAAAGATATAATATGTAAAAACTGGTTGTATTAATTTTGAACACTTGGTTAAGGTGATCTTTATCCTTAGTAAAGATACCAATTTTCCTTGTAATTATTAAATATCTTAGCACTTTGAGACTTTGCAGATATCCTGTTTCTCCTCAAACTTTTGTCTACTAATTTTAGTATCCATTTATGAATCCTATCTTTTTTTCTATATTTATTAACTGAAAACTTTGTATAATGAAAAACTATCTTTTCCTTTATATTTGTTTAGTAAATAATATTAGTACAGATTCACTAATTTATTCTTGGTTTAGAGTACACTATAATTAGTTACGCTGCTGTTCAAATTGTTTCAGGTTAGGCCATTAGGAGTTCCTTCATGTTGGCTCCTGTGCCTTTTTACATGTCTGCATTCTTTTTTGAGCATTTCTTTGAGGAGCCATGGTTCTTTGTATTGGAAAATGGCATTTAGAAACTAGGATCTAGGCATTAGTTGTGCTGAGTGCTACTAGGGTGTTGTTCATTCTAAACTATGTCAGCAGGAAGACCTAGGAAACAAGTTTGCCAACCCACATACACTCACATACGTACATTTCTTTATCTGTTTATCTGTGTACATATATGTGTATATGTGTGTCTACATATAAATAAACACCTATATGTATAAAGTCATGAGTATTGATACCTCTGATTCCAGTCTAATACTGCAGTTTGTTTTAGCTTTTCCCATTCCCTATTTCTAACTTTCTCTCCATGATAATCCTTTCATTATCTACAGTAAATTTACTTGTTTGTTCAGTCTTATTACACATGCAAAGTAGTTTTAGAATTGCTAACCCATGGTCCTGTAATTAACACATTTACTAACTAGATTACATTATTTGTATATTGCTTTTCTGTTTTTTTTTTTTTTTTTTTTTTTGAGACAGTCTTACTCTCTCTCCCAGACTGGAGCACAGTGGCACAATCTCTACTCACTGCAACCTTTGCCTTCCAGGTTCAAGCAGTTTTCCTGCGTTAGCCTCCCAAGTAGCTGGGATTACAGGCACCCGCCACCACAACCCGCTAATTTTTGTATTTTTAGTAGAGGCAGGGTTTCACCACATTGGCCAGTCTGGTCTTGAACTCCTGACCTCAAGTGATCCACCCGCCTCAACCTCCGAAAATGTTGGGATTACAGGCATGAGCCACCATGCCCAGCTGAATATTGCTCTTTTTCATCTTTAGCCTTATAATATCATAACAAAATACTGTTTTCCAGAGTTACTTAGGTTATTTTCTTCCCAACTCCCTTTGGTGTGGTTGTGCTGTTTATAATACTGTTAGTTGGTTCATTTGTCTTTGTATACAATTGGCCCTCTGTATGTGTGGGTTCCACATCTGTAGATTCAACCAACTGCAAATTGAAAATTTGGAGAAGAATAATAAACATAATAATACAACAATAAAACATAATTTAACACTTTGGGAGGCCGAGGCGAGCGGATCACGAGGTCAGGAGATCGAGACCATCCTGGCTAACATGGTGAAATCCCATCTCTACTAAAAATATAAAAAAATGAGCCGGTTCTGGTGGTGGGCGCCTGTAGTCCCAGCTACTTGGGAGGCTGAGGCAGGAGAATGGCGTGAACCCAGGAGGTGGAGCTTGCAGTGAGCCAAGATTGCGCCATTGCACTCCAGCCTGGGCGACAGAGCAAGACTCCGTCTCAAAAAAAAAAAAAAAATTTAAAACACAATGTGCAAGTATTTACATACTTTTGACATTGTAGTATTTATTATCAGTAATCTAGAGATGATTTAAAGTTTACAGGAAGATATGCATAGGTTATATGCAAATACTGTGCCATTTTATAATCAGGGACTTGAACTTCCTTGAACTTTTATATTCACACAGGGTCCTGGAAACAGTCTCCCAAGAAACCAGTGATGACTATATATTGGGTTCTCCTCTTGTTCTGTTTGATTTAAATAATTTGTTTTTTGAATATATGAAATGTCACTATGGTTCTAAGAGTCAAAGATATACAGAGACGTACCCGGAGACATTTACTAGCAGGTTTCAATGACAAGTCTCAGAACAAATTGTATTATCCATACAATATTTTTAAAACATTTATTAACATTGGCACAAACAGTTCATGTGTTTCCTAGTTTTCTTTCTTCTTTTGATACTCTGACCACTACTTTGCATGAAAAGTCACTTAGCTCAGACATAAATTCCAGAGGCAGCCTTTTGTAACTATTATGGTTGGCATAAGGCAGCCAAAGTTCTAAAATAAGATAGTGGCTGGATGCAGATCATTTGGAGATTATGCCTCAGATGCTATCTCCCAGGGTATGGGAGTGTATCCTAACTGGATCCTTTTACCCTGTTTTTTTTTTTTCTTTTTAAAATGTTTTTATATTGTTGTGTTAAAATATACATGACATAAAATTTACCATTTTAATCATTTTTAAGTGTACAGTTCTGTGGCATTAAGTACCTTCGCATTGTATGTAGCTATCACCATCGTCCATCGCCAGAACTTTATCTTCTCACACTGAAACTTTGTACTCATTAAACTTTAACTCCCTATTTCCCCCTCTCCCTAGTCCCTGGTAAGTAGCTTTTTACTTTCTGTCCCTATGGACTTGTTACTGTAGGAACCTCGTGTAAGAAGAATCATTATATATATATCTTGTTGTGACTGGCTTATTTTGGTTAGCATAATGTTTTTAAGGATCATCTATGTTGTAGCATTTGTCAAAATTTCCTTTTCTTTTTAGATTGAACAGTTTTCCATTGTATGTATGTACCACATTTTGTTTATTCATTCATCTGTTGTACTCTTGGGTTGCCTCCATCTTTTGGCTGTTGTGAATAATTTTGTTGTGAACATGGGTATACAAATATCTACTCAAGTCCCTGCTTTCACTTCTTTTGGATATATACCTAGGAGGGAAATTGCAGGATCATTCAGTAATTCTATGTTTAATTTCTTGTGGAATTCCTGTACTGTTTTCCACAATGGCTATAGCATTTTACCTTTCTGCTCCCTGTTTCTTATATCCTGTTCTATAACTGTGGAAGTGTCTTTAAAATCTTTTTAGCCATACTGCTTACCTTGAGTATCTTAGGCCAATCAACAACTTTCTATAGAATTGAAGTTTAAGTAGTACTTATGGTGCACAGTCTATGCTGAAATATATTAAATTACAGACATCTGTAGAGGCCTATTTGCTACTTGGTAGATAGCTGTTAGAACACAGAAACTGATTTGAAAGATGTAAAATAATAGACTGGTAAGACTTTTAAAAAGAAATTTTAAAATATCCCTCACTGATTATCTTAAAAGAATCCTGACCATCTTATGTGTCTTAAGTACTGCTGCATTCTTTGAACACAAATAAGGTCGGGGTAATCGAGCTATGAGTGTTATTTAGGTAGAAGGAATGTATGGCCCATGAAGAGGTGAAAAGCTAGCATTCTGTTATAAAAACATATTTTAAAGTGTGCAGAGAATACTGTATTTGAAATTTTAGTCCTTGATCAGCTGAAAAGAACATGTTGGTTTACCTGTCCTCTGAAGACCTTTCATTTCCTTTACAATTTGTGATTTTAAATGTGCTAAATTAATTTGTCATAAATATAAACATGCAGTATTTATTTTAAAACAGCAGTGACTAGAAAGGATATGTATGCCAAACTGTTAATCATGGTTGTCTCTAAGTAACTTCACCTGGGGCCTGGGGATGGGGAAGTGGTGAGTTACAATTTTGATTTTTTAAAATACTTTATTGACATATATTGTTTGGAGTTTTACATTAATTTTCTATTAGGGGAAATTAATACAAAGTAAAACTCTTCTTTCCCTGAGTTTGGATGGTTAACTTTATACTATCATCTATTTTAACCTTAGAGCTGTACTCTTTCTGGAGGCAAACATCATGGTCCTGTCGAAGCCCTGAAACAAATGTTATTTAACCTTCAAGCAGTACAAGAACGTTTTAATCAAAATAAGACCACAGATGCAAAAGAAGAGATTAAACAAGTAAGCACAAACATGATTTATGAATTGAGATTTGTGAATTTGTATAAAGATCTTTTTCTACATCTTATAATAGACCTACTTATAGTTTTATGTTAGTAAGCATGCCACATTACACATGTTGTAAGTGGCAGTAGTCTTTTTTGTTAGGAAGTAATGTACTCACATTTAATTCTGTTTGATTTCTGTAGGTGTTTATCTCTAAACAGATTGTTCTATTTAACTTATGGTTATAAATCCAACATCTTATTTAGTTATGATGATGTTACAACTGTAGTATCAAAGGGTTGTAAGAGTTGTTTTGTAATGCTCTACAAAATTAATCTATGTGGCCCATCTTCTGGTAGTTATATTCAAGGAGGCCTAGAAAACTTTTTCAGTATTAGATTCCTTCACACACCCACACACCTTTGTCATTTGAAATTTAATTTTTTTACTGTGTGTTCATTGGCTGTTATGAATACAGTTATATCAAGTTTTATTTTAGAGCCATTTTATTTTTTCAATTTGTGTATTTCCCGGGAATTTGAGAATCTGTTTCTGTTTTAGGCTGCCATTCTATATGATGAATTTTTTCCCACAAAAGTATAGTGTTTAAGAACATAGAGTTTATGTTTTCCCAAATATGACTGTGAATTCTAATTCTGTCACTTACTAGCAAGTGCAATATTTGTGCAAATCATTTAACCTCTTTAGTTTCAGTTTCCTATTTAAAAAATTATTGATTTTTAATTGACTATATATATATATTTTGGGTGTGCAACATGATGTTTTGAAATATCATGGAATGGCTAGGGGAGCTAATTACCTCACATACTTTTTGTGGAGAACATGTAAAACCTGCTCCATTAGTAATTTTCAAGTATACAATGTGTTGTTTTAATTTTAGTCACCATGTTGTATAATAGATCTCTTGACCTTATTTTCTCACCTAACTAAAATGTTGTATCCTTTGAAAAGCATCTCTGCACCTCCCGTCCCTACATCCAGATTATACATATAAGTGAGATTATTATTCAGTGTCTGTCTTTCTGTGCTGGGCTTATTTCATTTATCAATTTCCTTTTCTGTACAGTGAGGTTGTTGAGAAGATAAATTGAGACAAACTGTATAAAGTACTTAGTATAGTGCTTGGTACATGGTAAATGCTCAATAAATGGTGGCTCTTTTTATTGTCATTGTTTTATTGTTATTTAGTAGATCTGTGAAATTCAGTTATCATTACAAATGAGTGGATCAGCTTTTTTTTTTTTTTTTTTGAGACGGAGTCTCGCTTTTTTCACCCAGGCTGGAGTGCAGTGGCTCAATCTCGGCTCACTGCAAGCTCCGCCTCCTGGGTTCATGCCATTCTCCTGCCTCAGCCTCTCCGAGTAGCTGGGACTACAGGCGCCCGCCACCACGCCCGGCTAATTTTTTGTATTTTTAGTAGAGACAGGGTTTCACCGTGGTCTCGATCTCCTGACCTCGTGATCCGCCCGCCTCAGCCTCCCAAAGTGCTGGAATTACAAGCGTGAGCCACCGCGCCCGGCCATGGATCAGCTTTTGAGAACCTTCATAGTCTGCTCCTTTGAGTTGTATTTCTTAATTTCTGTCCTTACATTCTAATAATCATAATGTTAATATGTAATCTATCCCTCTTTCCCCTCTCATTTTAAACATCATTGAGATATAAGACTGTTCAATAAAGTCATAATTTTAAGCCAAGACTTGATTTTTAATGAACATATGTGTAGAAGTATACTTTAGGACACTTAAAAAATGGCTGTTAGTTGTAGTGTTTTTACAGTAAATGGAAAATAAAAATATTTAATGCTCTTTTGAAAATTATTAGAATTCTTTGGAAATGTAGAAAATATTTTTTAATGTTTTAATCACATTTTAAATACCATTTAATTTTGTACTTATATAATATTTTTAATATTTTGTTATATTTGGTGTTTTTAATAATAGGTTTCAGAAGATGGTTTCTCTAAATTACAGTTGAAGGAAAGTATGATTCCTATTACTAGGTCACTTCAGAAGTAAGTATTCTTTACTAATATGGATACAAATCCGTTTTAGCCATTCCTTTCACATATATAAAGTTACAGGGTAAAAGTAAGTAGTTTTAAGAGTAGCAGTACTAGGCATATTTAAGCTTCTTGGAGCACACTGTTTAATTACAGTAAAAAACATTGTTTTCTTTTAAACTTGTGCTTTTTCCTATTCAAAATGTTCTAAGGACCTAATGAGATAGCTTTAGACCTCTAAAATATAATGGATATGAAAGACTCATTTTTGAGTAGTAATAGCAACAATTTATGATAGTATTTTTGTGAGTATCCTATAATAGTAACTAACTTGTATGAAATGTGTTTTCATATATTCTCTCTAGAATAAATTTAATAATAAAGGGATCATTATTTGGAACATCGTTACAGAAATCTAAAGTGGATATAATGACCTGGATATAAAGATAGGTCTAATTTTCTTAGTTACATTGTCTTAAATAATAAAATGGAGAAAAATACAAGTTGTTTCTATAGTCATGATATTGACAGAAGAGAAGGGTGTTTATTTTGGAGTTGGTTGTGTGACTATGAAGTGTCCTCAGAAGATGGAATTCTGAACTTAGGAAATACTGAGATTAAAAGTTTCTACTCTAGTCACACCATTTCACTTGGCTACCTTTCGTACTTTGAGAATTTGCTTAGGCTTCTGTGATCTAAGGAACTGGTGGAAAAATAAAACACTAGACATGTAAACTTACGAATCTAATTGTCACAAATGTGTATATAGTTTTCATAGTTAAAAGATATCATGTATGATTACTTTTTTCTCTCTACTTAATATATTATCTTTAGGGTATAAATGATGCACCTTTGTTTGTAGCTTGCCATAGTACTGGGGTGTAATGTTCCATACCTAATAGAATTCAGTGAATAATGATAGTAATAGCTAACATTTAATGTTTACCAAATGTCAGTATTCTAAGTGCTATTGAATATAATTCATGTGATCTTCACAACCTTATGAGGTAAGTACTATTATTATTTTCATAATACAGATCAGAGAATAGGCATGGAGTTAAACTAACTTGCCCAGTGTTACATAGCTAGTAAAAGAAGCGGGATTCAGATCAGGTAGTCTGATTTGGAAGTCTGTATTTTTAACACTCCTTTCATTAATGATAGTGATGAATTATTCATTGAGACTAAGAACAGGGCCTCAGTTGACCATCTAGTATGAAGATTTCATTCCGCTTTAAAATTTGAGGTGAATGACTGTAAGTTTTCCATTGCTCTTTAAAGCATTATACTGCACTTGTCACAGACCTATATGTGTTTTCTGAGTTAATGTACATATCCTAGATGTTTTTCCTGGTGAAAACTAACAGTGGATTGCAAGTCATTAAATCACCACAAAAATCGATACTGATCTATAAGTGCTTTTACCATTTGCTAGAATTTTTTTAATAGTAACTTTTTTTTCTACTATAAGCAATCAATAGTCTTACCTGTATATATGGAGTTTCATTTTTAGAGAGAGTAAGTTTTATGTTTTGTTAGATGGCCTTTAGTTATTAATTCTGTTGTATTAACTGGAGCAGTCTTAATTTGTCTTTACATTTCGAAAGTATTATCAGTAAGACGTTTGTACTGTAATGAAGTAAGCTTAGACTTACAAAAGTTATTTTCAGTCTGTAGATCAACTGTTTTAAGGACAATTTAAATTTAATTACGTCTCAGAATTCCTTTTTCTAGGCTGCAAAATATTCTGGTTAGGTATATGGTCATCTTTTCATACTTCAAATATTTCAAATGTATTTCAAAATTTCTAAAATATTTCCAAAATATTTCAAAAGTTACTGATTATACTTTGTAGGCTTTATTGGCCTTTCCTAAGGTAAAAGTCCTATTATGGCTCTTTATATTCCTCAAATAACAGTTTTTGTTTTTAATAATTTGGATGGCTAACCAGTTTTAAGATATATTTCATTAGCCATAGGGAACTGTAAGCTAGTAGTCTGGCCTTTGTCTAGTACCTTAAATACTCAGTTTTCTTATATTCTTCAATTAGAAATATGTGTTCTCTAGGAAGACTCATTGGAGCTGTGATTACAGGCGAATGCCACTATGCCTGGCTAATTTTTGTATTTTTAGTAGAGATGGGGTTTCACCATGTTGGCCAGGCTTGTCTCGAACTCCTGACCTCAGGTGATCCACCCGCCTCGGCCTCCCAAAGTGCTGGGATTACAGGCACGTGCCACCATGCCTGGCTAATTTTTGTATTTTTAGTAGAGATGGGGTTTTGCCATGTTGGCCAGGCTGGTCTCGAACTCCTGACCTCAGGTGATCCACCCACCTCGGCCTCCCAAAGTGCTGGGATTACAGTGCTGGCCACCATGCCCAGCCAAATATTTTAAAATTTTAGTTATTTTACCTCTGATTGATGAGTAACTTTGGGTGAATTATTGTCACTTAGTCAATGAAGGTGGGAATCTCAAAAATTAACTGAAATTGCCAAAAAAGGTGGGAGAATTGAGAGTCTTCTTATTATATTTAAGTAAAAGTATCCAAGAAGTGTAGAGTACAGGGAAATAGATATACATGCAGTAATTAATGCTACTAGTTTCCTTCCATCTCCTTGTCCTGGGTAAAGTGGAAGATGCACCTTATTATACATTTATTGAACAACTACTGTGTGTTAGAGACTGTAGAATAGAGTGTTGTAGTCATTACCTTTCTGCTCACCATAAATGGAAATTACTAACATTGGAGGTTATTACACAGCTTATGTTTTTTTTTTTTTAAATTTAATTTTTTTTTTTTTTTAAGATAGAGTTTCACTTTTATTGCCCAGGCTGGAGGCTGGAGTGCAGTGGCGTGATCTTGGCTCACTGCAATCTCCACCTCCTGGGTTCAAGCGATTCTCCTGCCTCAGCTTCCTGAGTAGCTGGGATGACAGATGCCCGCCACCACGCCCGGCTAATTTTCTGTTGTATTTTTAATAGAGATGGGGTTTCACCATGTTGGCCGGGCTGGTCTCAAACTCCTGACCTCAGGTGATATGCCCATCCCAGTCTCCCAAAGTGCATGGATTACAGGCATGAGCCACCGCTTCCGGCCCTTCCTGCACATCTTAATTCCTATATTGTCACTCTGTTTTTCCTTAATATCCTTCTTATTTATCAAAGATCTGAAATATGACTAATTGATGTTTTCTGAGTGGTCCTCCAGGAACTGAAAGATGGGGGAGAGAAAAACTGGAAAAATATAATTAGAGAAGGCTTGGAAAGTTAAGGGCCTCTTTTCCTGGTTTGAGGAATGATTGAGTTTTCTCCACTGAGAACTGCAATACCATCTTGGCATTATTTCAGAGAAAAATCTAGGTTGTTGGTATAACAACACATTATATAGACTTATTGGAGTAGTTGGAAGCTTCCCCTACGATCAATAAAAATGAGTTTTGTTCAGATGTGTAACTAATCCTTAAATGCTCTTTAAAAATAGCTATCTTGAATGTAAATGTTAAAAATAATTTCTGTATTTTACTTCTTAACTAATACACACAGGATACCAAAAGCAAAGGTGTCATTTCACAGAGCTGTAGTGAAAATTACTTGAAAAAAGTGTTTCTGTTAAGTGTGATACAACTGATACCTATTGTTTCTTGTTAGGGCACTTGGCAGACTATCTTAAAAAAAGTTAATGTCAAAAAATATAATTTTTAAAGTAAATGTTTATAGAACTTTAGATAAATTATTTTAACCCTCAATTATTCAGATCTCAAGGTTTT
Organism: Nomascus leucogenys; assembly: GCF_006542625.1. Taxonomy (NCBI): domain Eukaryota; kingdom Metazoa; phylum Chordata; class Mammalia; order Primates; family Hylobatidae; genus Nomascus; species Nomascus leucogenys. The sequence continues at coordinate 25,308,893 of NC_044384.1, read as the reverse complement.
ATAAGGAATAAGTCTCAAAGTTTATTCTATATAAATTTACTTCTCATACCAATTTTGAAGTTAAATGAAGTAATCAACTTTATTTATTTATTTTTTGCTGTTCTGCATTGGCTATTCAGTTCTTAATAACTGGTTTATAATGTGTTTTATACATTTTAATGAAGGGCTTTGCACCATTTATCTCGCCTGAGAGACCTGGTTGATGATACGAATGGAGAACAGTCACCGAAAATGTGAAGAGGAAAATGAAACTGTCACCACAATAAATAGTCACCACAGAACAAATAGGCATTTTTTCTATTACTTAAACTGACAAAGTAAATATAAGCCATACATTATTTTGTAGTTGGTTCAAGGATTATATATTTCTAAAACACTAAACTTGAAAATACTCATAGGTTTTGGGACCTATCTTTATTTTGTGCCAACATACTAGAATGTGAACTGCAAGGACCCACAATGTATCCTAAAGTCTTACTTTTGCTTTCTGGCCAGCAAATGTCTAATATTTAAAGTTGGATGACTTCTGTTCTTGAAGCTTATCTGGATTTAACCTTCTTCAGCATCCTCAACATTTTATTACCTGGTTCAGGATCATTAAGAAACTTACTATTTAAGATACATTGTATTTGAAAATTGGATTAATAGTGGGGTGATACTGTGTTAAAACGAACATTGTGTTGTGACATTCAAGAGAACCTCCTCATTTAATTAGTACTTTGATTCTGTGTAAGATAATCTTGGTAGTGCTTGACAGTTTCCAAACCTTTTTTTGGAGGGATATTTAAGAATTTAATACTTTGATATTAGATTGTTTCCCAGATTTTAATTTTGGGGTTAGCTCAAACTAGTGAAAACTATGACTCAATGGCCAATTGCTTTATCAAATTTGATAACTAAAACTTAAAATGAATATGGAAAATCAGAAAGCAACTCTGTGTTTTAGAGCTATTTTGTAAGAGTTGTGCTTTCTTTAACATAATCTGTAGTCTTAAGTTTGTCTCTAGCTGGAACTGAACAAAGCTCTATAATTTTTTACCAAGCACTTATTATTAATACTTCTTATAAGTAGTAAGCATCTTTACTAACACAACTGAGAATTAAGTCATAAAACATAACTAATACAGCACATTACTGCCTGACGAAATTACAGAGTACTGTGTGTATATATAACTACTACAGATTAACACTTCACCCAAATGATAGCATTTTTCCTCAGTAGATTTATTGTCAAATAGGAATTTCTAAGCACATTGAGTCAAAGCATTTTTTCCAAGTTAATAAAGCATTATTTAATATCCTTGTTAGAGGTGACATGTCAAACACTACAGTGAGCCCTGTGGGTTTTTTTTTTTTTTTGCCAGTGAGTTTTTTACCATGCTGATCTGACCAGTTTGAGTGGCAATTACCAATAGATTTGTTCTCTTTATTCTGTGGAGATGTTTTTGCCACTGACACTGTTTTCTGATTATAGTCTGCTTCATAGAAAATAGCCTGCATAATCAAACAGGGAGTTACTTTGGAATTAAAGTATGCCTGGCTATTAAAAATGCAGATTTTAGGTGGCTAAACATCAGGTAGGTCTGGGTGGGTCATGTTCTAGGCCTAGAAAAATACACTATTAGACAAGTTCTAAAGAAGGCAAGGAGATAAAGGCATCAGGTGGTAACTTCTAATTGAATATTATATGTTGATCATACATAACATATACTATGCCTGGAAATTATAATGACTGAAAAGCACCTATTTGATTAGTGCTCCTATTCATGAGAACATATCTCCAATACTAAATGAGATAAGCCTGTTCTAAAATCTTATAGCCAGTATTTTAAGAAACTTGATTATACTTACCAAAGGAACATTGTTTTCTCTTGTTTTAAATATGGAGAGGTTTAATCCTTTACCTAACAAAGGAATTAATTTTAGCAAAATGATTCATTCCAACCTTCTTATAAGAAATATCTAGGAGAGTTAACTAAGAAAAATAACGAATCTAAGTGATAAACATTCAAGAAATTCTTTAAATAAGAGATTTATTTACAATTTTAATATCTCAGGGTTCTTTTTAGGTTTCCGGGGAAAAGAGCAGGATAACAGTGTGGCGACTGCTAAATTGAGAATTTAAAACAAATGAGATCGTGAGATTTTTAAAACCGCATTGTGAATGTAAAATTTTTATCAATCCTTTGCTCTCTTTTAGACATATTGAGAAAATGTTAAATAGAAGAAATTAAGAAATTTTAATAAGATGTTTCAGATCTTTGAGTATGAAAAACATAATAAAAAGCCTAATTTCAAAAATCTATTTGAGATCAAGGGACAATGGTGTGACCAATATGAAGGGTCAAGACTGAAATGTATTGTCTTTACTATCAGGAACTCTACTTTCAGTTTTTTCTCGGACAGTTAATTTCAGCTTCGTAGAGATTTCTGACCAAATTAAGGAACACTGTTTTCCTGGGTTTGTTTTGGGTATATGTCATTATAGTTATGTTATTTCTTATTGAAATTTACAATTGTGGGTTTTTTGTATTGTTTTAGTATTTAATGGTGTATAATGTGTTATTAAATTATATGTAGTTATACCAAAATATTTGCCTGAAGATAAATCATGACAAGGTCCCCTGTTTATTCCTGTGTTATAGATACATGGAATCGCTCCTGTAGATTTGAATTTTTGCTTCATTTTTTTTCTGTCCCACCTTTCACTCTCTGTATCTCAGAACATTTTTGGTAGAAGTGCTATCCAGAAGTGAACTTGTCAAAAGGCAAGTAGCATGAAAGAAGACAAAAGAAGCAAAAGGCCAATACAGTGGATAATTTCTGAGCACTTGAAGTTTCTTCAAATGTGCAAGACTGTGTGTCTTCCTATTAGATGTATAAATTGGATATTTCATGCCTAATTAAATGTTGCATTGGATTGCAGTGCATATCATACAGTGATTGGAGTAAATTGAGGCCTAATCCTGAACATATATAGAGCATATTGTTAGATATTTTTCCTGTGGTATTTGAAGTTATTATTTTCCCATTTCCTTTTTCTTTTTTTGTTTATAATCATATATCCCTAAGATTGTTTTCCTTTTTTGGACCAAAAAAAAAAGAAAAAAAATCTTAGCTTTTTATCCTCCCAGTGTATTCTGCATTGTCCTTACCCTAGATCAGCCCCTTCTGTGTAACAGTTTTTCTCACAATGTAGCAAATTTTATCCACCCGTCAGGACCTTCACTGGGTCTAGTTCATTCATTTTCAAATAGTTATTTCAACCTTTAACCTCTACTGTCTTTGTCTTTTACACAGAAGCCAGAGTGACTGGTCTTGGCAAGACTCTGTTGTGTATCACCACTCTAACCTTACTGATTTGTTTCAGCAAATTTGCTGTAGTTAAATTGCTTTACTCAGATTGCCCCAAACATTATATGTGTATTCTCACCTTTGTGCGTATTATTTCTCATGCATGAAATACTCAATTTTTATTCTTTTATCTAAAGCCTACTCTTACATTTCTTTAAAGCTCTGGCCAAGTATTTTATTTTGTCCCTAAACATTCTAACTATCCACCAAACTGTGGTAAGTTGGCTTTTCTTTTTCCTTCCCCTGTCATTCATTTAGCTGTTGTATTTCATTTTAATGTTTTGGGTAGTGCCTCTTATACTATGTTGTATTCCTAGACAAGGAAATGTGTATCAAAATATGTTAGATGATTGACTGTTTTATCTCCTTGATGATAGCACCTCTTATACTGCTTTACAGAATCAGGAAAAAGTAAACTGCATTTTACATAGTGGTTGTAAGTATTGATTGATTGGTATTCTAAACCTGGTTTCCTATATAAAGTTGTAAGTTCAAGATAAAGAGACTACATTCTTTACTTACGTGAGGTTCTGGAAATCCTTTATTTCTTTTTTAAAAACATTTTGATAACTTTTCTTTTTTTAATTTAAACCTTTTTAAGAGCAATTTCAGGCTCACAGCAAAATGAAGAAGAAAATAATCTTCACAGAGATTTCACATATACCTCCTGCTCCTGCACATGCCCAACCTCCCGTTTTCCTTGTCTGCCACCACGGTGGTGAACAATTGTGAACCCACACTGAATCATCATAATCACCCAGAGTCCATAGTTCATGTCAGGGTTCACTCTTGATGTTGTACATTCTGTGAGTTTGGACAGATGTATAATAAGCTTTGGCTCCACCCCACTGTGCAATCCTCTCAGTGCACAGGCCAGTTGGATTCTGGGGACCGCTTCCCACCTGGCTGTCTCATTCCCTCTAAAGTACATCTAATTGCCGTTAGAAGAAGGATAAGGATAAGGACGAAGACCCATCTTAACTGCTTCCTGATGACAGGGGACGCTGTTTTGGGAAAATGGCAGTCAGAGCTTCTTCATAGGCCTGTTTAAGGGTTCCCAGCAGAAGGGGCCATCATCGGAGGCTCCGGTTGCATGACCGTTTGTTGATGGCCTAAAGGCAAGAACAGACAAACCGGGTTATTAAAAAATATGTGTCAAAATGAAACAAAGGGAGAGGTAAGGACAGCTCAAAGATCCCAAGGCTTTTTACCAGTTTGCACAGGGATAAGGAGGTCAAAAGCCTGACTGGTAATAAACACTTCTACCCCTTTGCCAGCATGTTGGGCTTCTGGATTCCCTTCCCCTGAGCCCAATTCTAAGCCAACCAGTTTAATGTTTGGGAAATTAACTTTTCCCAGTGTGAAGGGTGCATCTGAGGGGAGTGTTCTGTTGTTTGGAGACACAATTACCTATCTGTGAAGAGAGGACAAAGGAGGGAAAAAGAAAAAGCCTCTTTTCAAGAGGCCTAGGAGTTCAGGATGCATTTGAAAGGGGTACAAACTGAAGAAGAAAGGCCACCCATCTAGAAAGAGGGGAACAGGCATCCCTGTTTCCCTTCTCTTTTTAGCAGATACCCGGGGGACCTGCTATAGAGAGAAGGATAAGCATTCTCCTCTTTTGTCCTTGTATCCCTGAGTCCTGGCAACCTTGGCAGGTACCGCCATGGATGTTAAAGTGGCTTTCACTCATGTTAACGGGGCCTAGGGGGTGGGAATTATCCACTCTTTCCAAATATGTTCTGTTTCCCCTGCTGTCCATAGCCTTGAATTCCCTAGACCTCATTTATGCCATGAATACTAGCATGGCCTTTATCTATGAAATGGGAAGCGTGGCTTAATTGACAGGAATCAGCCACGTTCACCTGTGTTGTGCCTTTTCCGTTATCATCTGCCTCTGGATCCCTCAGATCCAGTTTTCCTTCCTAGGGCTTTGACCTGAAGCTTGGAATTGAGTTTGGGACAGAAATATGTCTCAGGGGGATTTGCACGGACTTATTACCATAAGCCAAATGCTAAGGTGAAGCTGTGGAATTGAGTCCTCCAACAAGGGAGAGAAAAGGATGTCTTGTGATACATCCAGATAACTGGTGGCTATAGTTATGCTGCTAAGATTTGGGTGAATTGTGCTTGGCTTTGGTTAGCTCCCTTGGTCATACTTTCCCATAACGGAAACCTCCAGGTGATGGGCATCCTATTTATTCCCATCACGTGGCAGGATTTGCAGGATAACTGCTAGAACTAGAATACTGATTTTTACATTACCCATCCCTCTATTCTTTCTGAGATGCAGCTGGAGATTGCTGGTTGGTTCAGAGGAACAAGTAGGGTTAGTCTAAAATGTAGGTGAAAACTTAAAAACAACTAATGAGTTTAGAATTTAATAACAAATGTATGATAAATTTTGAAACTTAATTTTTCTGTCACCAGTCCTCATTTCTGTTTAAAAAACACAAACCATCATAGGACTAAGTGGTTTCCAAAATGGACTTTAGTCTTATACTTGGCCTGATTATTTGCATAAGGTGCAGCAAGAATAAGAATAATTATTTCTACATAGTCCTTTTGGATTGGCTTTGATGGAACTCTGGTCCACAAGGAATCTCAGGTGAGACTTTTTAAGCTGAGCCCAGCCATGGGTTTGTATCCTTAAATACCTGTGAGTTGGGTGATTCTCTCCTTTTAAGGTCCCAAGATAAACTTGGAGCTCCTAGGCCTGTTACAAAGTGACATTCTTTACTGACCACAGGCCAGCAACCCTGTACAGGGACTGTGTATGCAAGGGTATGAGGCCAGTTCTTCCTACAGGGCTTTTAGCAGCTCTGCAAGTCAAGATTGACTCCTTAAAGGGAAGCATACCCTTCTAGTCAAAGCCTTGGTAAAATAACCAGTTTCTCCAATTGCATACTGTTGAAAAAAAAAAAAAAATGAATCCTTATTGCACTGATGCAAATAACTATATGGCCATAAGTTAAGAATACTCACAGATAGTTTCCAAATTCTAGAGGAACCAGGCAGAGAGAAACAAACACTCCAAATTTTGTTCACAGGAGTGTAAATTAAAGGCCATAAATAGTGCAAAATAAGCTTCCTTGACTTTGAAAAACAAAACATGGATCAGCAATGTTCCAAGCAAAAGTCAAAAAGATTTGCTTTAGTTTCCTGAGTTCAGTCCATTTAGTGAACTCATTTTGCCTGATATTCATGAACATTTCAGCTCTTTGAGTCTTGTACATTTTTCTTTTATTCCAATGTCACAATCTCCAAACTTATCAGAAACCTGTATTTGAGAGCACCTGTCAGTCCTATGGCTTATAATAAACCATCTTTTGAAAAGGATTAAAACAAGATAATAATTGTCAATAGCAAAATGTCCAGGATGGTTAGAAACACAATTGACAAAGAAGTTTGGTTATCTCTGTGGTTTACAACCTTAATTATGGTTGATAGCATATAGTTAGACATTAGAATTTTAGAAGTCACATATAATTTTGGAACATATATTAGTATTAGTCACCAAAATATAACCTAAAGAAGATTGAACATCATCTTGGCAATCTCATGTAGCTAAGTATGTCAAATAACCATGTTTACTTGTTTTCTGCATGTTTCAGGGGCCCTCTGATCCATCCAAAAAGCCAGGCATCAGGAAAGACAATTTCGAAACTGAAGTTTGATTTTGGGAAGACTATTAAATATGTTAGAAGTTCAAAGCACTTGATATTATGAAATAGAATTTCAGATTACCATAAGTTATTTATTTTGCCAAAATGATGACTCCAAAATTTTAAAGAAGCAAAAACGTTTTTATAACTCTTTACAAATTTTGCTAAAGAGCAGATTAGCACCTTAAGAATACCTTGTTGTGCTTTTATTTTAATTCTCAATTTACAGTAAAAATAATACCTTTTTTGAATTTAGTCAATATGTTCAAACAGAGAACCTCTTCTGCAAGATTCTTACAATCCTTTCACCACTTGTTTGGCCCTCCAGCTTTATCTTATGTAATTTAAAACAATCCTTTATCCCTAGGCAAAAACTTACATTTCCATGCCTTCCTATAACCTTTTACTAAAAAACACATTTTACTGTTCTTACAAACCTTGCATGTAAATATATTTCCAGTAGTTTCAGTTACATGTTATAATGGTAACTCCTAGCAATTTTAACTTTAATGTAAAACCTGGTAAGTTGTTTTGTGTGCCAGGTACAACCAAGATTTGACTCCTTCCAGCATAATAGAAGGCGTGGTTAGTTCCATATGTCCCCAGGCCTTAACAGTTGTGGATCAGGCAAGTCAGATAGTTCTCAACACCCAAAAAGCAGCTTATAACCTCAAAACACTTAGCAAACTTTACATCTAACTTGCATAATTTAGTCTAACTATTTACATTTTGATGGCATCTGCTTTTAACCAATAATCTTTAAGGCTATTTTATTTTTTCTCAAAGATTAAAGTCGTGAACTGAGAGGTACCACAGCTTTTATCTTCCCTTTAAAAAATATTTGATCTAAGCGCTGTGTTTCTTTAGGTCAAATTAATTAGAGCTCTTTTTACAGACATCATACACACAACACATACAGCTACACATACAGGCAGCAATCCCCTGGTGGAGCCCTGTAAGAGAGTGGGCTAGGAAAACGTACAGATATCAAACCAGAAAGGAGTTATTCCCTAAGGCAGGATTGCTAAACAAAGCCTTGCCGCACCCCCCAGGATGTAAAACAAGATGGAGGCCTGCAGCGAATGAACCATGCAGACATGCAAACATGCAAAGCACATCAGATTGGCTACAGCTTAAGACCAGCCTCACAAATCCTTTTTCCCCAAACTTTACAGAGAATACAAACAGTGATCCTTATCATTCCTAGCCTAGTAAAACATCTTCTAAAAGGAAAAACCTCACTTAAAAGTTAAACTGCTGGTGGGGTGGAGAAGGTGAAGAAAAGAAACAGTTTAAAAATGCCCGAGGAAGAGCATCTTATTCTTATACAACTGGTGCCTCCACCAGGGAGAAAAACTTAATTACTATCTGTTGGAGTTGATCCCCTTGGCAGGAGAAGGGGAAGATCTCGTGGCATTCCCCAGCCCCAGCCAGTGAGAGACAGGACTAGCTGGATTTCCTAGGCTGATTAAGAATCCCTAAGCCTAGCTGGGAAGGTGACCACATCCACCTTTAAACAAGGGGCTTGCAACTTAGCTCACACCTGACCAATCAGGTAATAAGGAGAGCTCACTAAAATTCTAATTAGGCAAAAACGGGAGGTAAAGAAATAGCCAAGCATCTATTGCCTGAGAGCACAGCAGGAGGGACAATGATCGGGATATAAACCCAGGCATTGGAGCCGGCAACGGCTACCCTCTTTGGGTCCCCTCCCTTTGTATGGGAGCTCTGTTTTAACTCTATTAAATCTTGCAACTGCACTCTCTTCTGGTCCACGTTTGTTACGGCTCGAGCTGAGCTTTTGCTCGCCGTCCACCACTGCTGTTTGCTGCCGTCACACACCCACCGCTGACTTCCATCCCTCTGGATCCAACAGGGTGTCCGCTGTGCTCCTGATCCAGTGAGACGCCCATTGCCGCTCCGGATCGGGCTAAAGGCTTGCCATTGTTCTGCACGGCTAAGTGCCCAGGTTTGTTCTAATCGAGCTGAACACTAGTCACTGGGTTTCACGGTTCTCTTCCGTGACCCACGGCTTCTAATAGAGCTATAACACTCACCGCATGGCCCAAGATTCCATTCCTCGGAATCTGTGAGGCCAAGAAACCCAAGTCAGAGAACACGAGGCTTGCCACCATCTTGAGAGCGGCCCGCCGCCATTTTGGAAGTGGCGTACCACCATCTTGGGAGCTCTGGGAGCAAGGACCCCCGGATAACACCAGGAGGGAAAGAGGAGTGAGAAGCCCCTGCTTGCCTGTCTATCCCAAAAAGGAAAAGGCCATGGAAATGCCCCGACTCCTGGGAGTGACAGAGGTAGGAGCACAGTTTCCCCTACCCTTAGAAGTCCGAGGATGAAAAGGCTTAGAAAGGACAGTGAGAGGTTTTGAGTCCCCATTTCATTCACTTCTTCGTAAGCCTCACATTGGGCGCCAAAGCTGTTGTAGGACTTGTTAGTTCAGCTAAGAGCTGGGTCCTTGTGACATAGCCCTGAAATATTAGGCTTGCAGACACTTTGAATTGTGAGAATAATGGAATTTATCGGGCAAAAAGGAAAAAAGGGAAACAGGGACTCTGAAAAACCAGAGTCCCTGCTAGTGTGCTTCCTGCCTCCCAGATCGAATTCCAGGTTTCACCCAGGAAGAGGAAGGGCCAGGCTTTTCCTTGCTGCAAATGGCATGAACTTCTGTGGCTCCACCCCAGTGCACACTCATCCCAGTGCACAGGCCTGTTGGAATTTCCCTGGGGACCCATTTCCACCTGGCTGTCTCAATACAGACTATTTTCACTGCCCTGAAAATCCTCTGTGCTCCGCCTATTGGTCCCAACTCCAACTGCCTGAAAATCCACTTTAAAATGAGGTAAATTAAACCTATTTTGGAGGAGCTATTTCTTTTTTTGATGTTGCTGCTCCTGTTCATTAAATAGGAGCAACAGTTTTGTATTTTGGATGACGTAGCTGTAGCCTTCTGACCTCTTGAGCCCTCAAAACTGAGATTTTTTAGTTTTTAAGTGTTTTCCATTTCATCAGTTATATATTCAGTTTTACAGATTTAGGACTAAATCTAGGAAAATTCAGTCCATTATAAGAGTCAAGTCCATTTATGTTGCTACAGCAAAATGCTTGAGACTGGGTAATTTATAGAAAACATAAATATATTTCTCACAGTTCTGGAGGCAGGGAAGTCCGGTGCTGGCAGATGTTTGGCTGTCTGGTGATGGCTCTCTCTGCTTCTAAAATGGCATCTTAATGCTGCATTCTGTGGAGAGGAGGAACTTTGTGTCATTACATGATGGAAGGGACAGAAAGCAAAAGGGATCCACCAGCTTCCTTCATCAAGCTCTTTTATAACGAGATTGATTCTGCTCATGACTTAAATACCTCCCAAAAGTCTCTATCTTCCAATACTGTTGCATTGGGGATTAAGTTTCCAACACATGAATTTAGGGAACACATGCAGACCACAGTACTGGTTTTGCATTGTGTTGCTTTTTCAAGCCTGGCTCGATGGTCACTATCAGTTTGGGTTTAATCTAGAAGCAAACCAAACAGTCATTTTAAACAAGGGAAGTTTAATATAAAAGTTTTAAACTAGTTGAGGGAGAGTACCCAAGAAAGGGAAGACTTGGAAGAGGGAGCCCGAAGTCTGGATTCAGACCTTGTTGAAAAAAGGGTAACTGTGGCCCGCTGGATTGCGGTGAAAGTTATGGTTTGCTCAGACCAGTGCTGGTGTTTAGTTACCAGGCAAGCAGGAAGCCACAATGGTGACTCAGTGTGTGAGAATGCAGGAGTCGGGGGAGGGGCACTAGTAGTGTCTGTTTTGGGAGGGTCGTAGGAGGTGATCACCAGCCCGGATGAGGTCTGTAAAGTCACTAAGAATAATACATTACCGGAGCGTGGCTAGGGCAGAGCTGCCCCAGATGTCTTCACACTCACGCTTCTTACTGATGGTGCAGCTGCCAGAAAGCAGCAGGAGAGACCCTCCGGGGTGAATTGGGAGCTGAGAGACCATACATTGGTAACTAGTGCAGAAGCTGATCAGGTTGTAGGAAGGTTTTGATGAGAGACCTCATCACAAGGTAAATATAAAATGTCTCACTCATCCTCCTTTGCCCTCCTTGTTTTGCAACATATTGCATAGCCTGTCCAAGAAATGTGGGCATATGGGTAGGATAGTGAAAATATCAGGTCATTTAGAAAACTGAGGAACCGTGAAAAACCTTGAGCCAATATTTTCAAAATCTAATGAATTTGATAACTTCATAAAATAGTTCATGAACTAGAAATTGGGACTACTGTATATATTCTGGAGTTACATGAATGGCACCCTCAATATAGCAGGAGCATAGAGCATTCCTTTCATTACTTTTCATCAAGATGGTCATATAGTTTTATATGAGCAATTCTGGAAGTGGAAAATTCTCTGCAGTCGGAATGCTTTGTTTCTTAGCATATACTTGCTTCAGTTAAGTCATGATTTACATTTCTGTCTTCACATTTTACTCAATTTTGCCTCTTAAGACAATTTCATATACATATTTCAATCTTCCTAATTTCTGTTGAAATCAACAGAAGTAATGTTCCATCCTTTAGGCTCAATGTTTCTGAATTATTTCTTTGGTAAAAGTTTTATTTCTTCTTTACTGTTTCACCTTTCTAGATGCTTTCCAGCTTTCCTTTTTTTTTTTTAATGTGGCACCGGATGTCCAGACTTCATAGAGTAGAATGTGGGGACTCTATGTTTAATAGTTTATTATGGTACTTTATTCGACTAGTATTTGTTTGGCTCTTGGCACTATTCTAGGGGCGTGAGTGTGTGTGTGTGTGTGTGGGGGGAGGGTGATTACAAATAAGTTGTCGCTCTATCATGAGGAACTCAGTGGAGAAAATATATAAATGGAGAAATGTATACTACAACCAGGTAAGTATTGCTTCAGAGAAATGAAGATAGGACAACTGATAAAGAAGCACAGAAGATGGATCAGCTAAGTAGCCTGGGGAAAACCAGCAAAGATTTCACTCAGGAGAGGATACTTGAGTTGATACAGAAAAACGAACAGAAGTTTGCCATCAAGGAAATTGAATAGAAGGGTGTGTGTTTTTGTTGTTGTTTTTTGAGACAGAGTTTCACTCTTGTTACCCAGGCTGGAGTGCAATGGCGTGATCTCGGCTCACTGCAGCCTCTGCCTCCCGGGTTCAAGCGATTCTCCTGCCTCATCCTCCTGAGTAGCTGGGATTACAGGCGCCTGCTGCCATGCCCAGCTAATTTTTGTATTTTTAGTAGAGACAGAGTCTTGCCATGTTGGCCAGGCTGGTCTTGAACTCCTGATCGCGGGTGATCCACCCGCCTCGGCCTCCCAAAGTGTTGGGATTTCAGGCGTCAGCCACCACGCCCGGACTGAAGGATGTCTTTTCTAGCCAGGAGATAATATGTGTGCAAAGATTGAGTGGTGAAAAGCCTGCTACAGAATTTGTTGAATCAGAATAGTGTGTGCTGTAAAAGAAGTCTGGGCTTCACAATCAGCAGATTTATGATTCCACTATTTTATTAGCTCTTTACTGTGGACAAGTGTCCTGACCTTGCCTGAGCCTTTTTTGGTTTCCCTCTCTTTTTTGATATCTACTTTGCAGTTTCGTTTAGAGGATTAAATGAGAAAACGTATGCCTGGCTCATATGAGCTCAGAAAATACTAATTGCCAAAGGGCTAATACATTTAGTTGAGGGAGACACTAGGAATAAGACAAAGCTGCTTTTGCCTCTAAGGCAATAAAATGCCGTCCCCATTCTATTCTCCACACTACAGCAAGAACAATCTTTTACAAACATGTCATGTGATGTTTATCTCTTCTTAAAATTTCCAGTGCCTTCCTTTCAGAGTAAAACGGAAATTCCTACCATAGTCTAGAAAGCTCTATGGTATGCCAGTATCCCTCAGTCTCCTCGCCTAACAAAACCAGTGCGTTTTCTTCCACTCCCTTTGCTGTATAATTCAACCATATTGGTCTTGCTGTTCTCAATTACTATGAACATGATTGTCTGCTTTCAGAGCTTTGCACTGTTTCCTCCACCTGGATAGTCTTTCCTCAAATATTCCATGATTCAGTTCCTCGCTTCAGGTATATGCTCAAACCTCATTTACCAGAGGCCAACCCTGGCCACCACCATTGCTCATGCCATTACTCTTTGCCCCTTTCCTCCTTTATTTTTCTTTAATTAATATTGAGGTTAGGGCCTTTGTTTCATTCACTGCTGTATCCTTAAAAATTAGAAGCACGCTTAGCAGTTATGTAAAATGCTCCAAAAATAGTTGCTCTCTGAATGAATGAGGCTGAGAAGGTGGCTTGGGGGCCCATCTGAGGTACTTGATATTTTCAGCCAAGAATTTTAGATTTATGCTGTGGGCAAAAGGAAGGGGATTAGCATTTTGATGCAGATTAAAATGAATATTAATTTTTTGTTAGTCCCTATATTAATTTGTGCTTGCAGTAAGTGGAACTTTTTTTCAGATACTAAAGCCATTTTTTTTTCTTTTTAGTAGCCGGTCCTTAAAACCTGATGCCATGGCAATAATATACTATGTTAATTTCTTTAGATAGTAATGAAAGGTAGAATGAAGGCTTATTGTTTTTGTTCAGAGATAGAGCTACTCTTCGTGAGGTTTTTGTGATGTTTTAGTGTAAAATAAGCTCCCAGAATATGGTATTTTAATAATGATGTTAAAAGGGCTATTGATTTATTTTAGGTTGCAGTAGTAGATAATATTTAATTTATTGAACAATTTACTTTTTTGGGGTTGGGGAACACAAAACACAAGTAAAAGAAAACAGAAATGAACACAAAGAAGTTTCTTTTGGCAGGTGGTCCAGAAGCACTGGTGACAGTGAGGAATAATATCGTGCATGACCTGGCTCATGATGGTGCCTCTAACAATTAAAAAGTCAATGCCTCTTTAAATCACAAGTATTCAATAATTTTTTAAAGAGAAACCTGGGAAAACATTAAATTTTATTCAGAAACAGATTTGCTCATTCCAAGCCAAAGCAGAATAGATATTCTATTAAAAATGAGCAAAGCAACATCACTCATACCTTAATAAAATGGTTTTAAAAAAGATGGGGGAAGAAAAAATGAGCAAATAGTAGCAGATACTTCAAAAATTTAGTTCTTTTTCTCTTTCTCTCTCTGTCTCTGTCTCTGTCTCTCTCTCTCTGTGTATGCATATACATAGTTTTATGAGGCTGATTTCTTAGGAGGGTTTAAAATTTAATTGTAATCTTTTTCTTCTCTTATTAGCTGGAGTACCTTAGGCAAATTAAACCTCTGATCTTCAATTTCTTAAGTGGAGCTGTGGTATCTATCTCATACGGTTGTGAAGATTAAGTGAGGTAATGCTTGTAAAGTGCTTACTTAGCACAGTTCCCGGAATATAATAAGTGAGTTGTGTTAGTTGTTGCTGGTAAAAAGAATTATGCCAGTTCACGGTGTCAGAATTTCAGCCAGTAATGACTGCCTGTAGAAACAGAAGCGTTATTAATAGTAAGAGCTGTTATGCTTTTTTATTCCACTAGAGGGCACCTTTCTCCTTCTGTAAATCTGATGTAGCCATAAAGCATTATGACTCTGGCCCCAACTCACTTCCCTTCCCTTTAGCATCCTCAGCCCCACGATTCCTGTTAGACCACTAATAACTTCACATTATGCCAGGTCTCTCCCTGGTCATCCTCCCCACACTCACATAATGGAAGGATGTTTTAGCCTTGGCATATGCTTTTGCTAGTCTAAAGGGCGGTCCTTGAGAATGTAAAAAATGTAATAATAATTGGCTTTGGGTGTTCAGCAAGACGTAGACTTGATGTAGTGAGCTAGGAACAGGGATTCAAAGGAATTATCCTTATTACTTCTTACCCTGAGGCCTCCTTCTCATATGCATGATTAAATCAAGTCTACCTAGTGGACCAACATCTCTCCTATTTTAAGTTAGGGAAAAAAACAGAAAATGTGGGATGGGGAAAGAGGCAGGCAGAGAAGGGGGGGAAAAAGGATGAGATACAAACTTTGAGAACATCGCTATTTATAAATGACAGATCTTGAATTGTACCTGGGAGATGGAGTCCCTGCTCTAGTTTCTGGAAAGCTGCATTCTCTATGACCCGTGATCTTAGGTTCAAATGAAAAAGTGCAAACATGGCACCAACTGTGTACTGGAGTTCCCTGGCTATTGGCAGTTCTCACTTGTTAAGAATGAGCCAAATCCTTCCACAGGCCTCCTTATCTGGGAGAGGCAAGTAAATCGAGGATCTGGTTCAATAATTTAAACAGGATCTTCTCAGGACCACACATCTCACCTTGAATAAAAAGAGGGCAAGTTAGGAATGATTTTGATGTTGACAGATCTGTAATAAAGGTCAAAATTGAGATATGACTAGAGGTTTTCCAAAAGGTAGTTAAAAATGGTCAATCACTGGTTCTTCTGGAACTAGATTATTAGCAATCTAGTAGAAGTAATCATCCTTTTAATAAAGCAGGATCTACCCTGCCTGGAAGAGGAGCCAGCCTGTCAGTGCTGATTAACTCGTTCTGATCATGCACCTTTCTAGATCATCTTAGGTCCTGAACCAGGAAGTGGGGAGAAGTAAGATCAAATCAGGGGTGGGTAAACTACAGTCTGACTCTAGCCTATTACCAGTTTTTTTATGGCCTGCCAACTAAGAATGTTTTCTACATTTTGAAATAGCTGGATAAAAATTAAAAGATATGTCATATTTTATGACAAAAGAAATTTAAACTTTAGTGTTCATAAAGTTTTATTGGAACATAATCATAGTTAATCATTTATGTATTTTCTTTTCTTTTAGACAAGGTCTTGCTCTGTGCCCAGGCTAGAGTATGATGGTGCAATCACAGCTCACTGCAGCCTTGAACTCCAGGCTCACAGGATCCTCCCATATTAACCTCTTGAGTAGAGGGGACTACAGGCACATGCTACCATGCCTGGCTAATTTTTTATTTTTTGTAGAGATGGGATTTTTTCCATGTTGCCAGGATGATCTTGAATTCTTGGGCTCAAGCTATCATCCCTCCTCGGCTCCCAGTGTTGGGATTACAGGTGTGAGTGCCTGGCCAATTTCTCTCCTTCCTTCCTTCCTTCCTTCCTTCCTTCCTTCCTTCCTTCCTTCCTTCCTCCCTCCCTCCCTCCCTCCCTTCCTTCCCTTTCTTCCTCCCTTCCTTCCTTCCTTCCTTCCTTCCTCCCTCCCTTCTTCCTTTCTTCCCTTACTCCCTCCCTCCCTCCCTTTCACCCCTCCCTCCCTTCCTTCCTTCCTTCTTTCTGACACAGTTTCGCTCTTTCACCCAAGCTGGAGTGCAGTGGTGCGATCTCTGCTCACTGCAACCTCTGCCTCCCAGGTTCAAGCGGTTTTCTTGCCTTAGCCTCTCGAATAGTTCAGATTACAGGTGCGCACCACCACACCTGGCTAATTTGTGTATTTTTGGTAGGGACGGGGTTTTGCCATGTTGGCCAGGCTGGTCTTGAACTCCTGACCTCAACTGATTCACCCGCCTTGGCCTCCCAAAGTGCTGGGATTACAGGCCACCTTTTGCACTCCACTGGCAGTACTGACTAGTTGCAACAGAGACCATATATGGTATTTTCATCACTGCACTGCTGCTCCATGCACTATGAATTAAAGTGATGTAGTTATTACTTGTCAGCGTTTTGAGTTCTGCACATGTAACTGTACCATAGTGTTCCCAGAACCAAGCCGGCTCTGGCTGCATTTTCTCGAGGCCCAGGAATGAGAAGCAGACAAACTAGGAAAGAAGGGAATTTATTGTTGTAACTGGATACAGGGAGAAGGTCAGAGATAATTCCATCAGACCAACTCACTCAAAGTTTTAAAATTTTCTTAGTGCTTATATAGGTTGGGGTTATGTGCCTATGTGCAGTGTAGCATTCGCCTAAGTCTGTTGGTAACTAATTTTGTTTCAACTAGAAGGTCAGAAGCAAAAAATGCTTGCTAAGTCTGATTAAAAGGGCCCCAGTACCCCCAGTACCTTCAGACCTATCTGCTGTGGAACCAGAGTGATTATTTCTATCTTATCTTCTTTATAGCTTGGTCTGGAGAGCTGCCTTGCGCTCTCCAATGAATCTATTCAAACAGTTGCCTCTGTTACCTTGACTCTCAGACAGATCCCGGCACTAAGAATTTAAGTTTGTCTCTATTATTTTGACTCTCTCCAGGTTAGGGAGAAGCCCATGCAAGGCTCCTACTGACCATATGTTTCATTTCTCGCTTTGATGTCTGGGCACTGGTTTCCCTAGATTTAACTATTTGCTCAATGTTAAGGCAGTGCTGTGGAAATTTGTTTGTGTAACTGAAGTACTGTGCAGACCTGTCTGTGTGATTGTCGGGGGAATTGGCCTGCCACAATAGCATTTTATTTATTTGTTAATGCCAGTGCATACCCATCATGTCAAACAAGATGGGGAAAATGAACTTCAAATGTCATAATTTTAGGCATGGTGGAGTGTGGATTATTTTGTTATTAAATTAGATGGCAAATCATTGTGTTTGTTACGCACTGACGCTACAGCTGTGCTAAAAGAATACAAATGTACATGAGCATGACTAGGCTGAAGATCTATCACAGTATTTCCAACTGACAGGAAAGCAACAGTGAGATAAACTAGAACATTTAATAGCATCACTGTAGAATTTCTTTACAAAAATAAAAAATTGAAATGAGGCCATTAAGTTTTGAGTGGCTCATTTGTGGGTCAAGTAAGGAAATCTGTTTATCAATGTTAGGTTATTTAAACTGAGTTTGACTGCAGCAACTGAAGAAATGTGTGCAGAGAAAATACACGTGTTTAAGACTATTAGCCCTTTGGGGAGAATAGTTGTTCAAAGAATTGAAGACATTGAGAGCGACATCAATAGTCAAATACAAAGCAGAGAAAAATTCATTTCAATGGTTTTGCTTGTCTCTTGATGAGTCAGTGATGTTACTAATACTGCTCAGTTGTTTTTTATTTAAGGAGTCAATCCCAAGTTTGAAGTGTCTAAAGAATTAATCTCTATGAATAGTCTGCAAGTCACAAGCACAGGAGGAGTATTTTCAAAGAAGTTGAGAAAAACTAACCAGTAAACTTGAAATGGAATTTGCTAAGATTTATTACAACTCATTGTGGTAAAAATATGTGTGAAGCAGAAAAAAAGCTTAGTTGGACAAATTTACAAATCTTATCAAAATGTAGTATGTTGAAAGCCTATTCATGGCATTATTCATTAGCAAGTTCTTTGAGGAAAATATTAGGGTCCACCATATGTTACTGAACCAATAGTATCAACAGTGAACTTCATTTACTCTTGTGGATTTAATCATCATCAGTTCTGCATTTATTGGGGGTCAGAAATAGAAGTTTAATCTTCTCTCTTGCCCTACTACACAGCAGTTTGATAACTTAGTAGTTGTTAAGTTTTATGTGATACTTTCGAGTTTAGGGGAAAATTAAAATTTTTCAGAATCAGAAAAATTAGCTTCAACTATTAAGGAACATTATGTGGCTTTGAAATTAACACTTGAGGTAGGCTTCGTAATGTTTCTTAATGAATTCAACTTAAAATTACAAGGTAAAACATCACATACATGCAAATATACTGTGGTAAAGTTATTTTGATGACAGTTAACATTTGAATCACAAGTAATGTCATCAGTTCTCATGTTTCCAAATGGTAAAACAAGAAGTGAAATCTCCACTCCTACACAGATTTACAGTGGATGTAATTTCCAAGACCAAATTATAGTTTCAGGAGCACTTTTGGACTTCAATTCAAATGCAAAGGGACTTTCTATATTTAAACATTCATTTAATTGTGCAATTGAGGAACTTTCACCTTACCTTCAATTGGAGGTTATTAATGTAATGACATACTGAAAAGCAAATATCAAAGGTAGAATCTAATAGAATTTCATAAATGCTTTCTAATCATGAATATGTTCAACTAAAATAATATGTTTATAGATTGACATTAGTATTGGGCAGTACCTATCTGTGTACAAAAACATTTTCAAAGATGAAATTTGCAACTGTTCATCATTAACAGATGAACATTTATGACAAGGAGCACTAACTTTGAACCCCAATTAAGCAAAATGTTATCTCCTAAAGAAGAGAAAGAAGAGTTCAATTTTTCTCATTAGTAGACTTGTATTACAAAAAATTATACTCAATTATTATTATATTTTAAATTTTATCTATAAATTTGTTTTGAAATTAATTTTCTCTCTTGGCATGTAAGTACCTACATAATATCTTTGATTTTAGTTCTTGGACTACAAAGCCTAAACCCCTGCTCTGGCGGAGTGTTCTTAGAATATAGGGTTGAAGTAACCTTTTAAGTCATGGCAGAAATGCATATGAATACTTACATTCTTGTGGGGACTCAATTGCAGCCTAAGGCCTGAAGTTTTCTATATATTTTAAATTCTTATTGATAGGTCTTTTGTCCCAGAGATCTCTGAACATGGAAAACAACACCAACCACTGTGCATTTTGGTGATGAATTAAATACATAAAATTAAAAAAATCCAACTTTTCCAAGCATTTAAACGACAATTACAAGTTGATTAATTCCCTGAAGCAATTTAGATTATACTCAAACTAGTATATCTGATTCTTTTAACAGGAGGTAAACTATACACAAATACAATCATTTCAAAACTATTTCTAAAGTTATGCTTAAACCTAAAACATCAGCACCATGATTTTAATTCATATTCATGTATTAGATCTTATATTTTCCAAGTGTTATACTTACTTTGATAGCTTCCTAGGGTTTTATTATTTTGATTTTTTCTCCAGGGATTTTGTAATTTCATGTGATGTTATAGGAACTGAATATCAAGTTAATTATTGGTTGAGATATTGGACCTGCTTATAGGAACATTAGATGGAGTTGCTTTTCTTTTGACAGTGAAGTTTTATGTATTGCATCATGAGACTCTTAAGTACTTATTGTTCTTAACTTCTGAATGGTGTTTATCACAAAAATAATTTAGTCTTTAGATTTCCCATAGCCAGCAATACCTGAGCCATTGTCCTGTTATGAAAACATATTCATTCCTTAAAGAATTTTACTATAATTAGTAAGATCACCTAGAAGATTTTTTTCTCCTAGGAGATGAGGATTGGCTCTGTAATTATCCTCTCTATTTAGAAATTTGGCTGATCCATCATTTTTGATACACAGTCAAATCTTTCTTTTACTTGGTAATTATGCATGACCACAGGTGCTGATAAAATGTTGAGCACCGTTTCTTCCCGTTACTGTATGTGATCATTGGTGATCCTCAGTCCTCCCTATCTTGGGTACTGTATCTGCTTTTCCCAGTATGACTCAGTTCACTCACTATCCCCTTCCCTATGTTTACTGTTGTGCCTACACAGACAAAAATATATTCATAATTTATAAAGAAATATATCATTAATAGAAGAAACAAAGGGTATTATATATTAATACCCTTCTACTCATGAAAATATAGCATATATTCTATTACTTTATCCTTTTATATTACAACTACCTTTATCAACACCCTCTATTACCCTTTATCCTTAGAGTATCACTATGAATATAGGACCTTTCACGGGTTTAATATATTCCAATTAACCACAATATAACTATTACATATTTGAAGCTCAGATTGTCACAGTCTGGCTTTGTGTGAGCCCTTGAAAGCCTCCTATTGTGTTGACATTCTTGAAAGCATCATTGCTGTCTGGCAACAACAGGATGTTCCAGACTCTGCTGATTTTTCCTGCCCTAGATGTAAATACAACCTCCTTCCAAGGAAACAAGAGTTCTTGCTCCCCATGGTAAAGAATAGTATAAGGTACCGTAGTCTGAGTACTAGCAAAACATATAAGAGTGAACATAGGGCAAAAGTACAGCTACTGCAGCTGTTGTTGGACTGTTTTGGGTAGTAATGGAGCTGGAAAATGACATGAATTCACATTGATATTTCTTATTTAGCATCTGGTACTGCTATACCATTTCTATATGTTTCAAAACCATACTGTATATGGTTTAATTGACCACTTAAATTTTCTCCTATGTTAACAACACTTTTAGAAAGGTAAGAGAAGGAGAGAATGATGAAGGCTGGATGCATTGGTCACTTCTTGTTAGTGGTTTAGGGTGAGAAATGTGGTTGTACTGAATTATAAGTATCACGTAAGAGTCAATCATTTATTCATTTAAGCCTACTAAGTGCCA
This sequence comes from Nomascus leucogenys, assembly GCF_006542625.1. Taxonomy (NCBI): domain Eukaryota; kingdom Metazoa; phylum Chordata; class Mammalia; order Primates; family Hylobatidae; genus Nomascus; species Nomascus leucogenys. The sequence goes on along the minus strand of NC_044384.1, from coordinate 25,287,608 downwards.
GGCTTTATGCTAAGCTTTAATAATGGTGTTTCTGCTCTATGCAATCTATAATCTGGCAGTGGAGGCATTCATGTAACCAATAATTCTACAATTATTAACTGAAAGGAACACTTTGAATGAAACATTCATGGTGTGTTGAGAATGTATTACAGGAGCACTTAACCTAGTTCTGAGGATATTAGAGAGTTTTGATAGATGTGTGCAAGGAAAGGAAATGGCATTTAGCACGTTGGTGGTAAAAACAGTGAACCATGCTCAGAAGGAACTTGCTGTATTTGGAGGCATTAAGTGGCCCATCCAGAAATGAAATTGCAACCATTGAAGGTTTGTTATTTTTTAAGAAATAATTTCTTTTGCTTCTAAAGCTTTGTGAATTTACAAAAGAAGTCCATGTTTACAGTGTTCATTCCTACTAAGAACGCAAAAGAAGTGAGCATCTGTGCCACCATGAATGGTAGCCATAACGTCAGTGTTTGTCAGCAAATACACACGGACCATTATTCAAAACAAGTTCCTCTAAACTTGAATGATTGCCTCAGAGATCCTGCAGTCATTACCCACAATCTCACATTATATACTTGGGTCATTGGTATGACCACTGGGCACTGGAATGATACAGAGGTTTCTCTGCAGTGTGTTTATTTTTTCCCCAGGGTAGGTTCTATGAAAAGGAAAATTTCAGCTTACTTTTTGAGGGTAGAGATCATGGTTTATGTTTTCTGGCATTCTCAGCTCCTCAGCATGCTGTCTCTATAGAACCGGCACTTGATGCATGTCAACTGATCCATTAGTGTGCTGTAATGGCTTTGACAAAGGGTGCCCTTTTAATTGGTCGCTTCATTCTTAGGACCATACTTGGTGTTTCTTTGGTTTTTCCATTCTTAAAACTCAGGTTTTGCCATTGTATATTAAAAAATTCGTCTGTGGTATGCAAGTTCAGGGGATGAAGTCAAAGGCAGAGACTGTTCCAGGTGTGTGAAGCCCAGTGAAATGTCAATAAAGTCTGAACAGTAACCCAGCTTCCAGTGGATTGATCATCTGTTAGAAGAATTACCTAAAATCTCTAAGTTTTAACGAGAAGGAGTTCATTAATGGATAGATCTTATCACATCTCTGCAGTGGGTCTGTAGCAAATATGGCAGGTGAAGATTTGAAGGAAGAGTGATGTGGAAGCATTGCCAGGAGTGTGAGAAATCCAAATGTATATTTATTTCCCCCTGAATGGGAGAAGAAGAGACAACTGCTAATCCTTTCCATTTTATGGTGAGTTAAAATTTTTCTAAAATACTGTCTCAAATCTCTCTTTGGATTTTTATCACAACCTTCTGAAGTGGTTCCCTCCTCTATGTTTACTGTTGTGCCTAAACAGAAAAAGCACATATTCATAATTTATAAAGAGATATATCATTAATAGAAGAAACAAAGTTCTTATAATAATACTCTTTTAAAACTTATTAAAATATAGCATATAGGCCGGGCACAGTGGCTCACACCTGTAATCCCAGCACTTGGGGAGGCCGAGGCAGGCGGATCACCTGAGGTCAAGAGTTTGAGACCAGCCTGGCAAACATGGTGAACCCCTGCCTCTACTAAAAATACAAAAATTAGTAGGGCATGATGGCCTGCGCCTGCAATCCCAGCTACTCGGGAGGCTGAGGCAGGAGAATTGCTTGAACCTGGGAGGTGGAGATTGCAGTGAGCTGAGATTGCGCCACTGCACTCCAACCTGGGCGACAGAGCAAGACTCCATCTCAAAAAATAAATAAAAATAAGATAAATAAATATATAAATAAAATATAGCATATATTCTATTACTTTATCCTTTTATATTACAACTACGTTTATCAACACTCTATATTACCTTTTAACCTTAAAGAGTATCACTACGAACATAGGACCTTTCATAGGTTTAATATATTCCAGTTAACCACAATATAACTATTACATATTTGAAGCTCAGATTGTCACAGTCTGGCTTTGTGTGAGCCCTTGAAAGCCTCTATTGTGTTGACATTCTTGAAAGCATCATTGCTCTCTGGCAACAACAGAATGTTCTGGATTCTACTGATTTTTTTTCGTACCCTAGATGTAGACACAATCTTCTTCCAAGGAAACAAGCGTTCTTATTCCTGAAGTGGGTTTTTGGCAAGGAGTGGCCTTTATGACTTTACCCATTTATCTGAAGAGTGAATAAGGCACAGGAATTTATATTCTTTGCCTACACATATTATATTACCAATAAAACTGAGACTAGCATATAACTCTAAGCTAAACTCCAGACAAGGCTTATATGATCACCTTATTAATTAAAATGGCTCCCTCTGACATCACACACTCCTACCTCCCCCTGTTTAATTTTTTTCTCATAGTACTTATCACTTTTTAACATAGTATTATTAATTAATTCTGACTTTCCTACTAGAATGTAAGCAGCATGAGGGCAGGGAATTTTTGTCTGTTTTGTCTACCAGTAAAACTGATGCATCTACAACAGTGTCCTGGACGTCGTGAGTCCTCGGTCAATATTTGTTGAGTGAATGCACATGAGCTATACCAGAAGTTTTCTGGAGCTAGACTCAGCTGGTCTTGTTCATATGATCACTCAGTAGCCATCCTGAAGTTTGACTTATCTTCTATTATGACATTAGATTGGCATTATACATTATATATGGAGTACTTATTTGGGGAAACGAATTGCTGGAATGTTGAATATCTTTTTTATTTGAGACAGTCTCACTCCGTCACCTAGGTTGGAGGGCAGTGGCACAATCTTTGCTCACTGCAGCCTCCTCCTCCCAGGTTCAAGTGATTTTCATGCCTCAGCCTCCTGAGTAGCTGGAATTATAGGCATGCGCCACCACGCCTGGCTAATTTATGTATTTTAGGTGGAGACAGGGTTTTGCCATGTTGCTCAGGCTGGTCTTGAACTCCTGTGCTCAAGCGATCTGACCACCTCGGCCTCCCAAAGTGCTGGGATTACAGGCATGAGCCACCGTGCCAGGCCTGAGTATCTTTATTATGATGTCCAATGGAATCTTAAAAAATGGGAGTGTTAGGAAGCTAGCAGTTTGATGTTATTTCTCAAAATAATTGTATCACCAACTCAGGTGGCATAGCTAGACAGTCATTTAATCCAGTCATAATTGTATACAGATGAGGAAACTGACCTAGCACGGTTAAGGAACTAGCCTAAAGTCATATTGCTGTGTAGAGTAGAGCTGAATGAATAGAACATTTTCATTTTTTTTTAACTTCACAAGGTTAGAGGTCCTTCCCAGCATTCTCTGATGCCTGTATTAGAAGCCCACACCCACCCAATGCCTGCAGGGTTAGGGTTCTCCTGAGAACAAGGGTGTTGCCAGAATGGGTAATTGTGGGGGTGGGAGCAGCAGGAATTTGTATTGAGCCTCTCCCGAAAAGGACTTTAAATGTATGGCATGGATTTTGAGGTGATAAAATATTTAAAGTACTTATTTAAGTTTTATCTATGGGACCAGTAAGGTGATTTTACCATCTTGTTTTCAGGATACCATAAAATACATTTTTTTCCTGTTTAATTTTCCTTGTATATTTGTTAGCTGGAGTGAATCATACATTGTAAAATCTTTGAGGCAAGGGTCTGTGTCTTCTAAATTTACTAACTCTTCCCAGTGTCTGTTATATAGTACATTCTCATACGTC